>NC_071511.1:121825583-122128613 GCF_027887155.1 Malaclemys terrapin pileata
AAACCCGGATGGGACAGGGTTGTCGGTGAGGGGGTCTGGCTGGGAATAAGTCACATGGTTTTATTTAAGGGCCTAATTTTGGCAATTTGGATGCACAATCTGGCAATGTACCTCTGAGGCCAAGCTCTCAGCCAGACGCCAAACAAGCGTGCGCATTTAGATGAGCAATGAGACTATCCAGAGTTCTAATAGCAAAAAAACAAACAAAAGCCTTTGGAAGCAATATAAACCCTCATGCCTCAGGGCTTAAACCAACCTCTAACTATTGGGAGACCCCCATAGACACCTGCCTGTGAACTGCAACTTATGCCATACTGCATACTAATATGCCATAGAAGGGCATATTAGCCCACATCTGCCTGCAGTGTGGTTTCTTGCATCTTCCTCTAAAGCATCTGATGCTGTTTGCTGCTGGAGACGGGATACAGGAGGAGATTGACCACGTTGACCTGTCCCGGCAACTCTTATGTTCCAGACAGAATCCCCCAAACAATTAGCTTTCTCTAGATAGCACACAAGGGAATGGATGTGCAGCAAGATGAGTTGCGGGGAAGCATACTGGCTAAGCAGAGTCTTACCTGCTTCCTATTAAAACTGATAGAAGCCCTGGTAGCTTCACCCGTCTCCTGCCCATTAGCAGCATGGGTAATGAACAGCTGGGCACAAGAGATGCTGCTAATAGCCATAAGTTGCAGTTCACAGGCAGGTGTCTTGGAGACACCAACATAGAAAGGCAGCAACCTCCCTGACCAGGATAACAATGCTGATGAAAATAGCTGTGAGAGCGAGAGGCAGGAATCAAACTCAGAGGAGGCTACGGGCATTTGTTATCCACCGTTTCCAAGCCATGGATATATCCATATACCTTGCCCAGATCTGTAGAGAAAGTTGCTATCAAAAGACAACATCCCCTCACTACTGTAGCTCACCTAATCTGGCATTTCTAAGGCACCATACAGGCTCGCACGAAGGGTTACTGCAATTGTTGTTCTAGATTCCAGTGGAAATAGCGAGCAGCGGGCGAAGGGTCTAAGGGAGGGTGTGGCTGAGGCCTATAAAATCACAAATGATGTGGAACAAAGTATTATTTACCCTTCCACACAATGCAAAAAACAGGGGTTACCCAATGAAATGAATAGGCAGCAGGTTAATACAAACAAAAGGGAGTACTGGTTCATAGACACACAATTAGCTGTGGAACTCATTGCCCTGGGATGGTCAAAAGTATAACTGGGTTCAAACAAGAATCGGATAAGCTCATGGAAGATAGGTCCATCAATGGCTATTAGCCAGGAGGGTCAGGGATGCCACCCTATGCTTGGGGCAACCCTAAACCTCTGACTACCAGGAGTCAGGACTGGCGTAGCCAGGTTTTAAGAGCAGGGGGAGCAAACATAAAAAAGGCACCCCCCTTGGCTCCTCCTCTGGCCACGCCCCCTTTGACTCCTCCTCCGGCCACGCCCCCCTTGACTCCTCCTCTGGCTGCTCCGTGCCCACCCAGCTCCTCTCCCCCCCACCCCCCCATCTCATCCCTCCTGCCATTGTCCCTGGCCAGCTCTTCCCCCGCCCCTCTGTTGCCGGTGCCCGGTGCCCGCCGGGACGGGGCTCGCAGCTCGGCAGGCTGAGCAGCAAGCGGCTACCCGCCTGCCCAAGCCCGGCTGCGCTCCTCGCCCCGCTCCAGCAGCCGGGCTGTTACCACACTGAGCCCAGCCAAACAGAGCCTTTCCCTCAAGCCTGCTGCCAAGGCACCCAGCCTCCTCTCCCCTCGCCGCTTCTCCTGCCAGCCCGGCCCCCTATTGCCGGGTGGCACGCGCCCAGCCCAGCCCCGCTGCCGCACATACTCCCCCCGGTCCCCCGCCACCGCACATGCTCCCCCCGGCCTGGCCCGAGTGCTCCGGACCCGAACGGGCCCAGCAGCGCAGCCCATCCCCTGCTCTCTACCTGGCCGCCTGGCGTGCTCCTCCGGATGCGCCCGTCCCCCCCCCCCCCCACGCCCCCATGGCTCCTCCGGCCGTGCTGCCCTTCAGAGAGGAGCAGGCCCCACCCGCTGGTGCCATACAAGGTAACCCCTAAGGCGCCGCTTTTCAAAAATGTGCTGGGGGAAGCGGCTGCTTCCCCTGCACCCCACTAGCTACGCTACGGGTCAGGAGTGGATCACTCCATAATTGCCATTCTGTACATTCTCCCTAAAGCACTGGTACACTGTCAAAGACAGGATAAACCACAATAAACCACTGTGTGATCCCGTATGGCAACTCTCACGTTCTTATTTCTAATACGGAGCATCTTGAAGCACAACCCTTTCCCCAGACCAAACAGATTCTTTCTTTGGCTGAATTTCACCCTCCAACCAACTTTTTGATAAAAACCACAGGCTAGTCACTGCTCCAGGTTCTCTATAGGACCCAAACTAGTTTATCACCCTATGCCTTACACTAAAGGGGTGAGTAGTCTACAAGGCTGAGTTTGCAAAGGGAACCCTGCGGTCTGTTTTCTGAAGGGCTTGTGATGGACACAAACTTCCAAGGATGAAATCTCCTTTCCCCAATCACCAGCCACCACAGCAGGGCTCTCCATCCACTTCAGCCACCACCACCAAATCTCTGGAGCAGGTATTTTATTGCCTAATATAATCCAGTGCAATACAGACTTCCTAGCTTCTGGGAGTCCTCCATCGAAGCTGCACAATGCACGGTGAGGTGTCATGAGTGGGGAAGCATAAGGGTGGCACTGGATTTGAAATGAAAATGTAGTCTGTATCTGCTGGGTCTGCAATTCTTGTTCAAAGGAGCCTGGACTGGATAGAAAGAGTGGTTATCTCCAGGTCAGTACAGATGGCTGTAGGAACAGACCTAGGTTACAAGACTTGTCTGGCGATGAGGGTTCAATACAACTTCTCACATCACGTCGTGTGAGCAGAAAAATTCCAGGTGCTTAAGCAGAGAATTAGAAAACGGTCTCCTAGTGGGAAGTTCCTTGCTTTACTAAGGCCATGTCTACACACCCCTAAGCGACATAAATTTCCCCAGCATAAGTGCTAGCATGCCCAGCGCTATGTCGGTGCGAGAGCTACCACTGCTCCTTGGGTGCGGTTTAATTATGTCAACGGGAGAGCTCTCTCCCATTGGCATAGAGCGGCTACATGGCAGATCGTTCAGCGGCACACCTACATCAGTACAGCTATGGTGCTGTGAGGTCTCTAGTGTAGACATAGCCTTAGTTCCTCCTACAGCATATCTCGGTGCCCTCTGGGAACTGAACGACCAAGAAAGCTGAGTTCCAACTCAACGCCACCGGGGGCCATTCAGAGTCTACAAGTTGGGGTGCTTTATTGAACCTCCAAAGCTTTTGATGTCCGGCTATCAGTAGGAATAACCCCGCCTCTCATGAAAGCTCCCAGGAGATCGGTCTCTAGCACAAGCCACCCCTCGAGTCATCCAATGCCTTACAATCTGCTTTAATGGTTGCACAGAGGTGACATAGCAACATGGGTGGCTTGGCCAAAATGAAATGGAAATCAATGGATAAAGGGAGCAAATAGCAGCTCCCTTTTTAAAGTCAACTTGGCCCTGAGGAAGGAAAGGCACCCCCATGCCTCATAGGCCAAAGCCTTGTCTTTAGCCACAGAACAGGTACAGGACGGGCAGTGGCAACCCAGACCTCCGGCTCTCCCCCGAGCGTGCCCCAGGCCTAATCAGGCGGGATCCCTCTAAAGCAGAAGTTCTCAAACTATAAGGCACATCTCCCCAGGGAGGTGTGGGAATGTATCAAGGGAGGTACAAGTAGTGTGCTGCTTAAAAAAAAAAAAAAGAGAGCTCTGGCTGTCAGTCCCAGGCTACTGCAGAGGGGCTGTGCAAACCCGGAAGGTGGAGATAAAAGGGACAGCTGGAGCCCCACCGCCCAGGCTTCAGGTCTCCTGCCCACACCTGCCATTCCTTCACTGGGAGGCAGCCCAGGCTGTCCTTCCCTCACCTGGAGGTGGTGGGGCTCCGGCTGTCAGCCCCAGGGAAGCATCAGCTACTGCTCTCTGCTCTGCCCTCAGAGCTGGGTGACAGTGGATGTACTTGGGGGGCGGGAGACATAAACGACTACAGACACAAAGACGTTCCTACAGTCTGCAGCTGAAATCAGCTAAACCGTGCATTCAAATACCAGTGTTGCCATCGTGTTCCTTAGCTGTTGCATAAAACTCTCCTCTCCTGGGGTGTGAGGAATACCAAGCTGATTGGTTCTCGTTAGAGTGAAGCCAAAGGCGGAACCCTTTATCTGAGCCCCTTTAAATCAGCAGGTTCTCACTGGGTCGGCCAAAGAACTGTTATTTATTGTTGTATGGGGATCTAGAGTAACTGCATAAGAGAACCCCCAACACCTCACAAACTCTTAAAAATAGAATCAACACAAGTCATCATAAACAGGCTCCAGCAAGCACCCGAACCGCAACATGAGTCTAACACAATAATTACAGATCCCCGTTGCAATAATTGAAGCCTAGCACGCTACTTTAATCATGAGACTAACCCGTGGAAAGTGGGTCAAGCTTCATGAATTGTCACAATGGTTACGTAAAATGGTTTAAGAAAAGATTTAAGAAGGAGACCAACAGACTGAATTAATTTAAAACAGAGAGGGCCTACCAATGCTGCTCAAGGATTGTGTTAAGGTTATGATGGGTAAACAAGAGGAGTAGGGGATCAGAAATCAATGAACCAAAATTGGTGTGTTGGACGTTAGGCTTAGCTGGTGGGCAAAAAAACAACAACAGGGGTGGGTCCCTTAAAAAGAGGCTTGGTGGAGAAAAGAGGAACTTGCACCACCACCACAGCTGCAGAAGAAGGAATTTTACTGTGATATCCAGTGGGGACACTTGACCATCAGCACTGCACCAGCCTGATACTTGTCAGAGCCTGCTCTGTCTTCCCTTCCCTTATGTGTCTCTCTCCATCCCCTCACCCTCTATCCCCACCTGGGCTTTTTACCTGATCCTAAAAATCAACTACGCTGCACAGCACCCGCACAATGAGATGAGATGGCCCATCCAGTTGTGTTTGGTCTGAGAAGGACCAGTGAAGGAGAGGGGTCTGACCAGCCCAAATGATGTACCTGACCAGGAATCCAGAGAAACAGCTGCCAGACAAAAGCTTCTGTCCATGACTGACACGTAGGGTTGCCAACCCTCCCGCTTTCACCGGGAGTCTCCCGGAATTGCCTCTATCTCCCGGAAGCTACTGAAGCTTTGATTGAGCTAGGGTGCTACAAAACAGAATTGCAGCCGGAGCTGTGTTAGGGGCTAGCCGCCCTGCGTATGCGTCCAGGGTTTCAGATGGGATCATACTCCGGCTGGCTAGCCCCTCCTGCCACTCACACACTGAGTCTACATTTCTATATTTAGTGTGCTAGCTAGTCAGAGCTAGCACAGGTATGTCTACATGAGCTGGAAATGACTCCATCCAGCTCCAGCGCAGACAGACCCTTAACAGCTACACCAACTCTTGCAGGGGTCACGAGTGCTTCACATTCAAGAACACTGGATTTACATTATTAATGTAAAGAAAAAAAAACAACAACTCAAACCAAGAGTGCTACAGCACCAGAAGGACGTGTGATATTTTTAGATCAAGCGCTTAGCATTCGCATTCAATACGCGAGGCGGATATGATTAAATGAGAAATCCCCATGAACATCATAAACCCGTAATGTTATTGGCTGAGCACTACGGAACAATTTAAAATACACGGACAGCAGTGCTAAGCAAACCACAGTCCATGCGCAACACTTGTGAATTACAGGGACTTGGCAAAGAGCTGACCAGTTGCTTGCCACAGCTTTTTAATCATCATCATTATCTTCATCCTCGCAGCACAATAGATATTAGAGATGCAAAAGGCCTATTAGCTCACCCTTAAAATCATAGAATTGGAAGAGACCTCAGGAGGTCATCTTGTCCAACCCCCTGCTCAAAGCAGGGCCAATCCCCAGACAGATTTTTACCCCAGTTCCCTAAATGGCTCCCTCAAGGAAGGAACTCACAACCCTGGGTTTAGCAGGCCAATGCGCAAACCACTGAGCTATCCCTCCCCCCTAAAATGCTGGATTGTTCCCTAGAGGACAGCTCCTAAACTAGCTTTCAAAGGCCTGAGTGATGTGGCTCCCACCAATTCCCTCAAGTCTACTCAGAGCCTAACACAGTCGTACTCGCCGGATGTTTCTCCGGCTGTTCAGTCTAAATGCCCCCTTTCTTAGTTTCATTCAAATGGGACTCTAAATAGCAATACACCCAAGGATCACAACAGACCATCTCTTCCATCAACGGCGTTTGCAGCCCTCAGATATTCTTAGATGTCTGTCCCCACGTCCCCTTACAAGTACTTGGCCTGATATATATTTAGCTCTTCAACTATCTCCTCATTAAATCACACTTCCCCACCCCCCGTGCATTTCTGCTGCTCGCCCCTGAACTCCCTACAGTTTGTATCTTCTCAGCGACGCAGTGCCCAGCATTTGACACAATATAGTAGGTGCACAATAATACCTGGCTTAATTAAGCCTCACAAGATCGCTGGGTGAAGGAATTACTAGGGGGGACAGAATTCACAAATAGGGAAACTGAGGCACTGAGCACTTAAGCAACATACTCAAGGTCCCACAGGAAATCAATGGTGGAGCCAGGAATCGCAGACAGATTTCCTGGCTCCCAGGACTATGCCTTAACCACAGGATCATCTTCTTCCCCTCTTTCTCAGAGTAGCTAGAGGAGCTGAAGTTGGTAATCACATTGCTGGCAAGGAGAAGCCGTGGGAGCGGAAGCGGTTCCTCTGCTCTTCTCCCATCCTTGCTGGATGTAGCAGCTCAGCTGGAGCCATCCGTAGGATGAGGGGCAATGGGAAGATAGCTGTAGGCTGAAGACCGATGCTTGGACGGAATTTCTGCTAGCTCATGGATCTGGCCAGGCGGGGAATAAGCCTCTATCGTTATTTTAGTACTTCAGCTCCTGGTCAACCCAAGGGAGCAGAGAGCCAACAAAAAACGGAGAAAAGGACAAACCAAAAACAATTCACCAAACTTTGTAAAAACCTCAGAAAAGTTTTGGGTGGATTCTTTTTTTATCCAAACCAATTCTTCCAGCCAGATTCTTATTGTGTCGGAGGGATTTTTTAAGTGTAACGACAGCTTCCGCAAGAGCCACCTGTGACTAGAGAAAGCTTTTCCAAATGTCAGTGTCTCAGTTTCCAGTAGCGAAGGCCTCATCAAAAGAAGAACATCTCTCTGGCCTGTATTTGCACTGAAGCATCAGGATGTGGTTGATCAACTAAACTCCACCTAGATGCACATGTATTTGTGACTCCCTGTCTCCTAAATGCGGTACCGTGGTCAGTCTGGTCCACACTGAGCCGCTGGATATAAATGGAGAGATCCATCTCAGCCAGATGGAAGTGGAGCCAAAAATTAAAAGTCAACTCTGGGTATAACATACTCCTGCTCTAAGAGGGAACCCGGCTTTCTTGGTACCTTTGTTTCCAGGGAGCAAATCAGGAAAAGCCAAACAGGTGTGTTTGGAGGTGGTTACTAGGCAGAGAAGACCACAGCTGGGCTAGGCTTTGAGTAAGCCTATAACTTCAGTGAGCCCCCAACAACTCCATGAGAGATAAGAGTCTCCCTTTGAATGCAGTGCTTACACAACACCTGAATCTTAGGAGAGTAAGGTGTCCAAGAAACCCAGTCAACACAATCTGCAAGTAGCCAATAGTTTGTCTCTCTCATCTGAGGTATCAGCTATTCATCACAGGCAGAACGGAAAGGTTGGCAAGGCGTAGAAGGGGAGTTGAGGCCCGTGGGAGTTTTGCCTGAGCTAGGAGTGGAGGATCTGTCCCATTGATTGGTGCCACAATGGGACCATTACATATTTTATATTGTTTTGTGCTTTAAAAATAAAACAGTAGGGTCCGTCTTTTAAATGCCATCATAGAGCTAAATGTACCCAAATGGCCCAAAAAGAACAGAACCGTCCCTAACGAAGCAGAGATGCCAGGGTGCGTCAGAGAAGCCAGCAATGAAAAACTGCTCCGTTCCCACGGACCCTTTGAAACTGGAGCATTAAGATGCAGCTCGTGGAAGCAGGCGGATTCCGCGTTGATTGACTTTCATTCGGCTCGAGACAGAGACAAACAGAACTAGAGGCAATGAGCAGTAATACATTTAGCCTTTGTTTCTATGGCATCCCGCAGTGACACCATCCCGAGCGTGCCCTCCAGGGACAATGTTTCCAAGCCCAGCCTATGTTGTTAAACACCCTTGATACACAGCATGCCAGACACAGCTTTGGATGCCAAGCTATGTTTAGTTTATTAAAACTCCACTTGCTGTATTAGCCCCTTGGAGCTGCTGAAATCAGCTTGCGTGCAAGGAGAGCTCATATATGCGTGCAGAGGGAGGAAGGGGACTGGGAGATTTGCAGGCACGTGCCAGACCCATATAGAGGGAAACAATGCAACCCACAATAAGAGCAAGATTCCAGGACAGGTGTATGTACATCTGCTAGCACAATGGGGCCCAGTTCTCTAGGTGCTGTCCCTTGGTGCTACCGCTGTAAATAATAATCAGAAGAACAATAGCTTCCTCTTGTGCCACGCTTTTCATCACTAGATCTCTAACTGCTTTACAAACAAGATCAGTATGATCGTCTTCATTTCACAGATGTGGAAACTGAGGCACAGAGAGGGGAAGTGACTTATCAGGCTAGTGACAGAGCCAGGAATGGAACACATCTCCTGAGTCCCAGTGCAGTGCACTATCCAATAAGCCACACTGCCTCCCTCAATAAGTAATTACAACTGTTTATAGCAGCTATATTGGCAACCTTTAGCACTGCCAACCCTCAGAAGAATGCCACAAATGTTAGCTAATACATCGGTAGCACATACGTATTGGGTCAGTAAATAGGGTTACCCACATTTTATAAGTGGGGAAACAGAGGCAGGGAGAGGTAAAGCAACTTCTTAAAACACCACACATCCAGTGAGTTAGACCTGGGATTAGAACTCAGGAAAGCCTGGCTGCCAGACCTAACCACTAAACAACACCCTCTTGCCAGTTGCGAACGGATCCTGATTTCTACTAATGTCTCCAACATGCGTAAGTATTTGCCAAATAGTTATGTGAACAGACTTTCAGACAATCATTTACTGACATACTGCTCACTTCAGCTATGCATTATTCAGAGTGTGTGAGAAAAATCATATGGTATTGTTTCTGTTCCGTGGCTAGACGGGATTTTTTTTAAATAGGAGAAAGAATGCTAAACACATTTTCTAATATGAAGTTTCATGCTATAGTCTGAAAATTTGGGATTTTGTGAACTTTTTCTTGTATAAGCTACAGGCATCCAAATACACACAACAAATAAGGAGACCCCGTGAACAACAGCCAAACTAACTGTGCTCCACCCCAGAAGTGACTTCACTTCCAGGATGCTACTCGATCCAGTATGGGTTTATAAGATTCCCTTTGGAAGAAAAATTACTATATAGAAGTGAGAGATTATTTTGCTACTAGAAAGACCATGAAGAAAGTTCTTTTTGACCTGACTCCTTTCCTTCTGGGAAAGACGAACCACCAATAACTACGGAGGAAATTCTTTGGGGGCAGTAGCAGGAAAAGACATTAGAGATGACAACTGCCATGTCAGGGGCACTACACTGCAGGGAAAAGGAAGAATGGCCAGATAATGAAATTACAGAGCACTGAAAGTGTCAAAGAATGACAGCACACGGCCATCATTCACCGATTAGATGAGGCATTAACATGCTGATATCCCATTCCAATGACAAAGACGGCAACAAGAACAATAAATAGTCCAAAATGAATCTGTGCCTGAGACCAGGAGCTTAATGAAACTGGCAGAAAATTAACCCCCCTCACTGTGCAATCTTAAAACCGAAAACTGCTGGGCCCTTTGCAGGGATAGAAATTGCTTAGGGTCTTTATTTCACCTCCCTTTGCGGTGATATGCTACAGATATGTCCTGTAATGGCAAAAGGCCATTTTGAGCATAGCCATCATCATGTAATCTCATCACCACCACCAAGGAGCACATTTTTCATCCAGCAACAAAGGGGCAGGAATAATGACTAATGGCAAAGCCACCCAAGGGATAAAGCTGATCATAACGTGATCCACTTGACCTGTTTCTCCCTTGACAGGTGTTTGTCCAACCAGCATATTCCCAAGCTTAACCACCCTAAGGCTACATCTACACTACAGGGGGGAGTCGATTTAAGATATGCAAATTCAGCTACGTGAATAGTGTAGCTGAATTCGACGTATCGCAGCCGACTTACCCCGCTGTGAGGACGGCGGCAAAATAGACTTCTGCGGCTTTCTGTCAACGGCGCTTACTCCCACCTCCGCTGGTGGAGTAAGAGCGCCAATTCAGGGATCGATTGTCGCGTCCCCACGGGACGCGATAAATCGATCCCCGAGAGGTCGATTTCTACCCGCCGATTCAGGCGGGTAGTGTAGACCTAGCCTAAGAGAGAGAAAGTTTCTCCTAATACCTAACCTAAGTCTCCCTTGCTGAAGATTTAGCCCTCTTTTCTTGTTCTACCATCAGTGGACATGGAGAACAATTGATCACACAACTGGCCAACACTTTAAACTCCACCTGGAGACCAATGGGCAGGCAGTGCAGATCCTGCAGTTCCTCTTTGTTCCCAAAGCCCCACCACCTTGGTAGAATGAATCGATGATAGACGGCCGGTCTGACGCAGCAGCCCATGTTCCCAATTAAATCTGAGGGGCTTCCTTTGTCAGGATCAGAGAGGGGCCAAGATTGTGCTTCCCTACCAAAACACACACATTAACTGGCACACAGGCTCGACACCTCAGTGCAATTACACCCCCTCTACCACAGACCAGGGAACTGACTCGGTCTCTAGAAACAGAACACACTGATTTGTGTGCGTGTTGTTTTTGCAGAGGACATGGACAGATTAACCTGACTGAATAATGCATGGGGAACAGGATCTTCATCACGGTGGAATAAACTAAATTACTTAGCTTTCGAGAGTCAAATCAAGCCCATTCCATCAGTCTGTATGTAAATAATCAGAGCTGCACAGTGCTTCACTGCCCCTCTTGCTCTGGTGCTGTCTCTTTGGGAATGCAACATCTGGCACCGAAGAGCTTGCCGTTTTCAAATGTTTGCATAAAAAGAAGGGAATGGAATAGAGGGTGGCCATTCATGTAGCTCACACAGCTCCAACATTACAAGTGGGGGCACAAAGTCAGCTGTGCCACAAGACCCAACCCGAGCTCTTAATACGATGGGCATGCCATGCGGGATCGCCTTTGAAGTGGAAAGACGGGCTCTTCTGTTAACTCACACGGTTAGTAGATGCAAGAATCCTGAACAAAGCTGCTGAATACATTTGGTTGACTTGTGTCAGGTGCGGCTTGTTAACACGGTTTCCATTCTATTCATATTTCAGGAGGATGTTAAAAAGCAGCCACGAAAGGTAGGTATTGTTAAATCTGCAGGTCTGGATAACTTGTATCCAAGAGTTTTAAAAGAGCAGGCTGACCATTAATGTTGATTTTCAGGAAGTCTTGGAACGCTGGGGAAGTTCCAGAAGACTGGAAGAAAGCTAATATTGTGCCAATAATGTAAAAGGGCAAATGTAATGACCCAAGTAATTATAGGCCTGTCAGTCTAACATCAATCCCAGGCAAGATAATGGAGTGGCTGATATGGAACTTTATTAATAAAGGAGGGTACTATTATTAATGTCAATCAACATGGGTTTATGGAAAATGGATACCATCTCTAACCGTGCCTCCATGGGCCACTACTGAGAATGCCAAACTCAGGACAAACTGCTGAGAAACAGGGAAAACACAACCCAAAACTGGTGGTTATTCTTCCATAAGATATACTAAACCAGCAACAAAAGTAATCTTCTGTTTCACCACACTGCCTAACAAAAAAGTCATAAAAACTGTTTCCTTGTGGGCATTACCCCAGGAGCAAACATTTGAAAGCCAGGTACAGAGCCATTATTCACAACTTCAAATACCAAATATGATAAATGCATACAGATAGCATAATCATAACCAATCATAACCTTTTCATAGACATCCTACATGCCACATTTTGTACAAGATTTGTTGCAAATATATAACAGTGGTTGCAACAATGATCTATATGGTCATATTTTAATCAGATAACGTCACACCATCATACTAACTTGACATCTTTTTTCATGAGATTACAGGTTTGGTTAGTAAAGGTTATAGGGTTGATGTAATATATGGAGATTTCTGTAAGGCATTGAATTGGTACCGCATGACATTTTGATTAGAAATTTACAACAGTACAAAATTAACATGGCCCACATAAAATGAATTAAAAGGCTGATAGGTCTCAATCTAATTGTAAATGGGGAATCATCAAACAGATGTTTCTAGTGGGTCCCACAGGGATTGATTCCACGCTATTTAACATTTTTCTCAATGACCTGGAAGAAAACATATAATTATCACTGATTGTTTTCATATTACACAAAAATTGGGGAAGTGGTAAATAATTAAGACAGGTCACTGATTCATAGCCATGTGGATTGCTTGGTAAACTGGGCACGAGCAAACAATATGTGTTTTAATATAGCTAAAGGTAAACATATACATCTAGGAACAAAGAATGCAGGCCATCCTTATAGGATGGGGGATCTACCCTGAGAAGCAGTGACTCTGAAAAAGATTTGGGGATCGTGGTGGATAATCAGCTGAATATGGCAATGCTGTGGCCAAAAGGGTGAATGCAATCCTTGTAGACATAAATAGGGGTATCTTGAGTAGGAGTAGTGAGGTCATTTTACCTCTGTATTTGGCATTGATGCAACTGATGCTGGAATACCATGTCCAGTTCTGGTGTCTCCAATTCAAGAAAGATGCTGATACGTTGGAGAGGGTTCAGAGAAGAGCCAAGAGAAGGATTAAAGGATTAGAAAATGTGCCTTATAGTGATAAGCTAAATAAATTGAGCTCCTTCAGTTTAACAAAGACGGTAAAGGGGTGACTTGAGCACTGTCTACAAGTACCTACATGGGAAACAAATATTTGATAATAGAGAGCTCTTCAATCTAGCAAAGAAAGGTATAAATGGTTGGAAGTTGACGCTAGACAAATTCAAACTGGAAATAAGGCGTACATTTTTCACAGTAAGAGTAATTAGCCATTGGAACAATTTACCAAGGGTCATGGTAGATTCTCCATCATGGATAATTTTTAAATCAAGATTGGATGTTTTTCTAAAAGTTATATTCTAGGAAAGTTCTCTGGCCTGCATTATACAGGAGGTCAGACCAGATGATCACAATGGCCCCTTCTGGCCTTGGAATCTATGAACCTCACCAGGATATAAGGGAGATGGGAGCTAGGGTCTAGAATAAAGAGGGCTTTTCAGGGAAACCTTGGGAACACCAGTCTGGGCAGAGCGTTGAGGCTATTAGATTGTGTTATTGTTATTTCAACTTCCGCTAAAACTAAACCCCAGGAAAGAGCTCCGGCCCAGATCCCGGACAGTATTAGGCACCTGACTCCCACTGATTTCAATAGACGGCAGGTGCCTAGATACCTTTGAGGATCTGGGCCTAAATTTGGACTGTACGCTGACGGAGCATATTGTGGCGAGAGCAGGGTGGGAACCCCAGCTGCTCACCTTTGGGGTTATAGGAATTATCCTGCTCCAAAAGGAACTAACCACCAGTACAGTGAGGTTGCTGTGTCAGATATCACAATCCCATCTGGTCTCATCCCTCAGATCTCTGCTCAGAGTGAGTGTTGGGGTCCGTTTATTGTCACTGAACAACCGGCTTCCGCTTGGGCTCTGCTCCACAGCTCAGCCCTGCCCCTCAGAAATAAAGGGAGCTCTCCCATTTCTGCACGCTGATGTAGCCTTACCCTGCAGCCTCACACAATAGTGATTCCTGGCTCCCCATGCCTTTGGAAAAGGGACCCTTGTTCCAATTTGCACTGCAGCTCTCCCTGCTCAGCCCACCTGAGCCTGTTTTCCTCCTCATTCTTCCCAGAGTTTGAAGTACAGATGTAATCACTGTCGTCTCAGTGTTACCCTCTAGAAATTAACTTTGTCATGGAATGAAGTGTAAAAATACAATCATCAGTGTTAGCGACACTGATTTAGAGGTGCCCAGTCGTGAAAGAGATTTGTGTATTCCGGGGAAAGGCTGAGGACACACACCTATAAATACGTATGGCTCTGTGAAAGCGGCGGGGTTGTTACTTAAAGAAAAGCCGTGAAATGGAGACCAGCGCTTATCTGCCAGAACTATACGGCACGTCTGTCTCTAAAGCCTACATGCCTGTGTGTCAGAAATAAGTCACAAATGACCACGCAGACTCTTGTTACTTGATCAAGCGTGAAGGGAAGGATTGAAGGAATCAAGAGCTGACACCCACATGCACAGTGCCGCAAATCGGGATGCCACTGGCATATTTGAGCAAATGCACCTGGCATTGGAAAAAAAACTCCATGATTAGTGCAACCAGCAATGGGTGAACATCAACAGGTTTGGAGGTTCATCTTGGTTTGTAATAGGCATCTGGGGATTTGCTTCTCTGAAGCCCTTTGCACCTACAAAACCCGTTGTCCCCAGTGCACAAGGGAGGTTATTAAGAAAGAGCAGGGACGTGCTGAAGGACAGCACAATGGGAGTGAAAGAGGAAAGGTTTGGAGCAGAGATTCATTAAGAGTTAGTGCACAGAGCTCTTCCTGGAGGTCTGCACAACACAACATAGGGGTTTTGGGGTGCTGGGAAACAAGGTGGTTCCCTGAAAGGATCTCTTACAATGTGGTTCCTAGAGTGAATGTGTGGGGAGGGGGTGCAGAGAACCTCTGAGTTAAGACAAAAGAATACACCACTGGAGTCAGGGGCAGAAAAAGAAAAATCCACCTCAAAAGGGAAGTGAGAGCCACTGAACTGGGCCCGATTCTGCTGTAAGTTACACAGGTGTCAATCAGGAATAACTCCACTAGCTGCATCCCATATGAAGCTGCTATAAGGAAGGGGGAAATTAAGCCCACTGAGACTATAATACAGAGGGGCCAAGCCATACGTAACAGTGCTCAGGGCTATTAGGATCTGAGGTTCTGCTTCTGACCCATCCCTAATACAAAGAGGCTGGACTGATGCCGGTCCTGAGTTTAATCCAAAGAAATGAGCCAAAGTCTGTTCTCATTTTTTTTAAATCCAGAGCAACACCACTCAATGTAGGGCTGTTACTACTGGGGTTGCATTGGGGTGGCTGAGAGCAGAGCTGAGCCCCACATTTCTCCCCTCGCCTCTGCCCCGGAGCATATTCTTGTCCTCAAGACAGTAATTAGCTAGATCTTAGTGAGCAGTAAATAGGTTTGTGGGTGACCTGAACTGGGCATTCTGATAGTGTGGGGTGGAGGGCGGGAATCACAGCTTCCAGTGTCGGATGCTCTTCCAGAGCAGAAGAGAGGACAACGCAAGGGGACCAGCAGCAGGAAACAAAAGGTTGAAAGTTGGCCAAAAACCACCCCTGTAAGAACGGGGCTGGGGCCCATGAGAGGGTGAGCAAGGCAATAAGCAGAGAAAAAGGTGAAACTGGTCCAATGAGCCATGTCCGCTTCACATCTAGGATTGGGTTGAGGCAATTCTGTCATTAGCAGAGAAGTCAGGGCTTTCTGATATACGGCACCTAACAAATTGGTGGGGAATAAATGCAATTTATGGGGATCATAATGTAGTCAATTTATCCCCATAAATGAAGGCGACACAGTAACTCACCAGACAGGTTCTGGTTCTTACTGTCATTTGCCACGATAAATTCCATGATATAGCACAAGTTCCTGTACATGACTTTTCATTTCTGGGTAGCTTAGGCTAGTCAGATGCACACCACAATGCAAAAGTCTCCTTGGTGATCCAGAAATGACACATCTCCAACCACTTCTATTTTTATTGCTGCTATTCTTCATTTTTCTGTGTTTGTACGTGGAGCACATGAAAAGTAAACGGCTGACAACCATAGAGACTGAACCGTCTGGTTGCCATCAGAACACACGCACGCAACGCGTGGGCAACTTACCTCAACATCCAGCCCTGCCAATATGCATCATCCCAGCCTAGAGGGACCAATCACCAGGGGATAGAGCATAATTCACTCGTGTCAACTATGGGGATGTGTTCTGCCATATGTATACCTATCCTCTGGGAAATGATCTAAGACCATCCAACTCAGCTGCTCTAAGGTTGCCTCAAATTTGGTTTTCCACAAAAACTCTCCTGTAGAACTGGCATTTGCTCCTCCTGCGTGGGGGCTCTCTGTCACACCTTAGGCCCAATGGTTGGGATAATCCAAGGCACACAAGGGAGTGAGGCACCCAACTCCTATTTTATTTCAATGACATTTGGACATCTAGCTCCCTTAGGCTCATTTGGAAAACCCAACCTACTGATCTTGGAATTCTGGATGCCTCTTTGGCATGGTCCAGCTCCCGCGGAGGTTGGAAGAAATGCACGCAGTGACTTGAATGAAAACTTGATCCTTCCTGCCCTGTCCAATTTCTATTGCTCCCCCTATGTCTGGGGCATCTCTTCTCAACTCCCACCTGCCAAACCTCCTCCCTCAAGTACCTTATTCATAATGAAGTTACCCGAGAAAATGCTTTGGCATTATCAAAACGCAGGTGGCTTAGCAAATAAATTCAAATAAAACGAACAAGAAAACCAGGTTTTGTTCCCGTGCAGACATATGGATTAGCCTCCCTTCAACTTTGCTTCCCTGTGTGCCATGTCCCCTTGTTGTCTCTGCAGTCCCTAAATAATCAAAACTCCCTCTGACTTCCAAAGGGCCTGATTCCATGCCCACCAAAGCCATAAGGGGACATCCTAACCCCACCGAAGCCAACGGGTGCCTTGTCATTGACGTCAGTGGGGCCAGGATTTTATTCAATGGAGTGTCTTTCCCTGGACTCCAGTGGGCACGGAATCAGACCCTTGGATTCTAAGTATCTGCCTTTGGGGAAGACAATCCAGTGTAATCAGGCACTTTAGGATTCATCTGTATGGAAGAAGCGGCACCACAACAGTTGCATTGTGTTTTATTTTCTGGACTAGCTATCCATTCACACACGCCCCTGGGCTGGCAAGCCCTGGCCATGGAGAGGAAAGTCATGCTGATGGAATTACAGAATCTGGGAGAAGGGGGCAGGAAAAAAATTAAGACGTTAAAAGGAGTAGTTTGCAGTTATCTTTTTCCGGGATACGGGTGGCATTAAAGTCTTGACAAAAGGTACCTACTTTTCACGAAAAAGGTTATAATGAACCTAGGAAATGGCATCATATAAATCCATAATTGTGACAAGCCTGAAAAAAATGCAACCTGTTATTACATATGCAAGAGTAATTCTGTGATTTCTCTCTTTTTCTTCCTTGTGTTGTATCTTCCCCAGAGGCAAAGGATGGAGGAAGAGATGGTCTAGCAACCACTTCTGCCTCTGATCAGCCAGCTTGTTTTTACCTTGTACAGAGTCCTTTTTAAAGTTAAAGACTGACCTTATCAGAGCTGAAAACACAGGCAAGATCCTCAGCTGGCACAAATCAAACGCACTGTTATCTATCACTTGTATTACATCTAAAGGACCCAATTGAGACGGAGAGCCCATTGTGTTAGGGGCTGTATGCACAAGCAGTGAAAGACAGTCGGTGCCTCCCATCTAAATAGATGAGACTGATAAAAGCTGAGAAGATAAACAATTTGCCCAAGTTTATATTGGTGGTCAGAGCTCAGAAGAGAACCCACATCTCCTGATTCCCAGTCCAATGCCCATTTCATTAAAACCACACATTTTCCATTGGGCTCCGTGGACCACATGTATTTATACCAGCTGAAGATCTCATCCATGTTATATAAAGGTGAACGGGGACAGGAGAGAAGGCAAGAAATAGAAGATGTGGATGGGTCAGTTAAGTGGGTCATTTAAGACGATAAGGTAAGTGAAGTAATCTCTTTTATTACACCAACTTCTGTTGGTGGAAGGGACACCAAAAGAAGTTGGTCCAATAAAAGTTATTACCTTATCTAACCGGTCTCTCTCATATCCTGGAACAAAACACGTCTACACCACTACAAACATTTACGATAGACTCTTTACTTGTCGACTCTTCCTTTTCCTTCATAGATAAAGGGCTACAATCTGCTCTCTGATACATCAGTGTAAATCTGAAGGAACTCCACTGCTTTCATTTAAGTCTTTCCAAGAATGGAGACTTAAATCTTTACTCCCATTAGACCTTGCAGAACCAAGATAGCCATAGAAAAGCAAACTGGATTCTATTCTCCTTTGTGCATCATCAACAGAATTTGTTTCGTTGCAGAATCTTTATTCCTGGGGATGATGTAAAGTAATGAGCAGGAAGAACACAACTTTCTGATCAGATCAAAGATTGATTTTGTAGTCCCGACTACTAGGGAGAAAATGTTTGGTTTAGTGCATCAGATTGGATGTGTCAAATTTAATGGATGTCACTAAGGTCACCGCTTGTTTAGCTTGTAGTTTGTGGTAGTGCTCCTTGTCTGTATGTGAAACACCCAGCACACAAGAAGGGACAATCCTTGTACTAGGGAGATTGCAATCTAAGGACGGGTGGAGGTTGGGAGAGATGTAGAACATACAAGGCGGTACTTGGCCATACACTGACCAGATAAGATCATCTACATTCACAAAGTCACTACAGCAAAAGAGGGTCTTAGGGAAAGGGTACAGGTTTTGTGGATGAGCTCAGGGAGGTCATAGCATGCTGCGGGGATAGCACAGAACCATGGAGACAATCATGGGAGAAGCTGACCACTGGATGGATGTGGCTGGTAGTATTAATGGAGTCAGTGAGGTGGCAGGCAAGACCAGGACAAGACAAGTATGGCGATGCAGAGCTATGTAGGGCATTGAAAGTAGTGAAAAGCAGCATGAATGTGATGCCATAGGAGAGCCAGTGGATCATTTCAGAGCGATGGCGAGATGATTGGAGTGATAGGCAAGGAGAATAATGTTCGTACAGACTGGAGCAGGATGGAGGGAGATGATGTGAGGCCAGGAAGAGGAAGTTTTAGCAGCTGAGCCAGGCACCAATGAGGGATGGAAAGAAAACAGACAGCTCCTAGATGTTGTGCAGGAAGAAATGGCAAACCTTGGACATGGTTTGAGTGCATGGGTCAAGGGCAAGGAAGGAGTCTAGGTTAACCCCAGATCACAGTCCAGAGTGAGGAAGGATGACAGCATTGTCAGCTGCAATAGGGAAATGGGGGAAGGCTGGGGAGGGAAAATAAGAAGTACACTAACTTAAGTTGATGGTGGGTCCAGAGAGATGGGTGTCTGGTAGAGAGATGACAAGCAGGATGAGATTTTTACAGTCACAAACGAGAATGCAGCCACTCTTTATAACAGACACACCGACTGAGTGAGAATAGGCGAGGCTGCCACATTTTCCTCCCTTGCTGGATAGTTTGACAGAAAAAGCACAGCTGAATCTTTCGCATGTAACAAAAGACCTGACATTCTCCAATTTCATTTACTGCAAGAGTCCATGGTGAAGTGTAGACTAGTGGATTGGCCAGTAGCCTGGGAGTCAGAGACCTGGGGTTATTTGCCCAGTTGTGCCACTGACCCACTACGTGACCTTGGGCAAATCACTTTCTATGCTCTGTAAAACTGAGATGATGATATATTGTCTGTCTTTTCTATTTAGACTGTAAGCTCTTCAAAGCAAGGATGGTCTTTCACTATGTCTGTGCAGCTCCTAGTACTGGGGCCCAGAGCAACAATAAACACAAATAACTGTAACTAGTGCTGAACAAATAATGGATTTTTTCGCTTCGCTGCCAATTCTGGAAAAACAATAAATAAAATTGTTTCAGGTCAAACCAAAACACATGTTTTGGCAAATCAAAAAGAAAAAAATAATTTGGGGTTGACCTAAACTTTTGTTTCGGGTTGAACACAAACACGCTGGTTTGATTTTGAGTGCTTTTAATCTTAAAAAAAATTGATGGACATTTCAAAAGGAAAAGTTGTTTCGAATTGGAAAAACAAAATGTTTCATTATGAAAATGTTGAAATAAAAACCATTTCAATTTTTTCAGATTTTTTTTTCCTGCAAGCAAAACAAAATGGCAAAAATTGACAGGTAGCCATAAAATGCTTCTATATGCAGAATCTGCATTTTTTGCCAGGAAAAGTTTCAGTCAAAAAATTTTGCCCAGTTTTAGTAACCACTACAAATCTAATATGTAATGCATGGTGTGTCGGTAGCCACTTGAATTTGTACTTAGTCTAAATGACAGTAATCAAGTCTCAGCCCAGGTGGGGACTGAGGGTGCATTAGACTGTATTAGTAAATACAGACCCCAAGACTCCAATATTTTGGTATCACATGAATATGCTAAATTCAGTGTGTGTGACACTGCTTTGCTGTCCTGGCTGATTGGAAAAAGCTTGTAACAGAAAAGGAGCTCCTCTGAATCTTTCCTGGTTTATAAAAATCTTTGCTTAATAGACAGCAGGTTTAAAACAAACAAAAGGCAGTACTTCTTCACACAACGCACAGTCAACCCGTGGAACTCATCGCCACAGGATGCCGTGAAGGCCAAAAGAATAACTGGGTTCAAAAAAGAATTAGGTACATTCATGGCGGATGGGTCCATCAATGGCTATAAACAAAGATGGTCAGGGATGCAACCCCATGCTCTGGGTGACCCCACAGAGTATGTCTACACTGCAATTAAAAATCCACAGCTGGCCTGTGCCAGCTGACTTGGGCTCACAGGGCTCGGACTGCGGGGCTGTTTAGCTACAATGTTGGTGGCCAGGCTCAGGCCCAAGCCTGGGCTCTAGGCTGCAAAGTGGGAGGGTCCCAGAGGTTGGGCTAAAGCCTGAGCCAGAACATTTACACCAGCGATTCTCAACCTGTGGTCTGTAGACCCCTGGGGGCCTGCAGACTGTGTCTAAGGGACCCGCGAAAGGTTGTTGTTCCCATAGTAGAGTGGTTGGTGGACCCCTAGGGGAAGACTTCCAAAAGGGCCACACCTCCATTCAAAATTCTTTAAAAGGTCCATACATGAAAAAAAGATTAAGGACCACTGATCTACACCACAATTAAACAGCCCCACAGCTCAAGCAAACACAAGCCAACCACAGATGTCTAACTGCAGTGTAGACATACCCTAATCCTCTGACTGCCAGAAGCTAGGATTGGATGACAGGGGATGGATCACTTGATAATTGCCCTGTTCTGTTCATTCCCTCTGAAGTATCTGGCACTGGTCACTGTTGGAAGACAGATACTGGGCTAGACGGGCCATTGGTCTAACCCAGTATGGCCGTT
Source organism: Malaclemys terrapin pileata (assembly GCF_027887155.1). Lineage (NCBI taxonomy): Eukaryota > Metazoa > Chordata > Testudines > Emydidae > Malaclemys > Malaclemys terrapin. Next base: position 121,847,003 of record NC_071511.1, read on the forward strand.
TTTAAGTTCTTGCTTCACTTTATGGAAAGGGAGAAATCACAATGAGTTTAAGAACCAGCGTCCCTGGGAAAGCGCCTGGCTTTTGACAGCGAGAGCAGTTTTTGGAGCAGAGCCATGGCTGGCAGAGTATACAACAATGCCTGTGCAGCAGGAATACCAGGCAGTAGGTTAAAGAAATAAATCAAGGTGGCTTCTCTGTATGCCTGTTGCCTCTGAGTGGCTTATATGCTGCACCTTCACTTAGAATCATAGAATATCACGATTGGAAGGAACCTCAGGAGGTCATCAACCCTCTGCTCAAAGCAGGACCAATCCCCAACTAAATCAGAAACTTAGGGAACTTTAGAACCATCGGCCCATGACAATCGTACCACCTCTCACATAGCGCTTTCTGTCCATACATCAAAAAGTGCCTTGTAAAGGAACTCAGCATCATCCCCATTTCACAGGTGAGGAAATGGAGGCACAGGGAGGTGAAGTAACCTGTTCAAGCTCACAGAGTCCTCACCACCACTTTGAAGCTACTTTAGGCAGGTCTACCAGTGCAAAGCGACCATTAATCTAGCAATACAAGCAATGGCAGATTCCCCTTCTACAGGAAATGTTGGGGCCAACTTCTTCCCAGTCCACAGCACAGTAATATGGCCAGGGTGCCATTGCATAGACAAAAGCAAGCCATCCAGACCTTTTCAACAACACTGTTTTAACTCTTAGTTCTGTTGGAGTCCACGACAAATCTCCCACGGACTTAAATGGGGCCAGGATTTCACCAGGAGTGTGTACAATTAGTACCCTGCGTGTGACACTCCTGAGCTGTCAGGACTGTGATGACAAAGGATCGTAACAGAAAATGAGCTCATCTGAAACCTTCCTGATTTATGAGCATCTGTGCATGCTTCACTTTATGGAGAGAGAGAGAAAGAATAATAATGTTTAAGAACTAGGTGGCCCAGGAAAGCTCCTGGCTTTTCACAGCAAGAGAGTTTGTGCAACTCCAGGGCTAGCAAGGTAACAAGCAGAACGGTGGCAATGCCTGCTCGTGAAGAATACCATGCAGTAGATTAAGGAAACAAAGGCAGATTCTCTGCCTATTATGGAATTTAACCAGCATCGGAATCTTCAGATCCAGATTATGAAATGGAGAAATGCCCATGATTCAGAGGGCAACTGGCCCCAGCTGTCCTACAGGCTCCTGACTGGAGTTGCACTGAGAGTGGAGGTGCAGGGACTGAATGCTGAGGACTCTGCCACGGTCTTCACAATTAGCTGGATTCTGAAGGCACTTCTGGGTTGGTTTGTTTTCCCCCCTAGATAAAGTGGGGGCTCCTGATTAACAGGTGTGTCAGTCTTCATCTCACTGTCCTTCTTAAAGCAGAAAGGAAAAATAAAGCCCTTTTCTTCCAGATGCCTGCCTCTACTAGACTAACTCCCCTCCATTCCTCTGTAAAGGATAAATATATATTCCACCTTAATACGTTTCAGGGATTTGGAGAGCATTAGTTTCCTTGACTGAAATGTTCAGCCATACTCAAGACATCGGATTGTCTTGGGTCAGCAGTTTAAAATTTGCCCAGAATGAGGAAAGATTTTCCTGGCGAGTCCTACTCAGACTCTAGAGCTCCCATTTGTTTCTAGCATTAGTGATCTGTATTAGAGTCCTTCCATTTGTTAAACGTCTCTTTCCCTTTCCGTATTCCTCACACACTCAGCATCCTGGCAACTCAACATTCCTTCTAGCAGTTAAAATAATCCATCTTTGGAAAAGCTTTAGGCTTAACTGTCGTTGGTACAGGAACATGGATTTACAGTGCTGCCAACTCTTGCAATTTTATCAGGGGTCTTGTAATATCTGGGGAGGGGGTAGCAAAGCCCCAGCTCCTGGACTCATGTGATCATGTAAGAATTGGGGGGGGGGGTGTTTGTTTTTTTGTTTTATTTTTTATTAAAAGGAGGTTTCCAGACTTCATGGCTGCAAAGAAGAACCCAGGAGGTTAAAAATCCAGCAAGTAAATAAAGAGAACCCCATATTTATAAGTATTTTTAAAATCTCATTACTTAAACCAATCTCATTATTTTTGAATGCTCCGGGTTGGCAATATTAGATCCAGGAGAGATCAGACATGCAGATTATTTAAAACAACAGCACACTTTGCAAGCAAGAACCCCCATATATTCTGAAACAAGATAGACCAAATTCTATGGCGAGGCCCATGGATTCTGTGACAGCTTCATTTACATAATTTAAATGAGTTGTGATTTAATTATATATGTAACTGAGCAATACAATCCATGCAGTAGAAGCCCATGTGATATTTATTTTGATTGCACATTACATTTGTTTTACTCTTCAGCCACATGTTCTAGTTTCCATATCCTACAGATTTTTGTATTGAACATCCACGCTCACCCGCTCTACAGACAAGAGGAAGGATGGTCCAGTGAGTAAGGCAGTAGGGGTAGGTCAATACCCAGCTCCGCCACTTGTGACCTTGGGCAAGTCACTCGGACCAGATGTTCACAAGGTATTCAGAAGCCTCAAGATGTCTAGTGGGATTTGGTTCAAAATCACCTAATACCCACTGATTTCAATTGGAGCTAGGTACCTAACCCACAGAGACTGGTTTCCAAACCCCCTAGGGCCCAGATCCCCAAAGGTATTTAGGCACCTAACTTTCTAAATACCTTTGAGGCTCTGGGCCTAGATGCCTGTAGGCACCTAAATACCTTTAAAAATCTGGGCTTTCGTCCTCTCTGTGCCTTAGTTCCCCATCTGTACAATGGGGATGATAGCACTGGCCTGCCTCACAGCGGTGCTGCAGATAAATCCATTAAGGACCGGGAGGTACCCAGACACTATGGTGATGGGGGCCATATAAAGAGATGTCTAGAAAAGAAAAGCATTTACGTGACACAGTGAGACCAGGGTAAACCCCAGTGCTGACCGTCCCCATTGGTGGCCTGCAGTGCTTATGAAAAGGCACCTTGTTCCAAAGCCTTTATCCTCATGGTGGGGATAGGGACGGTGGATTCATAGCACATCTTACGTCCATTTAGCAGGACTCCTCAACGATGTTGCACGCACGAAGTAATAAGAGCCTGGGTTGTTCAGCTATGCTGAGCCATGCAGCTCCTGTCCACTTCAAGCTCAGGTTGATGGCTGCTCAGCTCCTCTAGAAATCAGACCTTGGTATCTATCATAAGAACCACCCCACAGCCAAACTGCACATCGGAGGCAGATGTCTAATAATTAGACAAAGACCAAAAACACTCCATGGTTGGAGCTCTGCATTTACGACAGTCATAACCTGGTTTGTTTGGAGAAGAAAATGTAGTTCTAGTGAAGTAAAGGGCAGGGTGGGGAGAGAGGTATCTAGTTTATCATCCTCAGGGCCGGCTCTGGCTTTTTTGCCGCCCCAGGCAAAAAAAGACTCCCGCCGCCCCCTGCCCCCCGGCGGGGAGTGCGGCAGGGGAGGGCGCCGAGCCCAGCTGCGGCTCCGCTCTCCCCGGCCGGCCGGAGAGCCGGGAGGAGGGTGGAGAGCCCGGCCGGGGCCCCGCTTTCCCCGACTGGCTGGAGCGCCGGGAGGAGGGCGGCGAGCCCGGGCGGAAAGCCCGGCCAGGGCCCCACTCTCCCCGACCGGCGGGAACACCAGGGGGAGGGCGGCGGGAACACCAGGGGGAGGGCGGCGAGCCCAGCCGCGGCCCCGCTCTCCCCAGGTGAGCGCCGCCCCCCTCCAGGTGCCGCCCCAAGCACATGCTTGGTAGGCTGGTGCCTGGAGCCAGCCTTGATCATCATCCTACCTTGCTTCTCCTTCCTTCCTTCCTCTTTCTGCTTCTGTAGATCTCAGGACACCCTCTGAAAACTGAGACTGTTTCAGTAACATATGTAACAATAAACAGGCTTGCTCACAAATTCTCCGGATGCCCTTCCTCTGCCTTCTTGGTTCAGCATGCGTGCCACTCATCCTACAATTACTCCAGTGCCAAGTTCTCCTGTGCTGCTCCTAGCTTTGTTCAGTTCCAAGCCTGTTTTCCCTAAGCGAAGCCCGCCAATTCCCCGATCACTTGCCTCTGTCCCCAAACCTTCCTCCACCCGGCAGCAAACAGCAGCACGACTGAGGTTAACACTCCCGTCAAACTCGACCGTGATGAATGACATGTTAATGATGTGCCTGTCTTTTTAAATCATTCATAATTCTAATAGTGATGTGCCTCAGCGCTTGCCCTAACTGCATTAGCCAGCACGGAGAGAACTCGACATTCCTGGAGTCACTCTTGTATAGGTCACACTCGCTCTAATCAGATGCCAATAGAGAAGAAGAGCTTAGACCCATACAGTGCTAAGAAAGTAAAGATGGCTGAGCTCTGGCTCTTTCCACGCTTGGGCTGCGATCAGACGAGGTGTACTGAGGCTGTTGTTCCTCAAGAGAGATCAGTGAGTCACGTTACTGGGATCTCCCGCACGTGTGAAAACGAGACCTCAGTCTGATAGGCATCACATCAAATGTTGGGCCAAAAAGTCAGCCGGCATGAATCAGCACAGCTCCTCCACTGACTCCAAAGGAGACGCACTGAGTTACGCCCACTGTAGACCAGTTCCTACTACAGTTCCAAAGACATTCGGCACGAAGGAGCAAGCTAGCTTCCCACATCCCGGAAGGTCTAAATATTCTTCACTTCTGGGTGGGGACCCAACTAGCTGCTTCTCCCTCAGACCCATAGCGTGCTCAGCTCCGGGAGAAGCACCTCTGTGGAGATGGCTGCTTCCCCCACAGCTGTGGCAGTCATTTGAATTTATTTGATGGCTGTTTCGTGCCACCCAATTTCAGCCTCCGTGCTGCTCACGAACTGCTGGTTGTGAATATTCGAACAACATGCAGGGTCTCCTCAAGCCATATGGTGGTGTTTCTATTTCCTGACTGGATGACTGCGAATGTTATAAACCGGGTGATGGCCTAGACAAGTCACTGAGCTTAGATTTGCTCTAGGAGATCAGTATGTGCTGGGAATTTTATACCTTATCTTTCCACAAGGGCATTATATTCTGGCTCCATGCGTGGACTCCTACGGCCTCCTACCACAGTCACTTATATATTCCTCTCTCTCTAAGTTACATGTGTAACTTTAGTGCCCTCGTGGCAAAGATGGAGTCTGCTCTGCAGGCAGTTCTGGCCAAGAGAAGGCGCGCGCAGGAATGCAGCAGGAAAAATCCCTTCCATCCCAGGGGCACCTGTTCCAAACCCCCCAGAGTGAACACACACACAACAGAAAAGTACAATGGATATAAGAAAGGCAAATATTTATTTACAGAGGAATGAGAGGAGAAAAACAACAAGGGGTAATATAGGGGGAGCAGTAGAACAGGGTTACATCCAAACCGATGCCCCACGGGCCTGGTGGTAGCACAGTCTGGAAGGGCAGATACTGAGCAATGTGTCTGCACACAGAGTTCAGGAGTCCTGAGCAAAGTTCCAGTCCAGTGGCGAGTCTTGGGTGCTCCTGGTCATCTTTGGCACCAGTGAACTTTCCCCAACAAACCCCTCTGGGGCCCTCTTCTGCTGCTCCCTGCAAAGCCACACAGAGCGAGCACCTCCCCACTTAACTAGCTACAGCCTCCCTCCTTGTCCCCAATGCAGAGTCCCAAGCCCCAGTACTCACAGCCCCATGCAGCTCTGGGCAGCCGTGATACTGGGTCCAGCTCCGGCCTGTCCTTCTGGGGCGATTCCTCCCTGGCACAGTGCTCCTCCTGGCGCCTGTCCTGGGGTGTCCCCGATCGGCCCTGTCCTTCCCAGGCTTCAGGCAAGTTCTCTGCTGCTTCACTTTGCGAGGGCCTGCGGGCTGCAGCCCTTCTCCCTGGTTCTCCAGAGCCACACCCTCCTTTCTCACCGCTCCCCCGCCCCGCTTAGGGAAGAGATTTAAAGGGGCCATGCTCTCTAAACCCCAAAGGGGTTACACGTGCATGGACCCCATTGCCATCATACCTGAGCACCTCACAATCTTTAGTGTATTCATCCTCACAACACCCCTGTGAGGCAGGGCAGTGCTGTTATCCCCATTGTAAAGATGGGGAACTATGGCACAGAAGGGCTATGTGACTTGCCTAGGGTTACATAGGAAGTCTGTGGCAGAACAGGGAATGGAACCCACATCTCCGAGGTCACAAGCTTTGTCCTAACCACTCAAGGAGAGGACTTGTCTAACATAACTGCAGAAGCACTTCTTTTAGCACTAAAACAGGTCTCAGTGTAAACAGGAGCTTCCCTCCACCCCGAACATCCACGTGAGCAAAACCTCAATGACATGAAAGGTCACGGACAGGAGTTTCACCCAGTTCAACCAGATTTGATACAGAATTCAATGCAATTCCCTCTGAACTCATTTTCCCACCAGTCTTCACCCAACTCACCTCAATCTCTAGCAACCACTACGTACTGCACAAGGCTGCTAAAAAGCCTTCCCCTTGGGGCAGGAGTGAGGGAGGCATCTGCGGATGCCAACTAAAACTCAGGCAGGTCATGAAGCTGATCCATCCAGGTACTTCTAATGAAGCTTCACATTGGCGTCTGAGCACCTGTCCCCCAGCCGGAGGATGTTTTTTGGAAGATCAGCATAGGTCCTTCTTGGGTGGAACATATTATGATGGAAGACCAAGGAACTAGGAAGCACGTCTACCAAGGAATGCCACCAAAAACTTCAGTGGCACAATAAGACTGCCAGTGACGGACACAGGCTAAACATCCAGCCAGACCACCTTAAGGCCCCAGCTAGATATCAGTCACTCACTCAATCTGCAAGGAGACTACGTCCCTTTGGGATTCGCCTTGACAATGATAAAGATGATTGGCCTCACTTGACCAAAGGAAACTCATAAGTTCATTGGGGGCTTCCAAATGGAACCCGCTGGGGTAGTGTTGGCAGGATGGGAAAAAAAATATATATTTTTTTTTTCAGGCTCTTCTAAACCATCGTTGGCTCCTTTAACATTGAGATGCAGATCAGGAATGCCCTCATTATCCATTGCTACTTAGGAAGAAGTCTGGGTTTACTCCTACTTGGACCCCACCATAATGACTAGCCTTCAGTTGTATCAGGACACGGATGAAAAGTTATCCTTCAGAACGGTCACGTTTCTCTGCTGCAATCAAAGCAAGCCTATCAGGCCAAAGGGCACAGTGCTTGTGAGCTCTGAAGTTGTTTGCTCCCATTGCAAGGGAGCTCTCGGGTCTTGATTTCGCGGTGTCGCAAAGACCGTAAAACGGTTTTCACCATGGATTTATGACATGAGTTATTACGGCGGCGAGTTTCAGAAGGTTTACATTGCTGCCTTACAGGGATTGCGGCAAATGGAACAACAGCAATGCATGTAAGTGCTCGGAGAATGGCATTATTGATTCAGTGTGGCAACAGTCGATAGGCAGATCTGACAGACAGAAACAGGGGCCTTTCAAAGCTATTCTGTTATCATGGCCCTTCACAATCCTATTTTATACTGCCATATCCTGCAGTACGTTCTAGGATCTGCCTCATTCTGAAACAAATAAAGTTAGCTTTGTTCCATTCATTGGTGCAATGAATCCTCTCAGCAGAGAGTCAACAGTTTTTAGACATTAACCATTATTGACCACTTAGCCCATAGCTGCTAAATACACCATCCTGGTCCTCTAGCCAGAGAATATGCAGCATCAATGCAACTTGTCCTTCTGTCTCCATGTATCTCAACCCTGACCTGGAGGCAACAGATCTAGACCTAGATCCCTTATCCGTTCATAGATGGTAGTTCAGTTTCCACAGTCCCTGCGTTCTGTTGAGAGTGGCATCAAGGGTGCCAATTGCATGACATGGTGCTGATGATTTGGGTGTGATGGATGCCTAGGAACATGAGAGGTTCAGCCACCTGTTCTCTACATCCCGAGCATTCCCACCCATAGACACATTTTGCCCTAGAGTTTGAAGCCTGCTGTTTAATGCTGCCACGTAACAGCTGCCACATTCCACCCTAGAGACCGCTGCATTTTAAAAAGTTGTGCTAATGCAGCAACCCCCCTCCCAAGGGACGAATCAAACTCAGACCCTAGCAGAGATGGTCTCCAAAGGTCAAAGTAAAGTAATAATAACTTCATTACTAATTCATAATGATAAGAGTCACATTGCAGTGGAAGTGAGAGGCATCCGTTCAGGGCCGGCTCTAGGGTTTTGGCTGCCTCAAGCAGCCAAAAAATAAAAAAAAAAAAAAAAAAGAGCCACGATCACGATGGCAATTCGGCGGAAGGTCCTTCGCTCCGAGCGGGAGTGAGGGACAGTCCGCCGAATTGCCGCCAAATAGCTGGACGTGCTGCCCCTCTCCCGAGCAGCCGCCCCAAGCACCTGCTTGCCAAGCTGGTGCCTGGAGCCGGCCCTGCATCCGTTAAAGTCCTTGCTTTGCACAGGGGAGCTGGATCAGAACTGGTTGCTAGCACTGCTTTCTCTGCATGAAGTCGGTAAAGCATTCTTTCAGATCCAGCTGGAAGGATCATCCTCCCACCCTCACTCAGCCCTGTGCAGAGAGCCAGTACAAGGTCTCAGTCCCACTTAAGTCCTTAAGATAGGGCTTAAGCCGCGTGTCAGGCCTTGGGGCTAGCCATCTGCACTCTGAGGACTTTCACCCATGGAGTAGTTGAACTGATTTCAGTAGACCACCTTGCAGGAGTAATTGCAATGGCCACCATCTTAGCGGATGCCTCAGAGATGGAGCCAGGGACCTCCAGAGCCAATGGCATTAGCTGCTACAGCATGAGCTAAACCTCTAGGAGAACGCTGCAACAAGTCCTATCCCCTAGGAATCAAGCACACAGAGGAGTGCCACTAAGGGTATGTCTACACTACCCGCCAGATTGGCGGGCAACAATCGATCCAGCGGGGATCGATTTATGATGTCTAGTTTAGATGCGATAAGTCGACCCCCGAGCACTCTCCCGTCGACTCCTGTACTCCAGCGCCACGAGAGGTGCAGGCGGAGTCGACGGGGGGAGCGACAGCAGTCGACTCACCGCAGTGAAGAGACCACAGTAAGTCAATCTAAGTACGCCGACATCAGCTACGTTATTCACGTAGCTGAAGCTGCGTAACTTCTACTCTATGTAACCTGCTGAGCAGGGATGGCTCCAGCATTTTTGCCGCCCCAAGCGGCGGGAAAAAAAAAATAATTAAAAAAAAAAAAAAAAAACGCGATTGGAGGCACCTCGGCTCTACCGCCACCGCTTCATTCTTCGGCGGCAATTCGGCGGCAAGTCCTTCCCCCCAAGAGGGACTGAGGGACCTGCCGCCGAACAGCCAGACGTGCCGCCCCTTTCCGTGGCCGCCCCAAGCACCTGCTTGCTGCGCTGGTGCCTGGAGCCGGCCCTGCAGCTGAGCGCGAGCAGGATTTAGTTCTAAATTTACTACTCCAGTCGGAATACTAAATGATTTGGTTCAGAGCAAAGACAAAGATCTATTATTTATTTATTTTAAAGGGAGCATCTCCCCAAGCTCCCCTGGCAAACTCCACCCTCCCAAATCAGGGGCAGCAGCAGCCAAGCGACTGGCATGTTTGTGTGATACCCAGCCGGGCCCTCATGTGCAGTGAGCTACGTAAGAGTTGCTTTTTCACATAACCTTACAAGGAAGGAACAGGAGAAGGGTTGGGTGCTGAATAAAGAAGATAAAAAAAGAACCACTGCCTTCATTTCAAGGCTCATCCAGAAAGGTTTCTCCAGCCTTGAGTCATGATGATATTGAGATCACCTCCTACACTACAAGTTTTGAGAGATGACCTTGCAGGTGATTCAGCCCTCCCCCACTTTGCCAGCATAAGGACAGTGAGGGGGTCGTGTAGGCAAAAGTGCCTGTTCATGTGGGCTTTTAAAAGCAATTCTTAGTAACTTGGCAAGCAAGTAAACTGAGCTGATGACAAATGCAGGAAGCACCAAGCGCCAGTTTAATGTCACATGAAACTGACTACTGTGAATTATATGGCAAGAATGTCAAGCAAAACCCCAGGGGGGGGGATATCACGTGATTTTCAGGCTTGTGATGCTGAAATCTTTATTGACACTATGGGCCATGATGTCAAAAATTGGCACCTACCCTGGCGTCCATACTACACATGGATGTGCAAAAAAGTAACTGGGCAAGCTCGTACTTTGTTCGCACGCATGCGTGCAATTCCGTTTGTGCATGAACATGCTTCACGGGTGACTGGTTACCACACACTAATGGCTGAGAAAGTGCAGCTATTTCCAAGTATAGGATGACGGTGTGATCTCTCAGATAGTATGTATCGAGGCACATGTACCATCCCCATTCACCATCACCTCTGACCCCTGCCACGTTTGTATGCACTTATACTCACAAGAGCCCTGAGAGGTATGAAAGTATTAGAGTCCCTGTTTTACAGATAGTCCTTCTGTGCTTAGTTTCCCACCACTGGCATTATCAAAGGAGCCTATGGGGTTTAGGTGCCCAACTCCTTCTGAATGTTGATTGCATTTGAGTGCCTAGCTCCCTTAGGCCCCTTTGAACATCCTGGCCAAGTGAATTTTCCAAGGAGACCCAGGAAGTCAGCGGCAGAGCAGGGAGGCCTTTAAGCCCAGGTCCCATTGAGCGGTAATGGTTGGTAAATGCTTTTTTAAACATGGCAGCCCTAACTCAGGTGCTCCTTTCTGGAATTAGTTAGACAGCCAGGTATATCAGTCCATTTCCAGTCCGGACATTTCGCGGAACCATCACCTGACGGATCTCGCCTCATTATGCCGCACTGAACAACAGACATCACTGGGCCCGGCGCCCGTAGCAGTGCAGAACGTCAGGCCCTTGTGAGCAAGGCAAGAGAAACGTTTTAGGTCAGACCTCGTTCAATCTCCCGCTCTGTGGAGGGTCCAAGCCTGCAAGATGCCCAGGCAGTAGATGGAAGTTGGGGAATACTCAGCTGCAGGAAGGACTGAGCCCCGAACCGCCAACCGAATCCATGTTGCTTCATGTGCTGCATTCCCAGGACCCTTACTCCGTAAGAGTCGGCAGCTTGCAGCTCCTTGCACAGCATTGCAAATGCAGCTCTTGCTTCCTGCTAGCAAAGAAAGCCCCAGAGTTGAAGACGGTGCGCCTCAGTTGCTATTTGGTCTCCAGTGCTGGCTTTAATGGAGTCCGGTAAGCCATCCCCTCAGAGAGCACAATGCGAGGAAAAACACGTTGCCAGTACTGGCAGATCAATTGCACAATTTTTGCAGAGGAGCAATAGATCGGTAGCTGGGAGGGATTCTCAGAAACTTTAATTTTCTTCCTGCTCCCTTTTGGATATGACGTTTATGTGGTTTCTGGGCCTTTTTATTTGCTCAATTCTTTTTGTAAACAAACACCGGCCTTAACTAGAGAAAGTCCGTGTAGGGTCGCTCTGCTATACACCGGGAAGGACCGGAGCATGTTCTTGTTATTGCCCCTTCAGTGGCTCGGGCTGACCCCTATCGCGACAGCCCAGCAGTGAGAGCAGGGACGCTGGAGCTTATTGTTATTTGCCTTGTTGCAATAGCAGCTCAAGGCCTCAACCAAGATCAAGACCTCCCTGGGCTAGGTCCTATAGACACACATAGCAAGACCCTGCCCTGAAGAGCTTACAATGTAAACAGAAAAGAGAAGACAACGGGAGCTTCGTTATTCCCATTTGGGAGGTGGGATTTTAAGGCACAGAAAGAGACTGAGGAGAAATTGACCAGCATAGCTATTCTGGAATAACTCCCTCTGTGGACACTTGTATTCTGCGATAGCTCTAGCACTTTAAGGTCTGGTCTATACTACCCGCCTGAATCGGCGGGTAGAAATCGACCTCTCGGGGATCGATTTATCGCGTCCCGTCGGGACGCGACAATCGATCCCCGAATCGGCGCTCTAACTCCACCAGCAGAGGTGGTAGTAAGCGCCGCCGACAAAAAGCGGCAGAAGTCGATTTTGCCGCCGTCCTCACAACGGGGTAAGTCAGCTGCAATATGTCGAATTCAGCTACGCTATTCACGTAGCTGAATTTGCATATCTTAAATCGACTCCCCACTGTAGTGTAGATGTACCCAGAATCCACACCCTACCTTATTCCAGAGTAACTTCCCCATGTAGACATGCCCTAAGGGACTAGCCCACAGTTACACAGGAAGTCTGTAGCAGGGCCAGAAATTGAACTCAGATCTCTTATAACCCAGTCCAATGCCTTAACCAAAAGACCCTTCTTCTCTGTGGCTTGCATTTGCATTTCCTAGCTAAATCTTTACACTGGTTCCAGGCCTGGACAGTTTGCATCCCCCATAGATGTGCAAAGCAACCCTTGACTGAAAAGAAAGTGAATTAACTTTTGGAAACAATGTGATATCGACATATCTTTCATCCTGAGCATTTTATAAACTCAAATTGATGCGCAAACAATACACGGGGGTTCAATTCATCCACCACTGAAACGCAGCCATCTCTAGGGTGACCTGTGGCAGCTGTATAACAGAGCCCAGCATTCCTACAAAACAGGGAGTGAAAAATACTACACCCAATTGAGACTGTAGAGGCAATTTAGACAGGCCCATGTTGGAACCTGGCCAGAACACCAGCGCTAAGAGCCCCACTAGTCAATGCCAGCATCTCTTTAATGATCACCTGTCTAGCTAGGTTTTCATGCAGCACTCTTCACATTTGCACCTGGGTGCCCCTAAGGAACACACACAAAGATTTATTCAGCTTTCTCTTCCCTAGAGTCAGCAGGGTCTGGACCTTGTTTATTTCTTAGTTCCTCCAGTTTTTCTGTGATGGGAAGGCGTGACTGAAGAATGGATTTTACACAAGTGGTCAGGGCCTCAGTTTAAAGTCAAACCCAAAAGATGCAGGCCAGCAGCACCCTTCACTGCTGACTCAGAAAGGTATCTGTGTGACGGACCAACAATGTCCTATACAGGGCTTTTGGGATTAAGATGAACATTGTGGCATTACCATTTGGGTCTTCGGGGTCCATTGTATTAAAAATGTAACTGGATGGGTTTTGTGGAAGTGTTTGCATGTACCTTCTCTAGGAGACTGACTGACCTGCAATTTTGGGATGGTCAATTAACTTTTTGGAGCAATACCTGTGAAATGGATGACCTAGATAATACCCGGGGAATGCAAATGACCCACTTGGAATGGAGATATCCCATCTCCTAGAACTGGAAGGGACCCTGAAAGGTCATCGAGTCCAGCCCCCTGCCTTCACTAGCAGGACCAAGTACTGATATTGCCCAAGATCCCTAAGTGGCCCCCTCAAGGAGGGAACTCACAACCCTGGGTTTAGCAGGCCAATGCTCAAACCACTGAGCTATCCCTCCCTGTTCAAAGCTATGCTCTGGGGAAGAAAACCTATTGTCTACCAATTACTTGCTCCTGGAAACTCAAGATCAAAGACCCCTGAACTGTATAAAGGATGGATTAAAACATGGTGCTTGTTGTGAACTGAAGCTGTGATGAATGTGTGACCACAAGGAACCCCACTTGGGTGAGGATTTGAAGGACTGCTCCTGCCAGTGCCCATGAGGGAGAGGGGTTAATTCTAGCAAGCTTCTTAGTGTGTGTGTAGGTTCTTTTATTGTTTTTAATAGTATCTCTCTCTCTCTCTCTCATGCTTTTTATCTTAGGAACAAACTAAGCTTGCACAGGAAGTGCACCAGGGTACCTTATAACCATTGACAATCACTCTTCTCAGTCTCTGAAGAGAAAACTAGCAGGAGTCTTTGGGCAACCTGGCTGTGCTGGGAAAGGCAGGGACCAGTGCAGCCTGGAAATAATCCACTCAGCACAGGTCTGAGGGGAATATGGATGCAGCTGCCCTGAACTATGACAGTCCCACCTACTAAAACACCAGCACCTCTTCCTCTCACACCTTGGGATTTCCTCAGTATCCTCCCATGCAAGAATTAGCCTGACCCTCCTTAATTGGTGGAATCCACTGGGAACTGATTTCCAGAAGGCTGTTGCTCCAACTGGTGAGAGATTTGAAGGGCCTGATTTTCAAAGCTGAGTGCACATGTGTGTGCTTAATTTGTGCATGCCATGACTATGGCTTCATGCACAAGCAAGGCAATTGCATGTGCAAATGGCTAGGTAGGCATCTAACTGGTCCTTTGTGTATACAAGTGCTCACTTTTGCACACACAATCACGGCAACTGCTCATGCAGCTTAGGTGCTCAGTAGTGCAAAGTTTTGAAATTCAAACCTAGCTTGCTATCAGAAGCATAGATTTGCTCCTGAATATTCTAATGGCAATAGAACAGTCCCTCCTTTTGATGAGGTCATGGAACAAAATGACCCCCATGAAATTAATGGCTGGTAAATTTATAACAAGAGGAGGCTTTAAAAAGAGCTGGGTAATTTTATTGCCAATAAATATTTGCAGTTGCTAAGATAAGGGTAATCAAATCTCATGCTTCAGGGTGTGAGCTAATTTCCACAAGAGTCAGAAAAGTCTCTATCCCTTCCCACCACGAACAGCACTACACAACCAGTAAAGGGGATTACTGGGTTGAAGTTACACCGTCTCTGTTGATTAGTGCCACAGGCAGGATACTGGATTTCAAGGACCAGTACAATGAACTAGTACAGTTAATGCTCTGTCCCTAGCCATTTTTTTTTGCATGTATTTCCATTATTTCTTTCTCCCCCACTTCCTTATAGCCTGATTTTGCTCCTCAGAAGATCAAGTTTTGTTTTCTTAGCTGTAATCCAACAAAGTTGCACTGAATTACCTAAGGGCACTTCAAACACACTTTGATAATTTTGCTTTTAATTAGCCTGGCTATCTATTATCAATGCTAATACTGAGAGACTATTGAAAGCTACAGCTAAAATGTTGATTTAACTGCTATACAGGCCCTTAATTCCCTAGGAATAGCAAGGAAAGCAGAAATTTCCTTTAAACCCAACCTCCCTGCTGTGCCCTGAAGCAACAGTGGAGCCAGGCAAGGGGAAATTAAGCAATTAATTGGCTCTTTTTAAAAAATAAAATTGTGAGTAAATTATTTAATCCATGTGCAAATTAATCACCCCAACTAGAGACCAGCAGAGGGTACGTGGTGTCTGCTTCTTCATGCAGCTCTCTAGCGCTCCCTGCTGTTCCACTCCAGGGCTGCCCATACCACTTCAGATTTCTGTCCCCATCCTGTTTTAGTCCAGAGGGCCCCCCCCCACACACACACACACACACATTGCTCTTCCATAGTAGCGCAGTCCTGACTCTTGACATCAACTCCCCCATCGGGGGCACCGGATTACCAGTCTCGCTGAAACTGGCCAGTATTTGTCAGGTTTGCATTATGTGCTCAAAAAGAAAAAAAAACACCAAACTCTTGGACATGGGGGAACTTAGCCAGGTTTGAGCTCCTGACATAAGATGTTTCCTCTGAAATTAATGCCCAAAGGAGGAAGGATGGGCCCCTGGTTAGGATGCTAGCTTAGGACTCAGGAGACCTGAGCTGAGAGCAAGTGACCAGTCTTAATGACCTAGGTGATCCCATCCCGTTGTATGTTCTTATACCCTTAATTCCCTGCTCTGTCACAGGCTCTCTGTGAATATGGACAAGTCATCCAGCCTCTCCAGGTACGTCTACGCTGCAGAATACCTCACGTCAGTGAGGCTCAGAGCCAGGTCTATAGACTCGAGCTTGCAGGGCTCATGCTTTGGCACTGAAAATAGCTATGTAGAACTTCCCATTTGGGCTGGAGCTGGGGCTTTGAAACCAATTCCCCTTCCCAGGCTTCAGTGCCCGAGCATCTACATAGCAATTTTTAGCTCCATAGCATGGGCCCAAGTCTGTAAACCCAGGCTCTGAGACTTGCTGCTGGGGGGGGGGGGTGTTTCGCCACGTAGACAATCTCTGTGCCTCAGTTCCCCCATCTGTACAATGGAGCTAAGAGCACTGCCCTGCCTCATAGGGGCATTGTGGTGATAAATACATTAAAGATGACGCAGTGCTAGGATACAATGGGGTCTATATAAAGGACCTAAGAGATATAAACTCTGCCCCACTTCATATCCAGAAGTCAGGGATGTGATAATCCCACTCTGTATTGGGCAGATGCCAAATAGTAACTACATTTTCCCTTTGAATACAGAGTCAGTGAAGTCCTGGTGTCAGGTTAGCCAGTAACGGCAGAGCATAAAGTCTCCTTCCAGCCACAGAGGTGTCAGAGTACAGGGGTCAACTCAACCAGCTGGATGGCCCCTAGCATCTCCAAGACTCTCCCGGGCCTTAGAATGGCAGAGGTAGAACGCTCCGCCCCATTTGAACACATTAAACCAATGCTGAACATTGCTACAATATCAGCTCCGCTGTGCTATTGCAGGGCAGCTTGCTCTGCCCAGACCAATAGACCAGGCTGAGTGACCTGGGGTCTGCTTCCATTCTGCCACTGACCCACTGGGCATCTGTTAAGTGCTCTGCTCCCAGGGGCAGCTCCAGGTACCAGGGCAGCAAGCGTGTGCCTGGGGCGACAAGCCCTGCGGGGTGGCCTGCTGGTCGCTATGAGGGCGGCAGACAGGCGGCTTTCAGCGGCATGCCTGCGGGAGGTCCACCGGTCCCGCGGCTTCGGCGGCGGGGCACTGGCGGACCTCCCACAGGCATGCCGCCGAATCCGCGGGACCAGCGGACCGCCCCTGTCTGCTCCACAGCTTTCCCAGCTGTAATATGGGCAGAACGACATAGGCCAGCTCTTGTCAAGAGCTTTGAGATCTACGGATGGAAGGCGCTAGATGAGAGACAATTGCTACTATGGGAATACTCTGAGCGGCTGCAGTTTTCCCTGGCCGGGCCAGAGGCAGGAGGAAGGTTGGTAGGGGATAGGACACTGGCCTTGTGAGTCCTGAGAGACCTGTGTTCAGTTGCAGCTCAGATTCCGTGTGACCTGGAGCAAGTCGCTTACCTTACCCTGTCCCTAGGGCCCCCACCTATAAAATGGGGATAGTACATGCTGGCCTCAGAGGTGTTGTGAGGGTAAAACCCATTCAAGATGGACTGTGGTGATGTGGGCGCCATCTAGAGACCGAACAAGATGGAAATTCAAGTCCATAGAGAGCTCATGAGGCTGCAGCCAAACATGCCAAGCTAAGAACCTGACCGTGGAGCATTCCCCAGCCCTATCTAAAGGAGGATCCAAGCCAGCAAGCTGCCTAACCTCTGGTTTCATACACCATTAACTCAGACTGAGCTCCAATTGCAACTACTACCCACCTCCACCAAGACAGCCAGGTCAGGATCTCTTGCTGAATGCCGGCTCTCACTCCCTGCTAAGGGTGTAGGCAGTGATAAAAAAATGTTAGGGAGGGGAGGAGAATGAAGAACTCAAACTAGCTGTCATGATTTACCCTGAAAGATGGCACAGCAAGATTGCTCTCACCTTATTAAATCACTCCGGATTCTGTGTGCACAGTCGCTAAAACCATCACCTACCCACATTACGTGGCATGACCTTCCCCGAGCAGCACGCACCCACCCTCCCACAAACTGTGTCCGCCTTCCCAGGTTGGATCGGCTAGAGAGCCAATTATAACGCTGAGTGCTTCCAGTTAGACAACAGACCCCCTTTTGCACTCCAATTCCTCTTGGAAGAGGCCGAGGCACATACTTGAATTATGGTCGACTCCAACATTTCTTATGAATGGCAAATTCCTTTCACCTGTACTTGAATGTACTTGAATGGATAAGAAGGGGATGGAGGAACAACTAGCTTCTTACCCTCTCCATTAGAATTTAACTCACCAGCCACAGGAAGAAGGTTCTTAGGGCTTTACAGAAGCTCTCCAAGTCAGGCTGCTAGAACCTATGTGGATGGGCTGGAACCGGACCCCTAGTGAAGGGTACATGTGCGGGGGAGGGGGGGGTCCACGAAATTGGGAGGCAGTTAAAGATTGCAACACTTTCTCAGATCTGTGCTGGGAAATCTAGTTCTCCTCTAGAGAAGGAGAGATCGTCAGCTAGGGCTCCCTAGCTTCTATTCCTGGCCACTGGCTTCCTATGGGATCTTGGCCAAAAAAATTTAAAAGTGAGAGCCTGGTGCTAGGCTCTTGGACCCATATTTATACGCCTTTGCCTGATTTTTCAGAAGTGCCGAGCACCCAGGAGATCCCACTAGAGCCAACGCTTGGAAGATGGGGGCTACAGAACAAGACTTTTGTTTTAAATCTGCACACGCTCCTTACGGTGTACGCAAGTTTCCCCAACTCTCGGTTCTGCCAACGTCCATTAGTCTTGGCCTGCTGCAGCTCCTGCTGCACCAGTTGGCGATGTGCAATATAGGAAGATGGCCATCTGGAGGGATGAGATCATCAGATTCATTCACCCTCTTGGCCTCTCGTCAAGCTTGGCGCCAAGGCGGTGGGAGAGGACTGCTCTAATCCCATCACAGGTTTTCCCCTGGGCACTCACAATGGACTGCGGGAACGCTACAAGCCACTTCTCCCACCACTGGAGTCGATGCTTTGTGGCGGAGATGACGCACGGCATGCCAGAGGCAAGCTCTGGTGGCAGGAGTGAATTCTTCCTCCAGTCACTGCTGCAGACGGCTCATCCACGTCACCCACCCACCCAGAGTAATGTTAATGTTCTGAACCACAGAAGTGCAACTTTGAATGCATCCTCTTGCAGCTTATGTCTTAAAACAGAACCAGATCCCTTCTAAAAAAATAAAGGACACTGACTCCACTCAGCGACTTCTGACACGATCTGCTCGGCATCTCGATCGCTGCTTTATTGTTGGACCTAGAGTTAGCCTGGTGTGATGTACTGCCCTGCTTTCCTTTGTACAATGTGCTTGTCTGCGCCCCATCACCCACCCCCACGATTGCCCACCAACAAGGAAAGTGATCCCTGTAATTACACACACTTAACCAAACTTAAGACCTGTCAAGAACAACCCTAATGAACTGTGCTCATCACAAAGGAATACTATTTAAGCTAATGAATAGTGAGTTCCCTCCCCCGTGCCTCCTTCACACTACTATGAAAATCACTAACAGGCAATGGTTTACTTTGAAACATGAGTAACAGCACGCTGAGTGCAAAAACACATATTCCGAGGGATGGCAATCTTGTCAGAGGATTAATGACTCATGTCTGGATAATCAGATTCTGTAACAATAAAGCACCGGAGTCTTCAACACAAGCAAAATAGCCACTACTAGTCAATCGCTGCATTCAGTTCCTTTGCTTTTTCCTGGAGCGGAACCATGCATGAAATTAAAGAAACCACCAGAAATTGACAGAGAGAGAGTGTGAGGAATGCATTCCTTGAAAGTTACAATTCATCCCCCCACCCTGTCACTCTATAGTATGTCAAATTCTGTTAGAACTATTCAAGATTTGCAATGGATTTACTATCCACTTCAGTCAAATTACTCTGGTTTAAATACCAGTGGTCCTCACAGCAGAATTTGGTCAGGTGGGTTCAAACACAGAGAACTGTGTCTGTTGGGAGTTCAAGTCCTAGGGTGACCAGATGGCTTAGAAGATGAATTATGGAGTCATTGACTAGGTCACTAAACAAAAGACCTGGTTAAAAAAAAAATCCAATGTTATTGCTGCAAAAAAATATTTGATTAAAAGAATTTCGTTTGAAATTTCACAGAAAAAATTATTAAAGTTTCTAAATAAAAATTGTTTTGCAGAGTTGTAGCCATGTCGGCCCCAGGCTCTGAGACACATAAGGTGGGTGAAATAGTATCTTTTATTGGACCAACTTCACTTAGTGGAAGAGAAGTTATCTAGCTATACAGAGCACTTCTTCGGGTCTGGAGAAAAGCCTGAAAAAGAGCTGTGTAGCTCAAAAACTTGTCTCTTCCACCAAACAGAAGTTGATTAAATAAGTTTTCATTTGAAAACCAAAACACAAAAAAACCTCTCTTTACATTTCAAATGGAAATTTGTGTTTCGAAAATATTTTTCATTGGAAAAAAAAAAAATCAAAATCAAGCTGTCTTTGAGAAACATTTAATGTTTGCTGAAACTGCATTTTTCTACTAAAAGAATTTCAGATGAACAATTTCAACCAGCTCATCTGGTAGAAGTCTGGGATGGAAGACACCGAATACCGTAGATAGCGCCCTATATTCACGGTCCATTTTGGTCAATTTCACGGTCATAGGATTTTTTAAACATTGTAAATGTCATGATTTCAGCTATTTAAATCTGAAATTTCACGGTCTTGTAACTGTAGGGGTCCTGAGTCATAAAGGAGTTGTGTCATGGTTGCAAGGTTATTGTAACAGGGGTTGTGATATTGCTACTCTTACTTCTGCGCTACTGCTAGCGCCCGTGGTGCCTTCAGAGCTGGGCAGCTGGAGAGTGGTGGCTGCTGGCCAGGAACCCAGCTCTGAAAGCAGAGCTGGCAGCAGCAGCTCAGAAGTAAGGGTGGCATGGTATGGTATTGCCATCCTTACTTCTGTGCTGCTGCTGGCGGGGCGCTGCCTTCAGCCAGGCACCCAGCTCTAACAGATGCCGCTTTCCAGCTGCCCAGACCTGAAGGCAGCGCAGAAGTAAGGGTGGCAATCCCACAACCCCCCTAAAATAACCTTGTGACCTCCCTCCCCCCCACAACTCCCTGTGAAATCTGTATAGTATTAGTTAGTATAGTATAGGGTAAAAGCACACACAAGACCAAATTTCACAGGGGGAGACCAGATTTCACAGTCCTTGATGCGTTTTTCATGGCCGTGAATTTGGTAGGGCCCTACTAATAGACAATATAGGAATCACACTGTATTGTCAAGTGCTTTTTTCCTGTTCCATTTTAATGACTCCAGTGATGAGGCATCTACAGGCATTAATGCTCCAATCACCGTGGCATCTGAGCTCTGTATGGCTCCTTTCGGAAGCTATCGCACTGTCCAATAGGATTCTCACCATTCCCAATACTCAGCCTCAATATCCCTTTGTTTAAATCTCCACCCACTGCTCTGAGTTATGCGCCTCCTGGGGCATCCTAAACAGTTTCACCCCCTTATTAACGGCGCTTCTTCCAATGCGTGGAGAGACACAGACCAGCTGGAGACTGGGTTTCATATGCAGGACAGAGGGATATTTCTTCTGCACTGTGATCCTCTCTTGCCAGTACAGACCGGCTCCTTCCAAGCTGCTGTACTGCCAACACTCTGCAAATGCCAGAGGTGGGATGGTAGTAGAGAGTGGGCACACGCACCGAGATCAATCACAGTGACAGAGATTAATAAGAGATGTGGGACTATATAGCACCAGAACTGCTGAGAGTGTGAATCCTAAGGAGAATTTGCAAACCACTGCAAGTGAGATTTCCCCCCTAGAATATTCATAAGCAGCAGCCGCTCCTCTGTTCCCTCACCCACGAAAAATGTCAGCAATGAGACCAAAGGTGTAACTCTTTATTAGATGCATTACAATTAATTAGCTGCATTGGCCTTCCACACTCAGGAACACGGCACTGGTTGGATTCCATCGGATGCTCATTCCCTTCCTCCCCCACACTTTGCTCGATTCTTTGTTTCTCTTCAGGTAGTTCAGGTTTACTAGCCTTTACTTGACCCCGGATAGGGCAGGGTGGGAGACTGAGCCGGCGCCTTTCTGAGAATGTTGCCATTGCAAGAAAGGCACTAAAAAAGGGATCCCTAGACTTTCCCCATTTCTTAAGGTTCTTATGATGAAATCTAGAGGCAAAAAAAGCATGCAAGGAGAAAACAAGGGTGGAGGTGGAAGGACATGATGGAAAAAAATGAGATGTAGAAAAATCAAAGTTGGTAGAGCGATGGCTCAAAGGACAGGTAAGGGAATATGGAGCTTTTCACCTCCTAGTTGGCAGTGACCAAAAGCTCTCACCCTCTGGAGGCCATTTGGTGGCCAGAGTGGAATGAAGCAGTGGGGATCAGTCTGTTTTTTACTGGACAGATGAACACATCACTGGGAGTCCACCAAAACTGGTCCCTGCCTTAGCAGGGCCAGCAGAAAAGCCAAGAAGTGAATAGGCCCCGGGGGCTAAATTCCCATCTCACCCCATGCTGACCTGGAGCCATCACCTATTGGATTCACAATGGCCACATTGCCAAGTGCTGCATCCACTTAATGGTCAGAGCAGGGACTTCAGCCTCCAGGGCCATCAGGCTGGTAGGTTTCACCAGCATTAGTGGCTTTGTACATGCAATAGCTGCTAATGCATCTCATTATCCTGCAGGAGATCCAGCATAATAAACCACCTTTGGCCTCTCACTCCCAGGTAGGGGACAATCAGTTATATCATGGAGGTGCCTTGCTTAACATCTAGGACATGTGGTGCCACCAACAATGCCACATCCCCTATTGACTTACTTATGGAATGGCACATCCTTGTACCTACATATCATACCACACAGCACAAAGCATCCCCATTTGAGGCTTGTAGTTTAGAGGAATTGTGTGGTATCCCTATGAACAGCTTGTGCGCCCTCTGGTGGCCCTCATTATTCATACTATGTTTGTTGTGTAAAGAGCAAAACACACAAGATGGCCTACAAACAGACAACCGCCGGAGCTCGAGAGTAGCCCACAACATGCAGGACACAGAACACTCGGGCTCTCTGGTTCCAAAGACAAAAGGCTCTACTTAGTTCCAGTGAGCTAGTTAAACACAGCCAGTAGAGGGAAACTTGAACATTTGACATCCCATCCAGTAGAGAACAGTGGAGCAAATATTAGACATACAGTAACCAGCTCACATTGCAATACCAAGATGCTAATTTAGCATCCTGTGCAGTCTTCATTCCCCATTTATGCAAGCTAAACATGTCTGGCCAAATTCTGCTCTCAGTTACTCTTGGGCAACCGGAGTAAGTCCTACCCTGAAAAGTGACTGTTAAAACAGGATTTTAAGGTCCCATGTTTATTGACTCCCAGCGAGTCTCTGATCTGCTCAGTTCAGCTCACAATAAAAGGGTGGGAAGTTTTCCAGTTGCCAGGTCTGCAAATTGCACCTGGGATTGGAGAGTCAAACTGGTTTCTTTCCTTCTCACGTATCATCATTAATGAGGGGTATGAAGGCCAAATTCTGCCCTTGCTTGCATCTGTGTAACCCCATTGTCCACACATACCCTCAGGGGAAACCATGCAGCCCTGGTGTTCAGGGGGCTTCCACAGGTGAAGCTGACTGGAATTTAATAAACTATTCTGATGATGATGATACATAGGAAGGTCCAGAATCCCAGTTCATTCCCTGAGCTGGGTCAGCCCTGCAGGGCTAATAGGTGCATACTGAATAGTCACCGGTCATCGACTCAGAAGGGAGCATCATGATCATCTAGTCTGACCCCCTGCACATCACAGGCCACAGAACCTCATCCATTCCTGTAATAGAGCCATAACCTATAGCTGAGTTACTGAAGTCCTCAAATCTTGAATTAAAGACGGCAAGTTACAGAGAATCCACCATTTATTCACGTTCAGACTAGCATGTGACCTATACCCCAGGCTGCAGAGGAAGGCGAAACCCCTCCAGGGTCTCTGTCTATCTGACTAGCAGAAAATAACCTTCACGACTCCAAATACGGTGATCACTTAGACCCTGAGCATGTGGGTGACACCCACCAGCCAGACACCGGAGAAAGAATTCTCTGTAGTAACTCAGAGCCCTCCCCCGCTTGTGTCCCACCACCAGCCGTTGGAGATATTTGCTAAGAGCGGTCACAGATGGGCCACATGCCATTATACACAATCTCCTCATACCATCCCCTCCATAAATTTACAAGCTCAGTTTAAAACAAATTAGGCTTTTTGCCCCCACAGCTCCCCTTGGAAGGCTGTTCCAGAACGTCACTTCTCTAATGGTTAGGAACGTTTTTCTAATTTCAAGCCTAAACTTATTGATGGCCAGTTTATAGCCATTTGTCCTTGTGTGACTATTGGCTCTTAATTTAAATGGAGGAACTATTTATCCTTCTGATGTACTTAGAGAGAGCAATTGTGTCTTCCTTCAGCCTTCATTTGCTTTAGCTAAACAAGCCAAGCCCTTTGAGACTCTTCTCTTTCCTCTGATCATCCTATTAGCCCTTCTCTGCACCTGTTTCCATTTGAATTCATCCTTCTTAAATACGGGAGACCAGAGTTTCACACAGTATTCCAGCTGAGGTCCCACCAGTGCCTTGTATAATGGTAACACTTCCTTCTCTCTCTATTGGAAATAACCGGCCTGAGACATCCTAGGATTGCATTAGCCTTTTTCACAGCCCTATCACATTGGCAGCTCATAGTTGTCCTGTCATTGACCAGTACACCCAGACCTCTCATCTTCTGTTGCTTCCAACTGATGTCCCCATCTTACAGCAAAAACTGTTGTTAGTCACTAAGCATATGTCTTTGCACTATTAATTGTCATCCCATTTATATTAGTCCAGTATTCAAGGTCATCCAAATCATCTTATATGATATTTCAGTCCTCCTCCCTATTGGCAGTACCTCCCAATTGTGTGTCATCTGCAAATTTGATTAGCATACTCCCACTTTTTGTGCCAAGCTCATTAATGAAAGTGTTAAATAAGATTTGTCCCAAGACTCTGAGCCTTGGGGAACTCCAGTAGTAACTTCCCTCCAGCCTGGCAGTTCAGCTTTCAGCATAACCCACTGTAGTCTCCCCTTTAACTAGTTTCTTATCCACTTTTCAATTCTCACAATAATCCCCATAGTCTCCAATTTAACTAATAATTTCCCATGTGGAACAGTATCAAATGTTTTACTGAAATCCAGGTAGATTAGATCTACTATATTTCCTTTGTCTAAAAAAAAAAAAAAAAAATCTGTTATTTTCTCAAAGAACTAGATCAGGTTGGTCTGCCACGATCTCCCTTTTGTAAAACCATATTGTATTTCATCCCAATTACTGTCTAGCATTATGTCTTTAATTACTCTCTTTCTAAATATGTTTTAGGACCTTGCATACAAATAAGGTCAAATTAACTGGCCTGTAGTTTCCTGGATCATTCCCCCCACCCTGCCCCTTTCTTAAATAGAGGTACCATATTTTAAATCCTCCAGTCAGAATACCACCTCCAAGTTTATGGATTCATAAAAAGTCCTTGCTGTTCTTGCAATTTCCTTTAATATTCTTGGATGGAGATTACCTGGGCCCCCTGTTTTGGTTCCACTAAGCTGTTTGAGTTTGGCTTCAACCTCGGATGTGGTAATTTCTACTTCCATATCCTTGTTCCCATTAGCCACCCCGACCCAAACTCCTCATTGCCCTTATTAATAACTGGGCAAAGTAATCCTTTAGGTGTTGGGCCAGATTTAGATTATGTTTAATCTCCACCCCATCATCAGTGTTTAATGGATCCACCTCTTCTTTCCTTGTTCCCCCCCCCTTTCTTATTTATATGGCTAAAGAACCTATTACGATTGGTTTTAATTCCTTGTGCAAGGTCCAACTGTTCTTGGCTTTTGGCAGTTCTCACTTTTCCCCCTATACTTTCTGTCCTCCAAGCGGTAGATCTCTTTGTCTAGCCATCCCTTCTTCCACACCCTGCAGGGAGATGCAGGCTTCCTCTGATGAAAACATCCTGATCTGTTCGGATATGTTTGAACTTAACATATGGATGGCCAAATACTGCTGGCTTGCAGCAGCAGGTGCATCTTGTTAATAACAGCCAGGGGCTGGGACAGAGGAGGTCCTGCAGGAAAAACTGAGAAGAAAAGTTAGGGACACAAGATGGATGAGGTAATCTCTTTTAATGGACCAACTTCTATTGGCAGGAGAGACAAGCTTTCAAGCTTATACAGAGCTCTAGAAGATCAAACACCTGAGATCAGGATGACTTCTAGGGCTCTGTGTAAGCTCGAAAGCTTGTCTTGCGTGCCAACAGAAATGGGTGCATAAAAAAAAAAAAAAAAAAAAAAAAAAAAAAGATTACCTCACCCACCTCTCTAATATCTTGGATTAGCATGGCTACAATACCACCGCATACAACAGGAAGAAAAATTAGGCAGAGATATATGGGCTTTGTGTTGTTTTGAGTTATCAATCCCCCAGAAGGAAGTAAGCGTGGGTTATGGACAATGAGTCTATATTGTTTTCCAAGAAGGATGGAAGCCCTTCCTGTTTAGAAGTCAATGGGGCTGCAAAGAAATTTAGAATCTGGTCTTTGATATATTCAGTTCCAAGGACTCCAGTGTTGCAATACTCATTTCTACCTATGGTCTCCTGGGCGCTTAGGGGGAAGCACAGCAAACCTCAGCCTTTCCTGCAACTTTGGGAGGGTGGAAGGAAGAGACTTTACATCAAAGACTCACTCTGCATTCAGATGAGGAGGATGCGCTGCGCACGGTTACTGTTTGAGACCTAGGCAACAGCCACTGCAGACACAGGATCGAACGCTGACCAGGAAAACAAGACTTAAAAAAAAAAAAAAAAAAAAAAAAGTCAAAGTTAACCCCACCAGCAAAGCTGTAGGTGCCATATGCTTCATGTAGCCTGAGGACCAGCTACGGAAGCTTTCAACCATTTGTATGAGAGAGAGAGTGAGAGAGAGAATTCATGAATATTTCATGTGTTGCCTGAGCTTACTTGCAAGTTTCTTGGAGACTATTAAAGTGCAAGCATAATATTGTCATTGTTCACTTGTCATCTTCCACCTGGCTGGCTGGGAAGAGAAGGAAAAAGACTATCTAGGCTCCACTCCCACAGTTGGAAGAAACCCTCTGTCCATTGTTTTAAGAAAGAAATTGAGAGATGTTGCACCAGAGGTGGGCATTTATTTTATCAGTGTCCGGACAGACTTTCTCCCCAGATTTCATTCTTCGTTTCCAAGGAGTTTTTCTGCTCCTCACAGCCTACTGCAGAAGAGAGAGTTTTGTGCCACCAACAAACATTGTTCGGCATGGGTGGAAAGGCAGGGCCTCCTCAGCTCAGAGCTGCTCCTTCACCAGTAAGGGGGTCTATACACCACGTCCCACCTAGGATAGAATTTCTGATCTGGAGAGAGACTCCAGTGACTTCAATGGGGGTTGCACTGGGCCCAGACTGAAGTCAATAGCCCAGCTCCCCTTGATTTCAACAGGATCATACTTGATGACTGCTACTTAAAGTGGCTCAACCACATTTACTCCCTGCATTACTTACAATTAAACCTCGGATCTTTTCAAGGGGCTGAGCACCTCTAACTCCATGGCAGCAAGAGGGTACAGCAACGCAGGAGGTGTTTTGCACTTTACAGGATCAATCCAGGTTAGCCTGCCCTCTAGTATGCCCCCAGAGCCAGTTTTCCCAAGAAGCAGTCGCTGGTGATACAGAGAAACTGTTTCTCCAAACTATACCGTCATACAACAATTCAAACTTCAGATGCTCCAATTGCTGCAGGAATAAATGAGACAGCCACAGCCAAGCATCTGAAATAAAGAGCTAATATAACCTGTAAGTTCAATCCATCTCGATAGTGCGGACACCAACATCAATATTCAACAAGAAGAATTCAAGAGATGGAGGAATCAGACACACAACAGAGATTTGATTCAAGAGTCAGACTTCTCTCGCAGCAAATTATTACACTGACTTCACACCAACATAATTTAAGACTGAGAAACCTCCTTAGAAATCAGAGAGACTGAAAATAAAATACACTCCCAACCCTAGGTCCCCAAAACAGGAAGGAAAGAAAATTAAAGAAAGAAAGAAGAAAAGAGCCAACCGAGAATCAGGATTAAAAAGAAAAAGAAATAGATTCCGCTGACAATAAAGCTTCAAGTCCACATCAGAGAAGTTCAGTATAAACAACAACAACAAAACCCAAGGGATTTTATCTCAGACTCAAACTAGTATTTGTTTGACAAGGGCCATGAGGAGTCTTAAGAGACAGAGTCAAACTGTGCTGGGCCCATGATCAAACCCTTTTCTTAGTCTCCGCCGATACTGACTTGCTGGCTACTTGCAAAGGAGGTGGCTATTGGCAGTGGTGCTGGAACACTTAATAGTGGGGGTGCTGAAAGCCACTCCCTTACCCCTGTCCGCACCTCACCCCCAGAGCTGAGGCCAGGAGCAGGGCCGTGTCTCCAGGAGAGGAGGACCAGACAAGAGAAAGAGGACCGTGGCCGGGGCCACAGCTGGGGGTGGGTGCGGGACAAGGAGCTGAGCCCCGGGGCCCAAATGCAGGGCCAAGACCAGAGCCCTGCGTAAAATCTGGGGGTGCTGCAGCACCCCCCGCACTCCTAGTTCCTGCAGCTATGGCTGTTGGAGTTACTTCACCCAGCTGATTGGGAAGAGGGAGAGTAGTTCTTATTAGAGAGGGGGAAAACGAACATTCTTGCAGCACGAGTGAATTCAACTCTTCCAGGTGAGCGATGATCACAACCAGTCTGCAAACGCTAATTTAGTGGAGGGATTGTCGGCACAGAGACCTAGTGTGTTGCAAGCCACTGTGGGAACGTGCAGTTCACTAACTTGGTACGTAGACCCTGCGGCCATGTGATAAAAGTTGTGTTGTGCGCTTTAGCACAGGGCAACAGGCTCCACACAGCAATTGTCGTAGGCTAGTGCGGTGAAGACTTCTACCCCAGCTTCTGTGCACTAAGTCGTCATATAGACGAGCCCTGAGTCACCGATATGGCCTCATTATGGAGGTGTCTGAGCATCTCAATACTACAGGGAGGTAGAGGAATGCTATTAGCCTCCTGTTTTACAGATGGGCAACAGAGAGCCAAAGGGCTAGATTTTTAAAGGGAGTTAGGCACCTAAATGACTTGCCCAAGGTCACACAAATGGGGGAACGGAACCCTGGACCATCCTTTCTCTTAACAGGGAGGCGAGCCCTGCAGACGCTATTTCTCGCCCTCCTTGGTGTTTACGCATGTCAATAAAATTATTTAATACTTTGCACTTCTACGCACCTTCACACAATCCCAAACATTAAGTCAGGCCCACATCAGCCCTGCCCAGTAGTTACGCGCTGTTATATCCATTGCACAAGCCGGTAAATAAAGGCCCGGAACGGGTAAATAAGACATCCAAAAAGTTTCACATCAAGGCAGTAGCAACACCAGGAATCCTGTCTCCTGCTCTAACTATTACAGGGTTAGAAGCACCCTTCTGTTCCCAGTTGGGACCAAGGCCCCATTGGGCTAGGGAGCGGACATACACCGCCTCTTCCATGAATTTACAATCTGATAAAACAGGAAAGGGAAACAATCTGCCTAAGGCCACTGAAGACCAGTAAGAGAGATGGGGCTAGAATCCACGTCTCCCGAGTCCCAGATAAACAGCCCACACACCAGACCAAGCTGCCTCTGTAAGCAGCGTCCCTCATTTTACGTAACTGGGGTATCTACATAATGATCTATGGCAATGCAAGTCTTACAAAGCCTCTATTTGTTTTCCAGCTGTTCTAGATGGATAGAGACACAGACACACACGTGTGCCTTTATTCTCATCTCTCGTCCCTTTCCAGACGACAGCAGTAAATTAAACTGGGTGAGCATTAAGCACTGATCTCATCCACAAGACTGCTACAGCGTCCCAGCACACCTTCTGTAATTTAACAGTTGTTCTGCACTTCCCCACACCGCCCCCACCACACACACACACACACTGCTCCTGTTCTCCACCTGGATTATGTCAGCGTGTGGGAAAGAAACATTAAGACCACAGTTGGCAAGGCTGGAGAGAAATGCCAGGTCTGAATTCACCTCATTTAAAAGGGAAGGAATAAATCTTCATTAATGTTAATAAACACAATGCTAACGCTTGCGGATCAAGTTACTTTGTGCTGCTGTGGCAGGGTGAGCAAAGGGAGAAGGATTTCTAGAATCAGGTCCAATGCCCAATGCAATTTCACAAGGAAATTTCCATCCACTGATATAGAAGGGGAGGAAGAGATGCCACAGCCCTGGACAAGGTTAGAGGGCTATCTCCAAAGGGGCAAGGCTATGCCCCAGTTATGGCTGCCCCCCGCATAGTGCACCAGAGAGTAGGTAGGGCATAACGAACAGACATGATTTGGCATCAAGGAATGGGTTCTGGCCAGCATTGCTTGACGGGCGGGCAAGATCATAGGGGCCACAGCTCCACCTACTCCTCCGCAGATCAAAAATGGAACCGATTAGCAATTACCCACAGAAACGTTTGCTTCAATGGAAAATGGCTTTTGGCCTAAAGGGAAATGTTTCTGAAAATCATCAGTTTACATCAAAAGTGAGAAACAAAAACGGATTCATCAGACTTTGGCAAGTGACAGTCAGAGGTATTTAGGGTTTGGGTTTTCAGCTTTTGAACTAAAAACTTGAAAAATGTCAACAAGATATTTTTCAGAGGGGCAGGGAGGAAAAAAAAATCCCATTTCCTGACCAGGTCTAGCAGCTCAGACAGGGCTGGGCAAGGGCAGTTTCCCAGGGCCCTCCATGAATGGTCAGCAGAGGAGCTATGCCTTCTAACCCTCAGGCAACACTGCTCATGGGGTTGTTACTGGGTCGTCGTAAGGTCCAGGAGCCAGGGCTGCCAGGGGAGGGGGGGGGGCAAGTGAGGCAATTTGCCCCAGATCCCAGAGGGGCCCCCACGAGAGTTTTTCGGGGGCCCTGGAGCGGGGTCCTTCACTTGCTCCGGGGGCCCCGGAAAACTCTCGTGGGGCCTGGGCCCCCGAAGCTTCTTCCGCTCCAGTTCTTCGGCGGCAAATTTGGCGGCGGGGGGTCCTTCCACCCTGGGACCCGCCGAAGCGCCGGGTCTTCAGCGGCAATTTGGCGATGGGGGCCCCCCCGCCGCCAAAGACCCCGGGCCCCCTGAATCCTCTGGGCGGCCCTGCCCATGCTACCAGGCTCTGTACAAAAAACAGAACAAACAGTACCTGCCCCCCCAAAGAGTTTACAATCCAAATCAAGACTGAACTGTTCCCATAGTGTAGCACTAGACTGCACACTAAGCCCGGCTCCGACTCAGCTTTGAGCCCACGCCCCACTTCTGTCCACGTACAAATCAGACAGACTTGGCTCAGCAAGCACTCAGGTCCTACAACCCAGCTGGGGTCGGGAGGTGGGGGTTAAAGCCTGACTCCCACTGTGACTCGGGTGCAAGCCCTGTCATCTTGCAGTATAAACGCAGCTCAAGCCAAGTCAGAAAGTCTGCATAGTGCAGTATGGACATGTTAGCATGGCTGTAAGACCAGGGTCCAGCAATTGTAAAACCCAGGTTTACATTACAATGCTCAAGCACCCCCTTGGAGTCCACAAGTCCAGGTCCCACCAATCTGGATTTACAGTGTAGTGTAGACATACCCTAAGAGGAATCATTTTGCCATTGGTTTTCTGGAGGTAGGCAAGAATAAGCCATTCTGAATTCTGAGGGGAGAAAAATTTCTCACGTATTAGCACTGCGCGGTTTAGAAGCCTAGAGGATTAGGGTTGGAAGAGACCTCAGGAAGTCATCTAATCCATCCCCCTGCTCAAAGCAGGACCAACCCCAACTAAAATCATCCTAGCCAGGGCTTTCTTACAGGAGTGAAAACTATTTCCTCAGCAAAGGAAAAGGGCTAGAGGTCACATATGGGGAGCATCGGTGTTGAATAAGAAGGCGCAGTTTGCACAGTCAGTTAGCAGGCTAGAGCCAAACTAAACTATATGAGAAAGCTAGAATGCCCATGGAATGGGCATTGGGTAGGGAATCAGGAGACTTGGGTTTAATTCCCAGCTCCGACATGGATGTGCTGTGTAAACTCAGACAAGTCACTTCACCTTTCTCTGCTGCTATTTCCTTTCCCACCCTTTGTCTCATCTGTCTAGATTGTAAACTCTCCAGGGCAGGGATGGTCTCTTACTATGCAGTAATACAGTGTAGCTAGAACAATGGGGCCCTAATCTGGTAGTGCAAATACCACCATTGTACAAATAACTTGAAACAGGGTCCTCTGAATACTTTGCAATATAAGAAGAGGTCAGATGAACAGAGTCGACACGGATGCCCACAGCCAGATCAATCATGTCTCTAAAAAGAAAGAGCCAGAAACAATCTCAAGAGGGAAAAAAAGCCAAACACATCTGGAGTGATTTCTCTGGAGTGACCTGAGCCCATGCCTGATTAGTAAACAAGATCTGTCCAGGTGCTGCACCTAATTAGAAACAGCCCAGTCGATGAAAGCAGCAGATACACTTTGGTACAATTGTCTAATTACTGCAGAGAGTTTAATGAAGTTTCAAAAGGCCTAACCCCTTGTTCCTATTAATTAGGAGACAGGTCTGTTACATGCTCACGTTATTCAATTAGGGGAACTGCTGACACCGCTATTTTTTGTGGCACCTTAATTCACTGAGGAACAACCCAGGCTATTTGCATCTTAGACATAAAATGACCTTCAGCTATTAATAAGAAAGTGTTGTATTAGTCCCAAATGCTGCCACAGCACTATTACTGCTGTATCATCTGGGCACAGATCTGTAGATTGCTGCGGTATGGTTTTAGACGGGAAAGCTCATGTTCTATGTTGTATCGCTTTCTTTCCTTTTAAAGAACAAGTTTAAATGAATTTAGGGCTGGTGGACGGAGACTGGTTTCTAGAGCGGTCAATCTCTGTCCTCAACCCACTGACCAGTGAAACCAGGTCTCTCTCATGAAATCTGGTCTTTTGCGTACTTTTACCCCGAACTATCCAGATTTTACGGGGCAGAGCCAGCCCCTCTCAAACTGGGGGTCCTGACCCAAAGGGGGTCGCAGAGGGGTCACAAGGTTATTGTGGGGCGGGAGGGGGTGGTATTGCCACCCTTACTTCCGTGCTGCCTTCCGAGCTGGGTGCCCGAAGAGTGGTGGCTGCTGGATGAGTGTCCAGTTCTGGAGGCAGCAGCGTAGAAGCAAGGGTGGCAATACCATGCCATGCCATTCTTACTTCTGTGCTGCTGCTGGCAGCGGCTCCGCCTTCGGAGCTGGGCTTCCGGCCAGCGGCCGCTGCTCTCCAGACCCATACAGTGACAAGCCTGTGAAATTTGGGATGTAAATCTCGGAAATCATGAAATTAATGGATTTTTAAAATCCTACGACCATGAAAGCGACCAAAATGGACCATGAATTTGGTAGGGCCCTAACTATAGCATTAGCAGCAGCATCGGACCCTGTCAACGTGACTCAAGCCAGACCTAGAGGGACGATCGTTAAGGGTAAGAGGGTTGCTGAATACATTGAGCATCCTCCCACCCCCACCTCTGAGGAGGTTTGCGTTTGACTCAGACTCCTTTCCCGCCCACTTCCTTTTCCACGGAGATGAAATATTCAAATCAATGCATAATCTGTCTTTCACCCACACAAACGCACACCGGAAGCCACACTCATGTAATTATAGCAGCTCCCCATAGCCTCCTCAGAGAGAAGAATCCAGTCATAGCGTTTCCATTGTAAGGCCCTATTCCTCCCCACCCCCAAGATTTTATACTGGAGTCAAATAATTTGCTTTGGCAGAAACTTGGTTTCACAAGCTTTCAGCCCAGCAATGAAAAGGTGGTTTTTTTTTTAAAGTTGATTTAAATCAGTTCAGTCCCATCAGCTTAGGTTCTGATGCATTCATTTACATTTCTATAACTCAGACTCCGTTCCCATTATAAAGAGAACTAGGCAGTTAGTTCACAATCCAGACTGATGCTTTTGGCAACTGACAAAAAAGAAAAAAAAAAAAATCAAAGTGAAGCCAAATAATTTTCTGCATTTTAAATCTCTCTTCAGCATGTAGAACTAGCATATGTAGATCATATAGGGCACTGATCATTAAATACAAAGTTTCAGTTCACATTATACGCGGTTTTGATCCCACTTACAGTCCAACCTATTAAAGTTCTAGGAGTACTGGATACATTAAAAGTTCTAGGATCCAGAAATGTCTGGCACATTTCCTTTGTGAACTGAAAAAAATAATATTCCATTTTTTTCCTTCGATCCTGAAGTTAGCAAGTAAAATGTGGGTGTGCAGCTACTTCTGGGATAGAACAAGGAAGCTGTTTAACCACACACAGCAACAATACACAAACAATGGAAAAAGGTGAAGAAAAGGGAAAAAAAAAAAGAACTTTTTCCATATAGAATACAGCAAAACTTAGTAGGGAAAGAAATGTTCTTCAAGCCCTCGCCAGCCTATTACAGAGAGCAAGAAAGAAATTAAAAGCAATAAATAAGTAGTTGACAATGTCCATTTAAACCTTAAAAAGCAGGTTTCATATATCCAACGTGAACATTAACTACGGCTGCATTATCTGGGCTGCTATAAAACAACTGGCCCCAGTGAGCCTGCCTATCACGCTTTATTAGCCTTATGACAAAAAGCTGTTACAGAGCTGAGGTTACCCACCAGGGCATTAACAAAAGTCTGGCAGAAGCAGATCAGACACAATTTCAGGTTCCCGCCTGCAAAATTATGAACCATGCAAGATGCCATTATTATTTCCAAGATGGAAACTATAAGCCACAAAGCAATTTTTGCTGGGAGCCCTTGCCACCCAGTGATTGGGCCCAGGACTGGGAGTTGGGAGAGACAGAGATCTTGCATTAAGCAGCTATGTTCTTTTTATTTAGATTTTACACAGCACAGCAATGGGAGCCTGTTGCAAGCTGCAGACAGCCCTGTGTGCTCCCCTCTCCAATGCAAGCCCCACCATCTAAAACAGAGGGTGAGCTTTGCCACATCCTCCCACCATGACGACATGGGTTCTGTTCCTGACTCAGCCGCTGACCAGTTGTGTGACACTGAGCTAGTCAATGCCCCATGCCTCAGTGTCCCTCTGTAAAATGGGGATCCCTTCCTTTGTAAGCACTTTGAGATCTATAGATGAAAGGGGCGACAGCAGCAGTATTGCTGGCCTCTTCTCATCTCTCAGCCGTAAGGGCTGAGGCCTGGGCTCCTCTGTTGCACCTCCATTTTTGCAATCACAATAGGAGTCACGAGTGCAATCCGGGTGTAGTTGCTGTGACAGTTCTCAGGGTACCCAGGACTGAGAGTCTCTGTGTTACACACTTCCTCCAGCAAGATAGAGTGTCTTGACCATAAGAATGGCCCTACTGAGTCAGACCAAAGGTCCATCTAGCCCAGTATCCTGTCTTCCGACAGTAGACCGTACCACATGCCCCAGAGGGAATGAACAGAACAGGTAATCATCAAGTGAGCCACCCCCTGTTGCTCATTCCCAGCTTCTGAGAAACAGAGGCTAGGGACACCAATCCTGTCCATCCTGGCTAATAGCCATTGATGGACCTATCCTCCATGAATTTATCTAGTTCTTTTTTGAACCTGTTATGGTCTTGGCCATCACAACATCCTCTGGCAAGGAATTCCACAGGGTGACTGTGCATTGTGTGAAAAAATACTTCCTTTTGTTAGTTTTAAACCTGCTGCCTATTAATTTCATTTGGTGACCCCTAGTTCTTGTGTTAGGAGAAGTAGTAAACACTTCCGTATCTACTTTCTCTACACCAGTCATGATTTTATAGACCTCAATCGTATCTCCCCTTAGCCATTTCTTTTCCAAGCTGAAAAGTCCCAGTTTTATTAATCTTTCCTCATACAGAAGCCTGTGGTAGCTGGCTGTTAGCGCCTATCAGCCATTCAAGCACTCTCCTCCGGGCTAGAAATCACCCAGAGGCAGCATGCTCCAGCCACGCCCCCTGCTTTCCCAGCATTCCCTGGGAGGTGGTGGTAGAAAGACAGCTATGCCCACTAAGTACCACTGCCTCCTAAACTCAGGGAATCCCTAGTTTAGTTGGGGCAGCTTTAATGCTGTTTTGCACTGATGGATTAGGACTAAACAGTGGGACCCCTGGATGGTGGGTTGAGTGGGTCTCAGTTCCACCCAGAAAGCCAACAGTTAAAGGATACCATGCGTCTCAGTGCTGAGCTGGGAGAACAGCCCTTCACTGGGGAAGAAAAATGTCTTGATATGCAAGATATGAAAAATGGAGGAGGATTAATGTGAGAACGGGGATTTCGAATATTCACTGTTTTGCCACAGCAGAATATGGTCATTCACGCTTGGAGTCCCAGCACATTTAACAAGCTATTCGTAATCGATCTCCCATTATGTGCAAGTACCTTCCATCATTAGAAAACCCACCCCGTTCAGCAAGTCCGTCGTGTTCACCACCAAGCCAGATGTGTACTTTGCTCTGTTCGCAACGCATATTTGCAACACGCGAGCTCGCAGCAAGATCCAAGGTGTATCCCAGGGACAGAGACACACTACTGCGAGATCAGGAAAACACCAACCTCTCTTGAAGCCACTGCAAAATTACTGCGTTTTTAACTAACTAGCCCAACACTACTGGGTGGGATGCATGCAGGAATTGCTGGGTGAGATTCTATGGCTTGCGTGTGCAGGAGATCACAAGAGACAATCACCAGGGTTTGAAATCAACCTACTGTAGATCCAGGGTATTTTTGTCCATTTCCCTCCCTCCCCCCACTGTTTTCAATGGACAGCAGAGAAAAGGAGAGCATGGCGTAAGCACACCTAATATGAGCGCCGGCTGAAATGACAACTTCAGGGGGCTTTCCTTCTTACACGTGATCATCATCATCCTGGGCTAAATGAACTGCGGGCTTGGAAATCATCAGGAGCTGATTAGCCCAGGGTACAGTTATTACGGATTTCACAAGCCTCACTCAAGAAGTATTGTGTCCAGTTCTGGGCACCGCATTTTAAAAAAGATGTGGAGAAACTGGAAAGGGTCCAAAGAAGAGCAACAAGAATGATTAAAGGTCTTGAGAACATGACCTATGAAGGAAGGCTGAAAGAACTGGGTTTGTTTAGTTTGGAAAAGAGAAGACTGAGAGGGGACATGATAGCAGT
Source organism: Malaclemys terrapin pileata (assembly GCF_027887155.1). Taxonomy (NCBI): domain Eukaryota; kingdom Metazoa; phylum Chordata; order Testudines; family Emydidae; genus Malaclemys; species Malaclemys terrapin. The sequence continues at coordinate 121,883,780 of NC_071511.1, forward strand.
TTTCAGGTATATAAAAGGGTGTCATAAGGAGGAGGGAGAGAACTTGTTCACCTTAGCCTCTAAGGATAGAACCAGAAACAATGGGTTTAAACTGCAGCAAGGGAGGTCTAGGTTGGACATTAGGAAAAAGTTCCTAACTGTCAGGGTGGTTAAACACTGGAACAAATTGCCTAGGGAGGTTGTGGAATCTCCGTCTCTGGAGATATTTAAGAGTAGGTTAGATAAATGTCTATTAGGGATGGTCTAGGCAGTATTTGGTCCTGCCATGCGGGCAGGGGACTGGACTCTATGACCTCTCGAGGTCCCTTCCAGTCCTAGAATCTATGAATCTATGAATAAGTTATTCAGTACTCTATTTTTTCATCCTGTCTGCTAAATAAAACCCTTCTCCTCCTCCTCCTCCTCCTCACTACCAGCTAGGAAATCCATGAACAGGGGCACTTGGGGATGTATTGGCGACCGTTTTTGGAAATGCACCGGGAGAGGTCTTTGGAAGGACAGAGTGGAAAACGGACAGCTGCCTTGCTAAATAACAGGGACCAGCTGCTATCTGGAGAACTCTCCATGCACATGGTGAAACATGCACACGCGTGCACGCCAGTGCAAATCTTTCCTCTACAGCCTCACTGCTTCTCCTTGTCCCTTGAGCAAGGCTTGGTCTATGCACACAATTGTACCTAGCAGCTAGCACACTAGCCGGGGACTCAGGGGACCTGGGTTCTATTACTGGCTCAGCCACGGGCCTTCTGTGCAACTTTGAGGCCCAGTATAGTAAAGTGACTTGCCCAGTTTCCCCATCTGTAAAATAGGGATAATGGTACTAACCTCCTTTGTGTAGTGCTTTGAGACTTACTGATGAAAAGAGCTATGTGGTGTTGTAGCAGTGTTGGGCCCAGGATGTTAGTGAGACAAGGTGAGTGAAGCAATCTCTTTTATTGCACCAACTTCTTTTGAGCTCTGTGCAAGCTCAAAAGCTGGTCTCTTCCATGGTCTGTCCAGTGTATTTGTAGCGGAGTCAGTCCCAGGATATTACCTCACCCACCTTGTCTCATGCCTGGCTATTACAATCCTGTTGGTCAAGGGCTGGGTTTTCCCCCCTGTGTAGTTACACACCTAGTGCAGAAGCAGTTACACTAGTATAAAGGCGATTATAAGTGCCTCGACCCTTGGAGGGTTCTATTAACTCTACTGGCCCAGTTAAAGCCGTACAGTTTGCTGGCAGAGGCAAGCCGAAGGCTCAGTTTCCTCTACCTACCCAATAGAGAGCAATGACTTTTTTCATTACATTACAGATTAGTCCCAGCAGAGAGGATGTAGCGGCAGAGCCGCTGAGGCAGCCGCGTTGGTCTGTCTGGCCTATCAAGAGGCTGGGATCTCCTCTCACTATGTGTTCGTGCAGCATCTAGCACACGGGAGGCCCTCAACCTACTTCAGGCCTGTAGGTGCTACTGCGATACAAATATCTGCCGTGGGGAAGCAAACCTCTGAATCAAAGCACGAGCCTCTACTGCCTGAGCTAAGACGAACCTCCGCCACTAGCCATTGCTGCAGCAGGCTCATGTACCTCTACAGGTGGCCCAGCCACCATCAGAGGGGGACAGAGTGCTATATTGAGTGTCCGGAGGCTACATGGAGGGGAGGGATAGCTCAGTGGTTTGAGCATTGGACTGCTAAATGCAGGGTTGTGAGTTCAATCCTTGAGCAGGCCACTTAGGGATCTGGGGCAAAATCAGTACTTGGTCCTGCTAGTGAAGGCAGGGTCTGGACTCAATGACCTTCCAATTCTAGGAGATAAATAAAGATATCCTATTTACATAAATAGCAAGCCCCTTCTATATCAGCAATCACTGTGGTAGTGAGAGCGGTTATCCGATCCCCAATGGGAGACAATCTCACTATTCAGCTGCGGTCCGAGCTATGAAAAAGTTGAGGAACCCCTGCTCTGGAGGCAATATTCAGTGAGCTGCTAATGCCAAGCACCTCAAACCTCCATCACCCCCTAACATTTTGATTTTTTAAATTTTGAGCTGAACTTTTTAAACAAACTGTAACAGAGCCTAATTGAGGTTAATCATTTCCTGATTCCTTTGGCATTCATTGTAATAGCACTAATTACAATAAACACGTTTGAAATTAATGTGCATGTCATATGCATATATCAATTCCATTCTAATTTACCACTGATTAATGTCCACAGACTGAACGTGTTTCCAATAATAAAATGCACCTACATGGCTTACCCACCTTTGCGGGCAAGGCTGTTCCCACTGAAGGGTGGAGAGATTAGCTAGATGGAGACAGTTATGGAGGAAAAGCAAGCAAACAATCACCACCCAGGGTTGGAAGATGAAAGCACTATCAGAGACTGGAGCATGTTCTAGTGATGAAAGACAGGGCATCCCATCTATATTCCGGTTTCTATAGTATTCATCACAAGTGCTTAGCATAATAATACTGTGCAAACTGATTTGAGAGCCTCAAATGGAAAAATGCCGTAGAAGTGTAGACAGGAATGCGTTAAGCTTCACAATTAGATCTGAACAAATCTCAACTAATTTTGTGAAGGGCTGTTAAAAATAATCTGAAGACCAGGGTCCCTCTGCTAGTGTATATTTCACCAGCTGAAAATATGGCCCTGAATTTGCTTGGTGTATTTGTTCACCTTTGAGTTCCCTTTCTGCAAATATTCCAGCAAACCAGTTTAGTGGCAGGAAGTTAACAAACAGCACATTTCAAGAGAGTATTAGAGAATATTCATGAAAAAAGGTCATTTGAATTTAATTTGAGGAGCTGGGTTCTAAAGAACTATAATCATCCAATCAGGGAACAAGGAACAAAAAGCCTTGTGATTTATGCATCCAATCAAAATTAACCAGCATGGCTCCAATATTGAATGGCTCAAAAATCATTTGCAGACCAAGAATTGTCCTTAGACATTATTCTGAGAATAATTTTAAAGAACGAGTGAATCTGAGAAAATCCCAAGCTGCTAATGAACAAGATGCGAGTTGAAAGGCAGGCTAAATTTGTGGAGTAAATTTATTGCTATGAACTAGTTGTTCAGCTCTATCCACAAACACCTTATGTGTGGTAGGTAGTGGTTAGGATACCCATTTTACAGATGGGCAAACTGAGTCAGAGAGCCTAAAGGTTCTTTTGTCCTTAGTGATCTGTGCAGGCAATTTGTAGCAATAAAGCTGCTTACACACAGCAGAACCCCAGGAGATAGAGCCCATAGCATCAAAGATGAAGCTACGCAGGTTATGCTACATCAGACTCTTCTGTACAAAAGATCATTTCATCCCGAGCAACTTGCCACAGCCAAACAAAATCAACAGCAGAGCCTAAAACAGGACCAATGAGTCCTGCTTCCCAGATTCTCCTCTCTAACCACCAACTCTTTGACCACAGGAAGAGACTAAGAGCAACAGGGCCACTACCGTGTAGGTAAGACAGTCTCAGTTCCTCCATCAGATGGGCTTAATTAGAAACCCTCAGATCCTAACATCTCTGGGAAATTCTGATCCAGATTCAAATTTTGCTGCTCCTTCCCATTTCTGCTTTCAACAGGTGATGGGGTGGACTAGGCCCAGAGGCTCCCTGTTGGAGGCTTCAAGGTGCTGCTAGACCCCATTCCAGAAAGGAGCAGAAGAGAAGTCCTCCAAGCGACCTAGAGTGGCTTCAGGGAAAAACAGCCAATCAGAAGGGCTGCGGGAGCAGCCAGTCAGGGGCTAGGAGGGCCATATAAAAAGGAGCCACAGTGATAAAGTCAGTCAGTTGCTTTCTGAAGCTAGAAGAGAGAACTGTGTTCCTGGATGGCTGAAAGAGCAGCAGGACCACAGACAGCTGAATGTTGGCAGGGACTGGGGGAGCTAAGGAAGAGATCCTGGCTGGCTGCTGGGACTGAATAAGGATTGAGCCCGGGGAGGGCTCTAGGAAGACTGTCTGTAGGGAGGAAGCCCTGGGGATATGGTCCCATACCAGGGCTGGGTGAAGGAAAGACTGTATACCCCCGGGAGGGGTTAGTTCTGTTCTACCTACAGACAGTGTCTGAGACTTGCCCAGAGGTCTGAGTCACTTAAGACCCGCTGAAGAAACCATCAGCTGGGGGGAGTGCTCATGAGAGGCAGGTGCTGACCCCATTACACAAACACAAAAACCAGGTGAAACTGGGAATCAGATTCACAGAGGTTTGGGATATGTTCCTCTGAGAAAGGTGCACATCCAGTTGACTTGCAAACTGCAGGAGCTCATGAGAACCGATAGCCAGCAAGTTCCATACAAGTTCCAGCTTGAGATATGCCTCTCTGTTCCGTTCGCTTCCATCTAGCAGGACCACTCCTACATACTGGCCTGCATAATACTGGATGTCTTTTGAAATTTAATTGGGTGATGTGACTTATATACAAACCAGATAAAGATATTCTCTGTATTTCCCAGCAGGGAACTCCTAGAGATTTGATTTTATATACCTATATATTTTCATTCACGCGCAGTGTATGTGTGAAAGAGAAAAAAAATTGATGGTAGAGTGGTGGCTGCGATAATGCAGCTGCTGCATTCAAGCCACCAGTATCCTCTGGGAGCATCGCTTTGTACTCATCAACACCCAGAAGATGCACTAGGCATTGTAATAATCCCACAAAGCCGGCATAACGTGCCATCAAACCCAGACTCCGTGTGTGGAGGAGAGAACTGAACTGTCACTGCTACCATCAGCCTTGGCTGACCTGAGGTCATTAGTGCTAAGACTGGCTGCTCCCATTCAGTCATGGTGGGGGGGGGGGTCTATTAATGGTATTTTCCCCTTCATTATGATTTCTACTTCAGCAAGAAGGGAAAGCCTTTTAGAAAGACCATAAATTACACTGTCCTCGAAGGCTCTACGCTAGCTCCAGTAAAGGAACAGAAGAGGTTTTCTGGGCAGATGACTATGAGAGCCTAGGAAGAACCAAGGAGGGTGTATATGAAAACTGATCTTTATCTTAAAAAAAAAAGGTTAAATAGATAAAAGACCAGGGAAACTTGTACCTTAAAACCACAATGGAATCCAGGTTCCAGCCTATTTCTATCTTACCTTCAGCAGTGCCAGAGTGCTACTGAACTACCCTGGCTGTTCAGCTCCACCCTCTTTATACAAAGATTACCCACAATTCCCCTCCACCTGCCAGAGCTAAAGTCTCCCTCTGCATTTTTAAGAAACCCCTAATTAACGGTCATGTGACTCAACCAGCCACTGCCATCTTGTAATGCAACAAATGATTCTTAAATCACATCACAAAGGAACAAGTCTGCCACTTGAATCCTGAAGGAGATTTCCCAGAATGCCCCAAGACTAATGTCACAGCTCATCCCGCCTTAGGTAGCAAACACCCTGACATGCCTCGAACAGAAGTTTGTAAATACATAGAGGGGAATCAACTAATAGCATCCCACTGGCATCCTGTTGTATAAGCACACACTCACACCAGTTCACAACAAAATAAGGTATATTTTAACAATCAGCACATATCTGTAAATTATCTCCTCCTGGGAAGATGCTAAGAAGTCTGGGATACAGGTGGTTAGACTCAGGCCACAGACACTGATGCCCCAGGTTCGGATCCAGGGTTCAACCATTCCTAACCTGGGGTTACAAATGAGCATAGATGCTCAATCCCTAGGTTAACAAACCCGGGGTATAACTCGAGTTCCACTAACCCCGCGCTTTCATTGCAGTGTAGATGCACACAGTCTTTAAACATCCCTGTTACTCCCCAATATAAATCCTGTCAGAGGAAAATGAATATTTCATGGATTACTGCAGATCTCAAAGCAAAAGCAAAGAAAAAAAAAATCTCCTGTCCAGGAAATGAAAGAGAAATAAAACCACTCACGCTAACACCTTCACACACGGCAGCAGTGACCTACGTTTCCTGTATAATTCATCTACACCGCCCGTTATTGGGCACAATATTTATAGCAAGCTTTTAAATCCCAGGTGAATCCCCAGCCAAATAGCTAAAGGTTCCCATAATTCACAAGTACAAAATGTAGTCTGCAGCCAAATATACTACATCTACGAACAAGCATAATAATAGGTTATGCAAAATGGATCCAATTTCATGGGGCTATTTTAATGCAAGCATTTAACTACAGTCAGGCCTATGCTGCATACCCCAGCCCCAAGGAACTTCTTATGGCCAGCAGGAAAAGAACTTGATTGTTCCTGAGCCAGCTGCCCAGGTCCCCTACCATTTGAAGTAAAGCAGACTCTTTAGGCTGTTGGTTGCCATGTTGTTGTGGGTGTGTCAGTCCCAGCATGAGAGAGACAAGGTGGGTGAGGTAATTTCTTTCACTGGACCAACTTCTGTTGGTGAGAGGGACAAGCTTTCGAACTTCACAGAGCTCTTCCTCAAGTCTGGAGAAGGTAACCAGAGAGTCTAGGTAGGTGTGCTATGTGGGACAAATTTTAAGCATAAGGAGTTCTCATGTTGTAGGAGACCACTTAACAGAGTGGGCAATTTTAGCTGTTGGCAGTGCAAAGGCCCATGACACATCATTCTGAGCCAGCCAGTACTGTGGTAGTCAGCCAGCTGGACAGCAGTCTGAAGTGGGTCATGAGGGGGCATGTGGTGCATTGCTGTGAAAACAAAATCCCTGGGTCACCAGGAACCAATGGGAGCTAAGGCAGGGGAAAAAGCCGCTCACTCCCCCTCCATCAAAGGAGACAAAAGAGCAGACTCAAACAAATTACCCTAGTGTCAATGCAGGCTAACTATTGGAGTCAAGGGAGCTACGCCACATTTGTAATGGACGTTGGAATCTGGCCCATAGACTGCAAGCTTAGAACAACTCCTACTGTAAGTAAACGTAGGCCCTAGGGAAAGCCAGTCCTACAATGGAACAGACGATTAGAATTTTGAGGCTCGCTTAACAGCCATTCACAAATGCCACCTACGGTGCCCTGAATCCCAAGGAATAACTTCTAGACTCTTTGTAAACCAATTTTCACTAGTACCAAACACTTGGCGTAAATGCCTGTGACCATACAACAGCATGGCTTCTGATGGAGAACCCAGCTCCTACCAGCCACCCTCCAGAACTGCATGAGTTGAAAGCAGTGGGAAAACCCCCTTTTTGTTTAGTGCTTTAGATCCTAGCAGCTCTTGGCCAGTTCTGAGTCAGCAACAGGCAAATTCAAACAGTTAGACTTCAAAAGAAAACAAAAAAAGTTTTCTCCTTCAATTGATGTTTTATAACAGGCAACTGTGGTGCCGAGAAGAAGTCGAATCTCGGCATATCCCCAGTTGCTGGGAATTATGGAAAAATTACAGAATGCACCAGCTAAGCAGTTTGATGGGATGATCCGTGTGAAAATAAACTTGACTTTCCTTTTTAAAAAATTCTTTCCCCTTATGGAATCTTGTATCACTGCATGGTTTGCCAAGAACATCACAGAATGCATCACTAAGACTGCAGTATTATTAGCCACATGCAACCGAGTAGGAGTAGAGATGATCCCAGACCAAAACTCAGGATTCTCAATGTCCCCAAGTTTTGTTGAAAGCTCAGGATTGGGTAAGAACTTTGTGGCTTGAGTTCATCTCCAAATGCAATGGGGTGTGATGATGCAAAACAATTTATTCTGTTGTCATGTCCTTCACGCAGTGGATTTACATTGCAAGATACACAGAAGTGATCAACTTGGATAAAGCACAAGCAATCCACAACAGTGAAGAGTCATATAGCAGGAGGCACTTAGAACTACCAAGGTGCTTAAATATTAGAGCTCCTCAAAAGATTTTCATCCAGCCCTTTAAATTTCCTCCTGTTCTGCAGGATAAGCATTTTTTTCTCCCATACATTTTTAAGACCAGGAACTCAGTGGAATTCACCCAGCAAGGCAGAAAATCGGCTGCAGGACAGGACAAACAGTGACGAATCAGAGGCTATAGCATCACAAGTGTAACATGATACAATCAAAGTTTCCCCATAGAGGACTTTGTGCCTCTTGAAATGATATGCCAGGATCACTCCTGGTTGATTGTACATGGATGCTGTTCAAACACACAGTTCTTCCTATCAGCCGGCTGACATGATCCTTTTTATTTCTTCCTTTGCAAAGGGGAAGCTGGGTGGAAGGAGAAGACCGGCTCTTTGTTGCAATGTGTGCACTGAAGACCAAGGTTTCCCAGCCGTGCAACGGTGATATGCAAAACAAATGAATCTTCCCAAGCATTAAAGAACTAGCTCAGGTCCCTAGCTGCTGCCATTCCAGGTCAGTGCATGCTGTTGAGACTATGCAGAGTGTAGCTATGTAAACATCCGTTCCCCAGGAGCTTCGTACACAGCGTCCTCCTGCCATCAAGTAGAGTTCACATGATTGGCTCCTCAAATCAGTATCTGGGGCATGCTACACAGCCGGCTTCTCTGCTCCATACGGAATAGTACAAATTTGTACAACAGCCTTATCGCTCTGACTGCACATGGTTTGTTCAAAATGTGATATTTGAGCTGGGACCAAACCAATCTGCAGGTGATAATACCCATGGTTGAGAGCCCCTTTTCTAGCCTACTAGTTCCAGCAAGAGATCAGCATTCCCATCTCCACCCCCATCTCATAGATAATGGAGTCACTTCCCTTCAGGTTTTTCATTTTCCTCAAGACTCTCCCCTCCCCGCTATGCACTGAGAAGCTGGGATCGTCGTGTCCTCTAATAGACAACCATTAAGTCGTGGAGTGCAATCTCAGTGATCTCATTCTTCTGCCATCACTCCATGGCACAGGGATGATTTAGCCCCGCAGCCTTACCTCCCTGATAAAGGATATAACTCAGTTGTGTAAATGAAGAGCCAGGGTAATGAAGAGTGATCAATTCTAGTCCCGAACTGGCATGTGCCCAAGAATACACTGAGAAGGTCATTGGTATTCTCAACAACTATCTAGTATGGAGACCCAAAACAGAGACTCCAGCCTCTCTTTAAACCCATGCTTAGTATAGTGGGAGGGAAGCTGTAAATCATACGGTGCCATTAAGGTGTGGGGGTTATTCATCCCATTAAGGAGTATGGACTATATTTGAAAGAGAGATGGTGGTATGACCCCAAGTGGTATCTTCTAGAGGAAAGCGGTGTGATTTGGTACATGAAAGCCAGCATTTTCAAATGCAGACAACTAAAGTTAGACACCTAAGTCCCTATTTAACCACCTACCTAGCTGAAAGCGACGTCCGTCTCAAGAGATCTAGGTTCAAAGGCTGCTTAGAGCACAGGAGAAAGGAGTGTGGTGACCTCATTCTAGTCCCCAGTGTTCAGATCTGTCTGAATCAGAGTCCCCCCCGCCGATCAGGGAGTCTCTGCTTATGGGAGAGCTAGTCCAGGAATGGCAAAAGGGGTCATTGCAGTATACCCAGCTCAAACCTGCACTTTCAACCTCTCATTCTAAGGAACATCAAATTTGCCCTGGGGGGGGGGGAGAAGAGAGAGAGAGACCTCCCAACACTGCATGGACCTGACTAAAGTGTGTATGTGGAGAATAAAGGGAGATCAAAAAATAAAAAAAAAATCAGAGGAGAGGAGAAGAGAAGGGATCTGAGTAAAACATCATGTTCTTTTTCCCAGCGAAACCAAAATGAGAGAGAATCACAGAAGCCCAGAACATTCAGCTCCGAGAAGCTTAGGCGAAAGTCTTTTCACCACCATTGCAGTCACTTGGCAGAGACTGCAAGAGTTTGAAAACCCAAGCTCAGCTTGCACTGTCCCACGCTGTCTCCTCCTCCTGGTACAACGTTCGGAACCAGGAAGTCTATACTGCCTGAAGACCACTTGGTCTTCAGTCCTGGAATCATACAGGTCCAAAAGTCTGAAGCCTGGTTCTCGATTGCCCTGCAGCTTGTGCACCCAAGCAAAGCAAATGCAAAGGTTGGAGGAGAGGGGGACTTTGGGTATGTGGAGCAGGAGCGAGGGTAGAATTTGCAAAATCCCAGGCAATCTACATGAGTCACAAAGAATAAGCATCTCATTATGGTTTTAAGAAATCACTAATCCCATTGAAAGACACGGTTAACAAAGCTCCTGTCAATACCAGTCGTTTGGCAAACAGGAGCTCAATGGTCATAGCAAATTTACCAAGACCAGCAATCTCAAAACATGCTTGGGAAAACCTGTGCTCCTGTTGGAATGCCTGCCTGCTTTCCTGTCCCTTCCCCTGGGTAGCCCTAGCGCAGAAGGTATTACAATACATTTTAACTACATCACTTGGGGGGGGGCGGGGTGCTACAGTCCCAATCCGCAGCCCATTGACACGAATGGAAAGATTTCCATTGACTTCAGGCAGCTTTGGATCAGACCCTGCACGAGAGACCATTTGTTGCAGATTCTTCCACCCCCTATTTTAAATTAAATGCTTCTCAGCAGCTCAGACAGAGTGACCGAATGAGCTGCTCCTGGGACGTGCAGCCAGAACTCATGCATTCTAATTCCAGGTCTGCCACTCACACGCTGGGCAAGTCCCATACTCCTTCCGTGACTCAGTTTCACCAGCTGCAAAGTGGGGATCTGATCTCCCAACCTCACCTGGATGTTGGAGGTAGGGTAACCAGATAGCAAGTGTGAAAAGTCAGGACGGGGGTGGGGGAGCAATAGGAGCCCATATAAAAAAAGAGCCCCAAATATCAGGACTGTCCTTATAAAATCGGGACATCTGATCACCCTAGTCTGAGGGGTGTGGACCTGGCTGAAAGCCTGCTGAAGTTAATGGGCAGTCCTGAGTCTAACATTTCTATAGCACTTTGAAACTATCAAGAGCAGGTTCTCTCAACTCCCTGTCCCCTCCTGTCACCCCAGACTCCATGTGTGACCTGGACAAGTCACTTGCCTCTATGTGCTTCAGCTCCCCATCTGTAAAATGGGAACACCACCAGTGCCCTTCTTCACAGATGAATACATTAAAGACCAAAGTGTTCAGATACTCCAGTGACGGAGGCCATATTACAAGTACCTCAGATAAACAGAAAGTTCTCAATAAGGACTAATTATTATTATTACATTGATCTTCCAGCTCTTTGTGCAACTGGGATAAACAGCAACTTCATAAGGGATTTCATAACACTTCCCAGGAAAAAAAAATCCCCCTCATTTTTGCCCTCCCAACCGTTTTTTTTTTTACTAAAGGAATGATCGTCATGCTTGTGAAATGTCTCACAACTGAGAGCCTTGGAGACTCAGCTGTCTTCAGCATGGTTACACCAGGGATGCTGTTGGTCCTCTGGGGAGTAAGGAAGAGCTGAATCTCCTAAGTAACAAGAGAGCCCATTCTCATGCACATGTCCTCAGTAACTAAAGTAAGAAGATATTAAAAGAAAGTGTCTTTCGCCAACAGAAATTGATCCAATAAAAGGTGCTCCCTCAGCCACTTTGTCTCTCTCCTTAAGAGAAACACAGAGCATTTTTGAGACAGCAGAAGCATTGTTCCTAAAATGAAGTTCTTCCAGCATTCTTCACCCCCTCCAGGCAGTTAGTTTAACAGTAAGACATGTAGATATATAATCCGGCTTTTGGAATTCCAGGCCAAAAGGCTCTCTGGGAGAGATTTTCTGTAGCTTTAATTGTGAACCTGTTTGGTTCCATAGCCTCTAGGAGAAGTTTCAGCAGACTGCAGGTCTATCACATCCCAAAGGCGAAGAGGAATCACAGTTTTGCTAAGGACAGCTTCTTCCCATGCCTACTCAGCCAGTTAATGTCTGATCTCAGCTAAAGTCTTCCCAGCTCTCCGCTTTATCTTGACTACCCTGAGTTAGCTAACTCGAATTAGGAACACATCTCTTTTCCTAATGAAAATAAAACCTCAATCTCCCCGATTTAGACAAATTCTTTGCCTATCTGGAACTAAGGCATGGTCTACACTGGGGGTGGGAAATCAATCTAAGATATGCAACTTCAGCTATGAGAATAGCGTAGCTGAAGTCGACGTATCTTAGATCGACTTACTTTGGGTCCTCGCGGAGTGGGATCGATGGCCGCCGCTCCCCCATCGACTCCGGAACTCCACCAGGGCGAGAGGCGGAAGCGGAGTCGACGGGAGCGCATTCGGGGATCGACGTATTGCATCTAGATGAGACGTGATACATCAATCCCCAATAGTTTGATCACTACCCACCGATCTGGCGGGTAGTGTAGACATACCCTAAGCAAATTATCTCATCCCTGGGAAACTATTAGAATAATCTGGCTAGGATGTATGTGTGTCACTGCCCTCCACTAGATGGAATCAGAACCACTCCGGTGGGGAGACAGGGTTGTTACTAGGGTTGCCAATTTTGATTGGATGTATTCCTGAAGGTTTCATCACATGACATAATCTTTAATTCCTGGAGACTCCAGGACAATCCTGAGGGTTGGCAATCCTAGCTGTTACATGGACTCCGGCGATCTTTCATTAGTTCAAGCAGCAGGCACCTCTCCTTTTTACAGCCATTTGATCCCTGTGGTTGCAATGGAGTCACAGCGGTGCATGATGTAATGACAATCATAGATGGCCACCGATTTGTTACAGCGTTAACAACATGTACGACTCGTTACCTGCAAGATGAAAAAAAAAAAAAAAAAATACAGCTGCATTCTGCAAATTTTGCTATTTTTAATTGCAGCAGCAACAGGGTCACATGGTCAGGCTGCCACTAGCCTTTAGGAGAGTGATAGAACCTGGCTGGACAGCAACGCCTTAAATAGAGCAATTAAGGAACATTTTGAAAAACCAGGAAAATAAGATTAGTGCCTCGGAGAATCAATCTTCAAACTGCAGCGAGACAGATGCATCAGAATAATGAACTGACATCACAGCCCTGTATATCAAAGGCATCCTGGCACAGGGACTAAATCGCACAGGCAGACAAGGGTTTAGATCATTCTCACACACACACACACACACACACACACACGGCTGGGGGAGGGGAGGGGCCACCCCAGCAAGAGCCATGGAACGGGCTGGCGTAGAAGAAGAGGACCTACCAAACTCTCCCCCTGGAATGGACATCTGAGCCCTGGGTGAGGCCCCTCAGCATTTAGCACATTTTCTTTCATCTCAGAGAAGCAGGCCAATGCTACGGTGATGTGGGCTATACAAATATTTAGATGGGGGTGGGGGTTGGATAGGAAGGATGGACGCTGGGCTCTGCTGAAACAACCCTTGCATGACCAGCTCTGCAGTCCAGCGCACAAAAACGGACCCTATCTATGACATTATAATGGTGCCCGTCCCCATAATATCTGACTTTTGGACAGCTGTCTCTTCCTTTCAGTGCCAACACAGGGCAGTGGGCCTTTATAACAAGATACAGGGCACCTAGATATAAACTGGATCAGGCCAGAGCTACAGTAGTGTAGTTATTCTACAATGGGAGAGCATTTCTCCAAGGGCCGGGAGTGGGATTGAACAGCCTTATTCTGTTCCCACCTCTCAGTTTGTCACAGGGGCAATGGGGTGCCTTACGAGGAAAGGCAGGTAAAAATAATTCCTGTCCTAGCCACTGTGCATAAAAATAACCCCTGGGTAGCAAATGCAGTGTGCACCACTGACCGCTTTCAGTGACCAGCACAAAACAGGCTGGGAATACAACTATGGAGAGAATCACAAAACTCTCTTTCCTAGAAAGCCAGCGCACTAGCTTATAGCACCCAGAATCCACCTCCCCTATCCCGGAAGGACAAGTCCTAGGTTTGTCCCACTTTGCCATGCTAACCACATTATAGCCTATTCTTTTGCACACCTTCACTTTGTACACGGTTCATAACGTGGATGGGATGCTCATATCCCAAGAAAGCCATTTCCTAGGCCACACCATTCACACAGTGCTTTAGCCTGGCAAGTTACCCAGGAGGCAGAGCCATCCCAGACCCAGTTCTGTGCCACATTTATGGCTTGGACTTGATCCTGCCTGTCAAACAGGTTCAGCCACATTTCATCTCTCCATAAAAACACTAAAGAGTTGCAACAAAATTAATTTGTTCATCACAGGGGAAATTAAGATGCTTGTTGGACTACGTTCTACCTGCAGCTCCGCTGGAGCTGGGAAACAAAGCAGATGCTGCCAGCAGGAGAACTCGGAGTGGGAAGAGGTGGGTAAATTTCACAAACAGCTTGGAGAAGGGGAAGGCATTGGGTTTTTTCCTTCAGGAAAAAAAAGCATTTGATCAAACTAGCCATGCTGCTTTAATACTGGGATCTACAGCCCCGGAGAACGAAGGCCTCTATGCACAGAGCGGCAAGACAAGCTGCGTCTTCCTCCTCCCCCCCATCCTCCCTGCAGAGCATCACCCCATGTGTCTCACCAGTGGTGAGCAGAGCAGGTCTGATGGGGTAGGCAGTTCAGCCCCTCACAGTCCAATCAGTCCTTCAATTCTCTGCCCACCATCAAGAGGTATGTTTGGTGGTGCGCACTAGAAAGTGGAACGAGACCATTTGATATGGTAGTAGTCCACATTTTCAATTTTTATTTGTGTTTTTTTTTTTTTTTTTTTTAAATCGGTGTTTATTTTCCATACATTAAAACCAGAATGAAAAAAAAAAAAAAATCAGGTTAAAAAAATTGGGGAAAACACAGTTTCATAATATACACATTGTATTACAGTATAATTATAACTTTTATGTACAAAAAGATTTTTCGTCTCTCTGAGAGTAATTTTTCCCGAAATCCTGCTTTGCAGACACTCGCATAATTTTCTTCAAAGTATCCTCACTCATATTGAGCCTCTTGCTATCTTGGAGCTAGTCCAACTTTGAAAATAAGCGTTCTGCATCAATAGATCCAGGGGATACACTCAAAAGCTCACCGTGCCGCTGTGCTCAAGTTTGGAGGTGTCTTGAGGACTGTTCCAAAAAGCCGGCACATTCAGTTTCACATTGTCAGGGTTAGGAATGTTCATGTAAATAGTAAATTCCCCTTTCATTCAGATTTGGAATTTCATTTTTAGTGGTAAATGGTTGAAACACTCTGGCATAACGGTCGGAGTCTGCTGCAAAATGCACCTCGAGGAAAGAGTGCAACACCTGGAGGAGATGCCAAAAAGAATCTTCGGCACCAAACACTTTGGGGTTCAGATTATGGGCCACAGTAGTCTCCTATTTCTCGCATGGTGTTAAGGATTTTGAATTTTTGGGGGGGGGTTCCTCTCGTGTTCTGGGGTCGGAAAGATTTCCGGAAACAGCTGGGTTTTCTTGCCGTATGTTTCTACTGCGGCTTGTGTGTTCAATTCAGCTGGGATTTTGGGTGTCAGGACCCAGTAAACATCTCTATTGACAAATGTGTTGGCAGCAGCTGGAGAAGACTCCAGTGTTTTCTGTGTCACACAGTGACTCTAAGTTTTCAATAATGAACATTACCTTGGTGTGTAGAATCAGGCGGTCATTTGGGTTATTTGACAGTCTCTTCAGACTTTCTGCTTTAGAACCAGTGAACTCAGGATGATCTAGGAGGCGCATTAGCACACTCCACGTGTTATTTATGTGACAGGAAGCGAAGTACAAGCTCATCCACCGATGTGGCACAACAGGGCTAGGTAATCAGCAGTCAGCTCCGCACTTGTCTGGCACTGTGCAAAACAAAGACTTCAACTTGTTTGCAGGCTTGAAAACAGCTCCGAATCCAATGAAGCAAGATTTCACGTCTTTAAGATGAGCAGGACAGGCAATACGTAGCAGCTCCAGTTTCTGATTCTCATGTGCAAACTTAGCCACATAGGAAGCAGAATCGGTGTTAGTTGTGGCCACATCTTTCCAAGCGAGTTCGTACATTTCAAACATGTTGGTTATTGCTGCGTCGACGAAAGGGCTGTCAGCAGAGGGGATGAATGTCACATCAGCACAAAACAAAGCGGGTTTATTAGCTTGAAATCAAAAAACAAAAGGCCAAGAATCAGACGGTCCAAAGCATCAGGAAACTCATCAAAAAAAAAACTAGACACCACATTTCCAGCAATTTGTTCCATCAGTATAGATACTAAAGCATTGTCATTTTCTTTCAGATACTTACGAGTGAGGCTGACTGAATTAGGAAGGGGTTTTGCTGCTGGACGGGATTGTTGCACAAGTCACGAGTAGGCCCCTCTGCAATTAACAGCGGTTGTCCAGCGAAACAAAGAGCATACACAAATTCATTGACACAATTGTGCTGTGTCATCACTGTGGTTAAAGCCCTGGTGAAAGCTCCCGATATTGACTGTTTATCCTCACTTCCTTCTTTAAGCTCCTTGTGTCATTTGCTTTCGACATGCTCCTTTATTCTGTCAGCGCGAGCGCTGACCTCAATGCTGCAGTACGTGCAGCACAATGCATCCTCTTCACTCCTGTCTTTTCTTCAAAATTTCTAAGCACCGGTTTTCTTGTTGGTATTCAGGCATAAATTTGTGTTTTCGCCCCATGTTTGCCTTGTCGACCTTCATCTGTCGAGGACGCATTGTTTAAATTCAGCACCACACTAGATAGACGCGAAATAGGTGGGCAGCATCTCCTTGTGAGCCAATCATAGGGCGATATTAATGTTGTTCGGTTTTCCGACCTCCACCGTATTTGTGAGTTCTGTGTTTTACACTATACAACTGCTTCAATCTCAGAGCTTCAGGACACAATCACGTACGCGTTAGTGTTGAACAAAAATAAGTACCCGAAAAAATATTGAGTCAATTGATAAATGGGTGTAAATTAGTAAAAACCAAACCCCTTTGATTAAAAAAAACAAACAAAA
Source organism: Malaclemys terrapin pileata (assembly GCF_027887155.1). NCBI lineage: Eukaryota > Metazoa > Chordata > Testudines > Emydidae > Malaclemys > Malaclemys terrapin. The sequence continues at coordinate 121,900,501 of NC_071511.1, forward strand.
CACAACTGGTAGTTTATTGGTGAAATTGGTAAAAGCTGACAACGTGGAACACTAGATATGAGGCAGTCAATGGATCCCATGTTAGGGACTATTTTCAGTCGCTAGAGATTTAGGCTAGATTTGAACTAGCGACTCCAAGATGAAAGACTTTGGCTCCCATTTTCGATCCCTTAAGCCGGCCAGAGAAAGATGCTTCTCAAGTAATGAGGCACGTTGAGTGAGGTAATATCTTGTATTGAACCAACTTCTGCTGGTGAAAGAGAGAAGCTTTTGAGCGACACCGAGCTCTTCTTTGGGTCTCAAGTAAAGAAATTAAGATGAAGGGGGCCTAAACCCATCAATGTTTCAGGTGCGCTCTCCAATTCTAGCGTCTTCCTCACAGTCCAGCTCTCAGGCCCATTAGTTCCTGGCCTTCTGCTCCACCATCCTTCTCCCAATGGCAGCAGCCCCACCCACCCAGCAGGCAGCTATCCCACAGCAATCAGCACTTTTGCTGCAGCGTGCCTTTGACTCACTACTCCAAACAGACCCATCTGCTGGCCAAGCCCAGAACCCAAGGATCCTGCACTCAGAGTAGGGCTGAGAGAAGCAATTCATATAACACTAGGAACTAATCATAACCAAAAGAGGTTTGGTTTTTTGAGAATGAGAACAAGTCAGTTAAACTTTGCAAGTCTCTATTTGCAGCTGGGATCAGATATACCATGAGATTCTCCAACTCTGTGCACAGGTGCCAGTCCTCTGCTATAATAAATAATAATGTATGGAGATATACCTTTCCTCATAGAACTGGAAGGGACCCTGAAATGTCACTGAGTTGAGTCCAGCCCCCTGCCTTCACTAGCAGGACCAAGTATGGTTTTTGCCCCAGATCCCTAAGCAGCCTTGTCAAGGATTGAACTCACAACCCTGGGTTTAGCAGGCCAATGCTCAAACCACTGAGCTATCCCTCCCCCCATTTTTTAAAGCTGATTTATGTTAGCCTATCTCCACCGACTTCAATGAAGCGATGCAGATTTACCCCAACTGAGAATCTGGCCTTATGTTTTCCCATCAGGGCAAGAGTTCTCCGAGCGTGTTAGGATGCCGTTTACCATTTAACATCCAGCTGGATTTCTGGGACCACAGCTGCTTAAAGCAGCATCCAAACTTTTGGATCTAGCTCTGCCAAATCCTACTGGATCCTGTGAATGTGCAGAGGTTCACCCATCACTGGTTCAGAGAACACCCAGCCTTCAGAAACAGAACCAACTTGATGCTCACTAGAAAGTGGAATTTTGCTATTTGCTTAAAGAAGACAGTTTTCCTTATCTGCTGCAGAAACAACAACAAAAAAGGATACAGAGATACCCGTAATTATTCCTTCCCCTGGTGATCAAACCTGGAGAAAGCTTGAAAGTGCATTTTTCTCAGAGTAAATGTATGGCTCTTCCAAGCTTGATGTCAGATGAGACTTTCAGCCTATACTGGTTCCAGCAAACTACCTCAAAAGGATTTCATAATGTGGGGGAAATGAACATAACAGCACAATGCATGGTTTCAAGACTCGAGTAACTAGAAGGGCGCATGCTGAAACCTAGCAGGAAATCATGGAATTTCAGCACACCTTGGACTGTTAATCCCAACGGGGGAAATGCATCAAGTGTGATATGGGATTCTATATGGGATTCTATCACCAAGTGACCTTCATCCATTGACCTGCTCCAGTCCGGTTGTGATGCAGGCTGGAGAAGGAAGAGCAGAGAAGCACACGTGGTGGGAACACAGACTTAAATTCTTGAAGGTGATACAGTTAGTCTGCACTACTGCTGGATACAGGGAGACCTAGAGGATTAACTCTTAAAGCGCCTTCCCCTGCACACTTCCTGTTCCAGCTTCATGCATAGTCCAGGGTGTTAAAAGCTATTTAAACAAATAGAGCAGCAGCAGACAAGTGACATCAGTTAATGTCTTTGATCTCTGACCTATAAGGGTATGTCTACACTGGAACAACAGACCCGGGGATGGCCCAGGTCAGCTGACTCAGGCTTATGGGGCTAAAAATTGCTGTGTAGACATTCAGACTCGGGCTGGAGCCCCACCAGCAATTTTACAGCCCTGCAGCCCAAACCGGAGTCAGCTGACCTGGGCCAGCCACAGGTGTTTAATTGCTATGGAGACATACCTTCAGGGGTGCGGCTTTAGAGAGCCAAATTCTGCCCTGACTTACGCCAATGCAACCCAACTGAAGTCAGCTCTGAACTTTTACTGCAGGACAACAGCTGAAGAGTTAAAGTCATGCCACAATAAAATATATATATGCGCAAGTGCTGCTTCTGTGCAGTCTAGACCACAAGGTGACAGGCCATCAGATATGCTACAGACAGAGACATTTCCAGGATTTTGTTTAATGCTCAGTGGGCATTTCCCCAGGAAGTCACTGAATGTTTTCAGACCCGCGGTCTGTGCACTGCAGCTGTTCATCCTCTGCTCTAATAGTCAGATTATGGTGGGAGGGGGCACGTTATTTCAGTGCGAATAGCAGCAAGGGATTGATAAACTCTATTTGGACACAGGCTTATGCCCCGATCCTGAATGCTGCTCAACTGATTGACTTGCCAGGGGTTCAGCACCTTTCAGAATCAGGCCCCTGCTGCAGACAAGTCCTGAGTTAAGGTGCCTGTGGCCTCTCATCACTGCATTCTCTGAGCACTTCACCGTCTTTAAGGGATTTGTCCTCACAACAGCCCTGTGTGGCAGGGCAGAGCTATTAGCCCCATTGCACAGATGGGGAACTGAGGCACAGAGAGGCTATGTGACTTGCCCAAGCTCCCAAAGGAAAGCAAGGACTTGGACCCAAGTCCTAGGCTAGTGCCCCAACCACCAAGACATCCTTCTTCCACTCACGGTCATGTTCTTCCAGGACATGTGGGACTCCCCCCACAAGGTACTGAACGCTCCTCCAAAGCGCCGAGTGCCCTCAAAGCCCATTGCAGTCAGTGGGAATTGGAGGCGCTCAGCACCCACAAGACAGAGCTCTTAAACCTAATGTGCACTATTCCCTGTCCATTTAAGGCAAACGGAGCCCCAGATCCACCAACATTCTGCCCTTCCATCCCCCGACAGACCCTACCTCACAACCTGGCAGTCTCCTGTCCCAAACCAACACCCTTCACTCCACCTGAATACTGTTCAGCGTGTGCTGCAGGTCCCCTCGCTAGTGGCAGGTCCACAAAAGATAACGGACTACTACTACTAGCAGCAAGATGAATTATCCCTTCAGCTCATGTGCCAGAGAGAATCACATTTTAGCACGGGAGGTCCCAGGCTCTATCCCCAGCAATGACCCATGAATACAGTCATGACCACAACATGCTTCTCTTCATCCCCTGGTACTTTGGATTCACCATTACATTTGATTACTGGCCCTTGCTCTTCCTGACAAGGAAATCTCGATCAGATTGTTTAATGGCTTTGTCCCTCTGGACAAACTTCTCTCCATAACGGCAGTAGGATGAACCACCACCAAACTCAGCTTTACTTACAACCGTTGCACTGGAATTTCAGCCGAGTTAGTCTCCGCAGAGGTGGAAGGCTAGAAAGCACTAACCCTGCTGAGCCACTAAATTGCCGAGAGGTAGTTAATTTCACCAACAAAAGGGAAGAAAGAAAAAATAAAATAAATAAAAGAGGGTGTTGAAATATACATGGACTGCATAACGTTGCTTTGATAAAATCCCACTTCTCTCTCCTGGTTCTGTACCCAAATGCCTTAGTTAGGCAAACACAGGGGTGAAGGCAGATCTGTCTTCATTTGTCATCTCCTACCAAGATGTACAAGGGAAAAGTCAGAATTCAGATGGAATTAGCAATCACTGACCCTGGACCACAGCTGACGGTCTGAGCTGTACTATCAAATCACTCCCCTCCTGCCCCTGGTGAGTTTTGGGGTTGGGGGGGAAAGAGGTTCCATGTTCCGTGGCCAGATTCTGAGCTGTGTGACATTGGAACCTCCAGTGGAGTGACTCCGGATTTACCCCGGTGTCACTGCCTTCAGAATCTGGCCCACAACACTTCCAAGCTCAGTTGATTTCTAGGGCAGAATCAATGCATTCCAGTAAAAGCAATTGGGGGTTCAGGCTCCTGGAAGCCTAGTGACTGACTGCACCGTGACCCGGATCAAAAGGCAAGAATGACCGTATCTGCTAAGGACAAGGTTTGGCTGTTTCCAAAGTGATGAGTGACAGGTATAAAAAAAATGAAATGAAGCTCCTGGGTATAAACAAGCAGTGGGGACTGGAGAAGACCGGACCCAGGAGCTCTGGGAGCCTGGCCTCGGACAAGGGGTGAGGCTATGGCTTTGCAGCGTGCCAGGGGGCCAGTGTCCTGGTGCTAGAATGAACCGCTCTGCTGGAAGCGCAGAAATAAGAGCAATGCTGGAAGGGGTCATTTAGTGGTTTAGGCACCAGTTCATCCAGGTACTTAAGCACATCAATAGCCCCAGGGAAGTCAATAGGATTTCTCCCGTGCTTAACACCAGGCATGTACCTACACACCTTTCTGAATGAGGGCTGTAAGCATTTGGTTAGAAACACCCAGGCTCCTTGGGCCCCCGTTTTGCCACTCAGATCCCCATGGAGAAGGGAACCCTCTGCTCATGGCACTGTCCTTACCCCTTCAGAAAGGGATGGTTCATCTTTGCTGACTTATCCTGCAGGGCCAGGGATCCATATAAGGACAGAGTGGGGGCAGCAGGTAGCACTGCGTGTGCTATACACAATCTGAACAAAGTGGGGAATCCACTAGAAAAAAAAACATAAATCAGTGCATCTCTGGGAGGCAGAAATCCCAGTTAGCAAGAGTTCTAGGGCCAGCAAAAGGTAGGCGAGCCCCTGGCACCATGGTGAGACTAGAGGAGAGAACCATAGGGCGGTGCACCAGAGCCAGTGACTTAGCTCTGAAAATAGGTTTCATGGATTATCCCAAAGCCTCTTCCAAGAAATAAGCAAAAAACACCCAAGGCCTCCTGCTGAGCTCCCAAGTCCCCAAGGAATTCCCCAGCATTGCCTGTGAGCATGTGGATAAATCAAAGTTACTATTTTCTCTCTGCCTGCGTAAGACAGCATCTCAACTTCAACCTCCTACACAGCTATTTTTGCCTGCTACTAATCAACATGTTCTCCAACACCCAGCGGCTCAGAGACGAAGGGTTCAATTGCTTGTGAACATGGCCCACTACGGCAGGAATAAACTATGCTGTCTAACGTCTTCACGGCAGCTCTCCCCATGCATCCACCTTGGCACACTGTGACCTCTGACTGCGGTGGGAATGGCTCCAGAGGGCTCTCTGCTCCAGGGGATATTTGCAGGGTGTCTTATTGCTCATGTGGTATAGAATTCAACTGTCAGCTCTTTGGGGCAAAGACCAGCTGTTCATTGTGTGTTTGTACAGAGCCTAGCGCAACAGAATCCTGGGTCCATGACTAGGGCTCTGATGTGCTACCACAAGATTATTAATATAAAGAGTGCAGCAACCACTGGGGAACTGGCAGAGTTGGCCAATGTTTTTCCATTAAAAAAAAAAATTGTTTTCCCTGATGAAAAGCGCCATTTTGTCAAAACCAATTTCCATGGGAAATGTCCAATTTCAATGTTTTGGGTTTGTGTTAAAAGAAAAAAAAGTTGCTGAAAACTGGCGGGGGGGAGGAGGGGGACAGTTTATTTGATAAAAACCTTTGGAAGAAAACTGTTGATGAGAACATAAGTGTAATTGCTTTCACCGAGCTTCTTCCCCCATGGGAATGAAAAACATGACCCCCCCTAAGTAATCTACAGCTTCCTTTGAATGCCCATCCAGTCACCAGTGCTCAAATGCCATTGCTCTTGTTTACTCTCTCTGCATCTCAGGGCACAAAGCTGGTTCTGAACCAGGATCTTCATTTCCATCTACTTGTATTAAGGTCGCACTGCAATTGAGACCAGGGCCCCATGGTGCTAGGCATTGTACATACACATAGTAAGAGATGTTCCCTGTCCCGAAGAGTTTATGATCCAATCAGACAAAACAGCCAAAGGGAGGAGACCAGCAGCATTATTAGTTCCATTTTACAAATGGAAAACAATCTCTCTGCCTAAGTGACTTGCCCCAATTCATACATGCAGTTTGTGGCACCAATCCGACTACTTCAGTACAAAATCATCCTTCTCTTCCTCTAGCATCTTCCTCTCCCCGTTCCAGGATTGGAGTGTACAGAATCAGCGTGTCCAATTCCAGCTCATCCCTAGTGTAGAGCCAGAGAAAAGAGCCCTCAAGTACGGGCACAATCAGTGGTCAGGATTCTGCAACCTGGGTTTGACATTAATAGATTCAAGGTTTTACTCTGAGTACATTTTTGTTGTATTTAAGAGGGTGACTGAGGTCCAAACGACTGCCTGCCTGCTCTGTGCTGTTCTTCCCACAGACTGGATTCCCTGCAAAACAGGCCCTAGAGATTTCAACCATGCACGTGCGTAGGAGTCTGTTGGAAATTTGTGTTGACAAGAGCAGCAAAAAAGTCTGTGTTGACAACACTCCCCCCTGCTCCCCCCCCCCAAAAAAAATATTAAAAACCTCCAAATGGCTAAAGAGCTGGAATTCGCATTTACTTTCCATAACTTGCAAAGCCACAAGGCTGCCTCCCACTATGAGCATATCCAGCACCTGTCCCAGTAGCACACCAGTCCGGATTTGAATGTCAGGGTGCTCCATAATAGTTACACAATACTTAAAGTCACACCTGAATCTTTACAGGATAGTCATGCAATAAAGTCACTCAAGTGCCCCGACTGTCAAACACAGCTGATTTCAGGATTATAAATCTGGCGAAAATGCCTCAGCATCCTGAACTTGAATTTAAAGAGTTATAGCAATAGAAGTAGAATATCGCTACCTCAAAAGAAAGCTTCCATGAGCTGGAAAAGGCTCTAGATCAAGGGTCTCAAACTCCTGGCCTGTGGGCCACCTGTGACTTGTGAACCTCCCCTAATGTGGCCCGTGGGGCTCCAGCAGTTTTGGGGCCGGGTCTCTCCCTTGGCCCCACCTGCTGCCCCTGGGCACTCCCCTCCCCGCCAGGTGATTTACAATGGCCCGGGGCCCTGACAGCGCAACGGAGCTGAGCGGCATCTGCCTGCTTGCTCCATGCGTTGGCCGGCCCCTCCCTGTGGCCCCGGGGCGAGGCTGTGCCTCCGCACGCTGCTCCCGCCCCAAGTGCCCCTGCGGGCAATGGGAAGCTGTAGGGGCGGTGGTTGGGGGCAGCAGGGCGTGGAGGCCTGCCACGCCTTGGAGCCCCAGGTAAGCACCTCACCCCCCCATAGCCTGCACCCCACCCCTTCCTCACACAGCCCCTCCTGCCCCCAAACTCCCTCCCAGAGCTTCAGGCAGGCAGGTGGGGGGGGGGTTGGGGGGCATGAGTGACATTGGCCTGCTAGGAGGATTTGAGGACTGGCACTGGCCTTAAGGTAAATTGAGTTTGAGACCCCTGCTCTAGATCTTGTGAAGGGATTAGATTTTACAGTGAGAGGATGTTAAATCCTGCTCCAAGTACAGTTAGCGGACAAACTCTCATTGACTTCTATGGGATTCTTCTCACAGCCACAATCCTTTCAGTTCACCTGTGCACCCAAATCAACTGTCCAATCATTATTTATACTGGTGCCACCATTTTGAAATGCCATAATCTGTTGGAACCAATGTCTGTGTGTCCTACGCCTTTGTATCCATTATGTCAGATTTTTAAAGCCAGAAGGGACCATTAGTCTGACCTTTTCTAGAACACATGCCATTAATTTCACCCCACCCCTACTTGGGCCCCAATGACTTGAGTTGGACTGAAACTTTTCAGTCCCCAGGAAACTAAACAGTTGAATGCTTTGGGTAGAGACCAGTGGGAGATCAACACACCACCAGTACCAAAGACCTCTGCAATTGCAAGGTATTAACTGGGGGATATATTCCAAATAAAGTTCTGCATCCCACAATAACACTTCCAAGATATGCCCTAGTTCAACCATGAGTTACCAAGATGGATAGTGTTCTCTTTTTCCACATAGAAGGTTAATTCCCGCCACTACAGAATCCACTGGAGGAGATTCTCTGGCCTGTGCTATGTAGGAGCTCAGATGAGATGAGCACAATGGTCCCTTCAAAAAACAATGTAAGATGATAGAACACAAGAAAAACACAGACACTGGGCCAAATTCATCAATGGGGTTCCACATGGCCCACAGGATGCAGAACAGGACAGTCCTTTGGGAGGAAAACAGTAAGTTGGCCATTAATAAAGAATATCCTACACTAGTCTGAAAGTAGATGCAGAGCTATAATTAATAAATAAGGCTACGATTTTGGTAAAGAGGTCGGGGTAATTGTGAATTTGAATGATGTCCACAGACTCTGCGGGAGGGATAGCTCAGTGGTTTGAGCATTGGCCTGCTAAATCCAGGGTTGTGAGCTCAATCCTTGAGGAGGCCATTTAGGGATCTGGGGCAAAAAAAATCTGTCTTCGGATTAGTCCTGCTTTGAGCAGGGGGTTGGACTAGATGACCTCCTGAGGTCCCTTCCAACCCTGACATTCTATGACTGCAGCAGCTCTTGCCCTGCAGGGCTGGGCCTGGCTTCTACTCCAGGCGTTGTGACCTGGCCCACGTGGTTGCAGTGCCACTCAGGTCTGGCACATCCACCCCACTGGAGATGGAGGGCCAACTCTCTATCTGTGGAGCGGTGGATGTGCCAAACCCGAGTGGCACTGCAACCACGTGGGCCAGGTCACAACGCCTGGAGTAGAAGCCAGGCCCAGCCCTGCAGAACAGCTGCCGTTACCGGGCAGGTGGATTGCTCTCCAACCCATCCTCCTTTGAGCCCCCCCCCCCCCTTCTCCCCTTTCAGTCACTTCTTCCCCCCGCCCCCTGCACCTCTGCCAGGAGCTTTTTTAATAAAAGTGTCTGACAAAATTGTAGTTCTGATGTGTGTTTTGCCAGGACTATTAAACCGCATGCTTCAGGTCTTAAGACAATCTCTATGAGAGATCAGGAGGAGACCTGATTGGGGGGTAGGGGGGCATATTATCCCATGGTGGGGTTGTTACACCTTCCTCTGAAGACTCTGGTGCTGGCCATTCCTAGAGCCTAGACAAGATGGACATTAGCTCTGCTCCAGTCTGGCTGTGTCATCGGTATCAGCCGGATCAGTCAGAGCCCATATGCTTTGCCTTGGGAAAGTTTCTCATTGCAAGCCCAGCGTGCTACGTTAGATTGAGCTGGTCACATGGAACCCCACATGGCCCTGAACAGTTTGCTTTTATCTTTCAGATTAGAGACTCTGAGATATGCACCACTGGGGTCGCCGTTCCCTGCATTTACCATTGTTTCCCCCCTGCCTTCAGTAATATTTTTATCATGCAGTTTTGGTTAAAGGTCAGATTTTCAGACACATTCTCTCAGGAAACTGATGTTCAAAGCATTTTAATGGCTCTCAAAAGGAAGTGCGCCAACGGAAGACTTGAAAGCAGTGCTAAGGACACAGCAGTTATCAAGCAGAGTCAGACTGCAGCTCTCTCTAGGCTGGTATGAATGCTTCTGGGAGTGCCGAGAGGCTCCATTGTCCTAGGCACTGGAGCTACACATAGCAAGAGATGGTTGCTGACCCAAAGAGCTCACAGTGTAAACAGACCAGACAAGGGCATGAGACTGTTCATAACCATCTCACTGTTCTCTTGTGCGCCATCTGTTTGGGGGCCCCAGACACAAATGTGGGGAGAAAAAAAAGATTATTTCCACTTTACAGATGTGAAATTGAGGCACAAAAAGATCAAGTGACTTGCACAAGGCCACCACAGGGAGTCCATGGCAGAGCTGAGTATCAAACCCAAAAACACCCAGGTCCCAGTCTAGAGCCTTAACTGTAAAACCATTCACCTTCCTTTCCCTCCTACAGCAGTCACCGTATGTCTACACTGCATATTAAGCCTGGGCTCTGAGTCAGGTTTGAGCTCAAGCACCCCTTCCATTCACACAGTCAGTCAGACTCAGGTCAGCAAGCACTAAGGGCATGGGTCCGAGGATCCCTATTTGGGGGTGGGTCAGAACCTGAATCCTGCTGCAACTCAGATCCTGAAATTAAAAACCCAGATTTACAATTCAGTGTGGACACTCAAGGATGTGTTGAGAAACACCAACTCCACAAACCAGGGCTTAATGTGCAGTGTAGACATGCCCCATTGACTAGGGCAAAATCCTTCCATGTTGTCTCTAGCCAATTCTGTAGTATTACACAGGCATCAGATGTTGGGGTGACTGAAAGTGTGGAAATTCTTTCCTGATCCTCAGAGGCGACCACCTCGTACCTTGAAACGAGAGGTTTAGTTACACTTAAAACTACTTGCTTTGCTTAAAAAGCATTTTCCTCTCTCACTGGTATAAGTCAGGAGGGATTCCACTGAAGTCAAAAGACTTCAAACCACACTTACTGGCCTAAAGCCCATGTGAGATGACAGGCCCAGCAACATTAATATTTTTAAAATATCTATTGAATGGCAATCTCCACCACCACCACCACTGTAGGAGACGCTGCTAACTAGAACGGAGTAAATTTGCAACAAATAATGTATTGGATAAGTGTGGCCTCTGTCTGGGAAATGCTTCTGAGCAGGTCTCAGCTTCCTCTATTACATTTATGATTTGAAAATGACACTAAAAATTAACTGCATTGCAAATGATTCACTGCAAACATTCAACACCTGGTACTTGAAATTAAAATTCTTCCTTAGCTGTGAATGGCCGTATTTATTTACAAGTGGAGTTGGTTCGGAAATTATTATTTCCCCTCCATGAAAAATTTCCACTAATATTTCCTTTTTCCATTTGCATCAACATTTTTGGTTGAATTTTTTGGGGGAAGGTTCACTGAAATGACACACACAAAATTTTCTTTGGTTTTCAGCAACCCGAAATCAAAGCAATTAGTTTTTGTTTTTCAAAAAAATTGGTTTGAAACTTAAGTCATTTGACAAAATTTGAATTTTTCCACCAGGGTTTCCATTTTGTTGAAAAGGTGATTTTATACCAAAAAAGTTTGAAATTTTTTTCCCCCAACCAGCTGTACATATAAGTCACATGACATTCTTTCTATTCCTTAACTGGAGAAGCATTACAGTTGGTCAAAATTTGACATAATTTTTTTGTCCAAAGATGCCCATTTTCCCACATCATTTCCCCCTCCCCCAAAGTTTCCATGACGTTTTTATCAAAATGTATAATTTCAACATATTTTGATTTGTATTAAAAACACCATGTAAATAAGTAGACCCAAAAATTCATTTTCAAACGTCTATTTTGGAAAGGATTAAAAAGAAAATATTTCCATAAAAAAAGGACTTATTTTTCTTCTTTCCCCACCAACTCTAATGAAGCAACCTGGGTGAAAATACTTGTGGGCATGGATTTAAAAATTGATTTCCCAAAGAAATATTTGCACTCCTGATTGAAATGTGTTCTCTATGAATGATTAAGCCAGTGACAATCTTAAAAATGGAACACAAAGGGGGCATAAGCACAGCCCAGGCAAACTCATTTCAGTAAATACTCATAAGAGTCATTGTGCAGGATTCGCCCAGCTCAGAGATTGAACGTTGGCTTTAGTCAAAGGAGCCCTGGCTTTATACAAGTGACTTTTCTGCATGAGCTCACGTTTTCCTGCACCGAAGTGCGCATGTATTTAGAGATCCCTTTGCAATTCTATTAAATTACCTTCAACATAACTCATAGCAGGTTGACATCACTGAAACGGGATACTTCATTTCCCTAGCACATTAGATCAGATGTGGGGTGTCACTCCCTGATCCTTGGTCATATTTTCAGATTTACTGTTCACATTGAACCCTTCTCCAACCTCTGTGTTTACACATTTGGAGCCGAGGTTCCTAAACACTGACTAACGAGTACCATTTGTTCATTAATCCATTCGTGCCCCATGTGTATTTTTAAATATATATATTAAATGTACACACAAGCACACACAAATGAGCTGTTCTTTAGAAACTGCAAATGAACTCAGCGATGCCTCTATCAATCAGCTGGTAAATGCACAGCTCCTAAGTCTACTATGAGAATGCAGGCGGGGTGCGGGGGGAGAGACACCGACCTGTCACCCTTATTTATATTTTTAATAAACAGGGATTTAGGGATTTAGGGATTTAGAGCCTCTTGCACGGATAAGAACAATCCATTTCCCAGCAAATGGAAAAGGTGTCCGGATCTGACAGTGTAAAAAAACCACGAACAAGTACCAGATAAGCATCACAAAACCATCACCCAGCTTCAGAGGAGGGGCAATTAGAAGTGACCAGAGAAGATGGTCCAAACAGGAGCCTTTGATTTTAGACCAGATTTGTTAATTGGATTTAAATTTAGATATTTTAAATAAGCCTATTTATTGCTTCCCATTCTCAAACACACATATACACACCCTCCCCATGGCAATACAGGTGCACTCCCACAGTTATTGTTATCACGTTAAAAACTATGTTGTGCTGCTTTGTATTAAGATTTTCTTCCTATGTATAGGAAGAAAAACTTCACAGTACAAAGCAGTACAAATATGCTATATTGTGATAGTAAAAAGGGTGAAGTTGATCTAGATACAGTGCCCCTCTCTCAAAAAGTGTGCCCCAATCCATCTGCATGCATCCGCACAGTTTTGCATTAGTGTGTTTCATTGTAATTGCATGTTTCCATTTGGTGATTAAAATGGTGGGGTCTCTTGGCAGCAAGGATAAGATTAACCACCCAGATGAGTTTACAGATGAAGGCTGCTGGATGGGATTCCCAGCCACGGCGTGTTTCAGAGATGGACAAAGACGCCATTCCCCAAGGATTAATCAGCACTTCCGTACTGTTGGCTGGGTGGAAATTCTCGAACTCAGTGCCACGGTCACTGGTCTTCATGGCATAGAGCTGTCTTTCCAGGCAAGCTGCTATCTTGGACATGGAATTAGGACCAGGTAGGACGCATCAAGTCCCAGTAGCAGGTGCACATTGGCGACAATCAGGGCTACTGTTACTCCATCTCTTTCATCTGCTTTCAAGTTAGAAGAGGGCATCACTTTGTTAGTGGAATGAAACTGGTACAGAGGGCTGTTCACAGGTTTTCTGGCTTCTCCACTAAACAAAGTTTTTTTGTGATCAGTTGAAGTTTTATGCAGAGTGCAGACACTTCTCTATCAAAAATCTGAATATTTGAAACGTTTCTGGGTTTTGGACAATACAAGTATCCTGTTCAGAAACGTCACTGCAGTGTCCCATGGGAGTTGTAGTTCAGCTGCCTCGTACTCCCACTCTCCTCTATGGGCCAGACTCATCAGCTGGACTTCTCCCAGGATGCACTACAGCCTGGGGACAGTCATGAGGCACTGCTTCCCGTACCTGAAAGGGGAGACTGTGGTGCATTGTGGGAGATGTAACCCGACTAGGAAGCCCGGGCTATAGAGAAGAATGGGAGCATAAGGTAACTAAACTACGATGCTCACAAGCCCCTGGGGCAGCATTTCAAAGTTAAAATATTCCAATATTTTGCTGAAAACTCAGTTGCGATTCTTTGCCATAGAACTGATGCCTCTGACAATTCCACCCCGCCCCTTGCCAACAATAGAGGTCCTGTAGATCCAACTTCCAGGGAATTGAGAGCATGACCTACCCTGCCCATGAGCAGAACTGCAGAGGCGGACCGACTAGTTAGAGAGGAAAACTTACAACCCAACTTCTCCATGTGCAGCAGTTCAGCTTTGGGATGGATTTGCCGTGAAGACTTGGGCTGGGTTTGTTTCAGCCAAGAGAGGGCGCCGTTTGAATGCTACAGAAAGGCCTCACGCCAAGCAGGAGCTGCACAGAGGACACGGGATCCAGCCAGTCCCTCAGCTCCTGTCAGTGTATCTATGAATCTATGAATCTTCTCAACCTTAATACACCACCTTCCCAAGAGTTCCCAGATAGCAAGGCAAGGATGCCTGTGCCTGAAGCCAGAGCGGGTGGGGAAGGGTAGCTTTCAGACCCTGAGCACTGCACGTACCCGAATAGCAAGGCCATCTTGCTTTTAATATAGTTAATATGATGATCACTGTATTTATAAAGCCCTCCCCTCAGCCCCAGCATGGGACCTCCTACAACATAATCACAGGTTAGAGCATAGGACTGGCAATCAGGAGAATTCCACTCCGCCACCGACTTGCTGCGTGACCTTGGGCAAATCATTTTCATCTCAGTGCCTCCACCCATGTAGAGTTAATGGGTCAAATTCAAGTGTCCTTTCTTAGGTGCTCCCTCTAGCCAACTCCAAGCTGACAGGGGTATCTTTGAGTAGGAACTAGAGTATGAATTGCAGGATTCGTTCGTTATTGATAGTCAAGCAAAGCAAGCTCCCAGGCTCTGTGGTAATGCTCGCTTAGAGATGTCTATTAGACAGGTCAGAGATAGATAAAAGCACCGTGAAAACACCAGCCCCTTCAGCAAATGAGTGGCTCCAACTCACAAAGGGGAGAGGGGAAAGAAATACTCTCATCATCGTTTATATTGCGGTAGCGCCTAGAGGCCCCAAAACCAAGGTTGTGTCCCATTGTGTCAGGTGCTGTACAAACATACAGGGTCACAACCATTCAGCTGCTGCTGCATCATGTTCCTTGATGCATCTTTTCCAACCCTAGGAGCACGGCATGCTGCCCATTCATCCTGATACTCTGTTGGCTAGAGACAGATAAAGTCCTCTATAAAAGGATTCAAACGGCCCATTCTGCAATGCTGCTCCTTGCACTCTGCTGGGAACCCCCCCACCCCACACACACACACACACACACACACACACACACACACCCCATTGCTGTATTCTCCAGTTGGCTATGAAAGCCATTTCTCCCAGCACAGAGAGCCTGGCATCCTCTCCACAACTTGAGTGCAGCTGGGTAGCCAGTGAGCAAACGCCACCTACTCCTTCAATTTCAGTTTTTCAAAGCAACCTTGCAATTATCCCTCCAAACTGGGAGGGATTGCAACTGCTTTGGAGGACAGGGTCATAATTCAAAATGATCTGGACAAATTGGAGAAATGGTCTGAGTTAAACAGGATGAAGTTTAACAAAGACAAATGCAAAGTGCTCCACTTAGGAAGAAAAAAATCAGTTTCACACATACAGAATGGGAAGAGACTGTCTAGGAAGGAGTACGGCAGAAAGGGATCTAGGGATTATAGTGGACCACAAGCTAAATATGAGTCAACAGTGTGATGCTGTTGCAAAAAAAGCAAACATGATTCTGGGATGTATTAACAGGTGTGTTGTGAGCAAGACACGAGAAGTCATTCTTCCGCTCTACTCTGCTCTGGTTAGGCCTCAGCTGGAGTATTGTGTCCAGTTCTGGGCACCGCATTTCAAGAAAGATGTGGAGAAATTGGAAAGGGTCCAGAGAAGAGCAACAAGAATGATTAAAGGTCTTGAGACCATGACCTATGAAGGAAGGCTGAAGGAAATGGGTTTGTTTAGTTTGGAAAAGAGAAGACAGAGGGGACATGATAGCAGTTTTCAGGTATCTAAAAGGGTGTCATAAGGAGGAGGGAGAAAACTTGTTCACCTTAGCCTCTAAGGATAGAACCAGAAGCAATGGGCTTAAACTGCAGCAAGGGAGGTCTAGGTTGGACATTAGGAAAAAGTTCTTAACTGTCAGGGTGGTTAAACACTGGAATAAATTGCCTAGGGAGGTTGTGGAATCTCCATCTCTGGAGATATTTAAGAGTAGGTTAGATAAATGTCTATCAGAGATGGTCTAGACAGTATTTGGTCCTGTCATGCGGGCAGGGGACTGGACTCGATGACCTCTCAAGGTCCCTTCCAGTCCTATAATCTATGAATCTATTGCTCCTTTGCAAATGGTCAAAAGCACAGGGGCTGTGCCAGAACTCAGGTATCATGCAACAGATAGCCCCCTTCTGAAAGCCAGCCTCCAAAAAGGAGCCAGGCTCCACTTCCCATAAGCCCCTAGTAGCCATTGCTAAGGAGTAGGTAATGTCCTACAGCTGCGCCAATAATGGATATTTCAGTTCACCGTCCGTTTCGGAAAAAAAATGGAAAAAAGGCATCTCAGATTGAACCAAAAATGAAACTTTTTGGCAAATCAAAAAGTTAAATGAAATCTTTTTGGGTCAAACAAAACGTTGTTTTGACAAAAATCAAAACTTTTCATTTCAGTTTTGACCACTTTTTTCTTCTTCTTTTAAATGAAGTTCGACATTTGAAAACAAAAAGCTGCCTTAACCCGAAAAAAAGAAATCAAAGCATTTCATTTTGAAAGTGTCAGAATGTTTTTAAATTTTTTTTCAGCCAAAACAATTTGGCAGAACAGATACGAATTCACAAAATGCAAATCCACATTTTTCACTTTAAAAAGATCCAGGAGGGGAGTGGGGGGAACAAAACTTTGCCCAGGTCTAACATGGTCTTTCCAAGAGCTCTTACCTCTGCATCTAGGTTGGATGGCAAGTTGCACTTTTTCCCCTCCATCTTCCCATTTTCCTGTGTATTTCTCCATGCACCCCAGTTACTCTTATATGTGAATGCCTCAATATCTTTCATCAACCTGTGAGGCATGGAAGAATTATTCCCATGAGGAACTGAGGCACAGAGAAGCTAAGTGACTAGCCCAAGTTCACAGAAGGTGTATGTGGCAGAGCCAGGAGTTAAACCCATTTCTCCTAACGTCCAAGCTAACTCCGTAACCACTATACCATCCTTCCAGTTTGGACACACTCTCCTGCCAAGCACTGGGGGCAGCGGATACTTGGTCATGGGGGTGAGAGGGCAGCAGATTAATTGTATAAAGGGCTTTAGAGACCCAGGTAGTGAGCCTCAGAGCCTCTAAGAAGGAATAATAAACCTAAGGGAACTATGTCGCCCCTGCAGCTGGATTTGAACCAGCAACCTAGAGGTTTTTAAGGCCTGGCTTGACAAAGCCCTGGCTGGGATGATTTAGTTGGGGATTGGTCCTGCTTTGAGCAGGGGGTTGGACTAGATGACCTCCTGAGGTCCCTTCCAACCCTGATATTCTAGGATTCTAAAGGACTAATCCCACCATCCCTCAGAAATCCTCCTTCCAAACAGACTGACAAGCCACCGCATGAGTCCCCAGGTGACAGCAGCTGCACCAGCCCAAGAAATGACTACACAGTATCTAGCAGGCGGGATGATAGCTGGGGTTTATTCCCATCAGCTCTTTAAGTAAACCTGCACTTGGATCCTTTGCTACCTACTCCCCTCACCTCCAGCTGCAGCTTCCAGACAGCCTCGTTCCCCTTGACTGGAACCCGGCAGGCAGAGGAAGAGAAGTGGACAGTGAACGGACACAAACTGCATTTCCGAACAATTCAAGATTCCCCTCAGCGGCTCATCCAAGAGGAGATAAAGCTGTTTTCCCTTTGTGCTTTCACTACAAGAGCGGGGCTGTCTAAGCCAAGACCTAAAGGTTAAATAAAAGATTCGATTTTCTTCAAGCGATTTTCTTCAATGGAACAGGTCTCATTCCCTACTGTTCTCCCCTCCCCCTTGCTCCATCTGGGAGTGGAGACAGGCACAGCTCAAAATGTAAAGCAAGAATTTCCAGCCAGTTCCCATTTCTTTGGCGAGGCCGAGCACCCTGCTGTCCCGCAGACCCACAGTTCTCAGGGACACCACGTAAATCAGGAGCAACACAGTTGATATCAGGGGGTTTACTCCAGATTTCCAGCAGCATAGCTAACATTACACTTTTTCCCAGGAGGCAAGTAAAACAGGTGGGATTTTCATCACCGACAAAAAAAAAAAGTTTATAGTTCCTGATAGTGCGGGGCCATTTGCACAGAAGCAGCTACAACCGGAAGCTGTGGAATCACTCACTTAGAAAAGAAATACCATGTTGTTTCATAATCCTTTACTTTCCAATAGCCAGAGAAAAGCATGACTCAGACTTGGGCAATGGCAGTGGTAGAGGGTCTAGGTTCTTATCCTGTGCCCATCACTGTGGTGTAGGAGCACAGCCAACAGGGCCATGAAATGTGTAATGAAATCCCAAAGCCTCAAAAAAATGGAGATTTCTGCATTTCATTTTAATTTCCTCAGACTGGCGCAGGTTCACTCAAAACCACGACCCATTTGGGATTGAAAACACAGCCGTTCCATTCAAAGCTTGGCCTTGTCTCAGGGGACTCCCGGGCTTTATTGAAACTCGAAATTCTCCGGTGGCACAGATCACTTTGCACCATGAAATGGAACGTTCCAAACTGTCCCTCGCCTGTCTGTGAAAAGCACAATTCTGGAGAAACCAGAGAGCTCTGAAGGAAGCTGGAAATTTTTCTTCATGAAATTTCATGGAAAACATTCCCTATTTCTGCACAGCCCTAGTTGTTCATTTCATTTCATGGTAGCAAGGCTGCTAAAGTAGTACCTTGAAATGGCACTTGTGATCATGTCGCCCCCTGAGGGTTGATCCCAGCGACTACAACAGCCTACTGCTAATTAACAGCTAGTGGAGCTGCTCTGTTGAGTAAGGAGCTGAAGGCTGCCAGTTCAAACCCTATCAACAGCTGTGGTCTGCGTGTAGTAGCCACCAGGATACGATACACACACCGCAATGAACAAGAGGGCAAACTTTAATCTCTATGCATTTGGGATTCAGGTTCCATTCTTGCAGGCTTCATTTATTATTAGCACGTTTCTTTCAAGCTGCTGGGGGGGGAGGAGGGGGGGGGGGGGAAGAGATATTAAGGTGCTTCATTCCCACGAAGTGCAAGTAACTCCAACTGCATTCTCTGGGGGCCTGCTAGGAACCACTACACTGGGATTTGCCTGTAACTGAGAAATCTGTCCCAGGTGGAAGGTGCTAACTAATGAACTAGTGAGGAAGTCAGATCTGGAATAACCTCAGTCTCCGAATTCATCTGGAAAGGGTCACAAAGTAGCAAGCCTGCAACACCCAATTGCTCTCTGACCAATCCTGCCATCCCCAACAGGCTCTGGAGTTGCCCCAGAGTGCTCCTGAATTCTGTATGTTTCCCAAGCTAAGGAAGCCAGCTAACGCTCCTGGGGACTGCGTGCAGTTCACGTGTCAGACCCGCAAGCACGGTCTCAATTTCCCACTGGGCCTGTGGCTCAGAAATGTAAGAGCTTCTGGGAGCCCAATGGTCTCAGAAAACGTATCCATTTGGGATGAAATTGTATGCAACACACAGCCCATACGAAAGAGCAAGCAGAGGGCCATTTGCTGGCTGGGGAAAACACTTACCTGGATTCTCATTGTTAAGCACAAGAGGTTGCAGGTTCAACTCTGGAAACTCGGTCTCTTGAAAGCTGTAGAGTGGAAAACCTTTGGAAAAGTCCTGATTCAGGGCTCAACATCACAGGCCCTTCTCGGTCCTGCTCAGTCTCCCAGTGACACCACAATTTAGTCTCACCAGCATCACCAATGCAATAAGCTGTGGCATCACCAGAATTGGATGAAGCGGTCACTGCTTGACTAAGATAACTCAGGTGCGGGCTCATCAGGAAGGGGAAGGCTCCTGCATACGTAAATCTAACATAGGACCACAGGCTTTGCTCAGGCAAAACTCCCACTACAGTAATTAGGAGCTGCAGCGCCTAGTTAAGCTAACCTTAGGCACCCAGATTTGAAAATGTTGGGCTTAACCTTTGTCACAGCTTCCCTGCCTGCAAATGGGGGACTGTAATAATGTGCTTAATTGCAATGTGTTATTTAGCCACTAGAGGTCTCTGTATGCTGTCCACAGTTCCAGAGCATGGCCCTTGGTAAACAAAGTAGAGTGAGCTGGAACTCAAGCTATGTGGAAGCCTCATTGTTTGTGTCTGTAGCTGTGTTTCTTTACAAGTGCCTCCTGTTTCAGAAGACCTGTGATTCCACAGACCATGACAGGGTCAATATAATGCCCTCCCAGAGGAGCTGAATAAATGAATGCTTGTATAGTGCTCCGAGTATGCAATGTCATCTTTCCAGCACAATGTATGGGACATACATATAGCAAGGCACGTCTTGGGGCTGGCACAGGAAACTATACCCTTTTAAGCCTCTTTTTCCAGACTATCAAATGTTAGCTCTCTGTAGATTAGCTCTATTTCCTGCTGAATTTTGGACAGGGGACAAGGTAGTTTGGGTTTAATCAGGAGGATTGGGCCAAGGATTTATTTTCATCCAGATTACATGGAATAAGGTTATCTGCAGGGGAAGGAGGCGGACGACTGAGGAGTCACTCCAACCTGAACAGGTTTCAACTGTAGCTTTACTATAATTATTGCTATAGCTGGGTACAGATACAGGGCCAGTTCCAAAGCTAGTCTAAAACCCGCTCCCTACCAGTTTAGGATCTATATGCCCAAAGGTCAGGAGAAGGGATGTTCTTGCTTTCCTTTTTCAAACCTGAAATGAAGGGAAAGGAATTAGTGATCATTATCCTTTCCCAAGATTTATTCACACACTGCGAAGATCCAATTCTGTCCTCTCCTACCCTAGGGTCACCCCAGTGTAACTCCATTGCTTTCAACAGTTACTCCTGATTTACATCTAGAGTACAGGGGATCAGAATAAGGCCCACTCACCCTGTTATCTAGATGGTTTTGTGATTGCATTAGGGACTTCACCCCCCCCCCAAAAGATCAATTGCATTCGCCCCCAGTTAAATCCTTCCCATTCCGAGATCCTCCACTAGAAGCCTGTTTCGAGATTTTTAGCCCTTGCCCAAGACACTCTGATGATGCTTTTTCCTTCCTACTGAGTCATCCTTATAGGGATCTTAATTTATCAGGCAGCATGGGTGTGCATCCAAACATTTCCTGCATCCTAGTGCCCATCTCAAACACCGGGGGGGGGGGGGGGGGGGGAGAGGGGGAATCAGAAGAGACTCTTTGGACTTTAGTTAATTTTAAAATTGAGACTATCAACCCAAAGTAGGAAAGGAGCAGGCAGAAGAAAACAAAAACACACTGGTTGCTAATAACAAATATGCACACCTAGCAATCCTTTCCCAGTTGCCTGGCAACCCAGAGAAGGCCTACTAGAAAGCAAGAGGGTAATTGGACAAGTGAATTAATTGTGGGCTTCAGAGCAAGGTCATTAGATGACTAGAGTGACCAGATGTCCCGATTTTATAGGGACAGCCCCGATATTTGGGAATTTTTCTTATATAGGCTCCTATTGCCCCCCACCCCCGTCCTGATTTTTCACATTTTCTAACTGGTCACCCTATTAGATGACTGAGGGGAGAGTCAATAGCTCACCCACTGCCACCATCCTGTACGGAGACGACAAATCAAGAATAAGGGGGTTTCTCGTAAGCTTACTACTTCATTTGAAAGGGTTGGGGGGAAAGGAATCACTGGAATCAAAAGATACTTTTTCCCCTTAGTATTGCTTTACCTCTGCATTAGCCATTCACATGGGTGGTCTTGTTGGGAGGGTGCAGACCTGGGCATCAGAAGAGCTGGTTCTCATGCGCCCTAGGGAACACCTTAGATCAAGGCTCTGAGATGCGACAGCAAGAGAAGTAGCTGACCTTTACTGATCTCACATATGCATTGCATGAACATTTGCCTAGTCCCGCCTAAGCGCCTAAAGTCCCATCCCAGTATGCATGGGGCTCCGTGTAAAATTGGAGATGGATTCTCTAGGGACAGGCCCTTTGGGCATTCCAAAACCCTGGTCTGGTGACCGAGATGATGTCCCCAGGAGATTGCAGGTTCTAGCTCCCACTCTGCCCCAAGCTTCCTGGACAAGCTACGTAGGCCACAATTGGTCACTGACTTTGGGTGACCTTTTTTATTATTAATTATTATTATTAAGGTGCCCAATTTGAGACACTTAGGGTCCCACAACTCCAGCTCCAGGCAATGAGAGTCACAGGGGCTCAGTTCAAGTTGAGCACCCAAAAGTTGTAGCTGCCCAAATCACTGGCTACTTTGGAAAACGTAGCTGCAGAGTCTCTCATGCCTCAGTTTCCCTTTCTTTAAAATGGGAGGGAGACTAGCACCAGCCTAGCTCTGAGCAGTGTGGTGAGGCTCCGTGGACAGCTCTATAGAATTATTTAGAATGAACAAAGATCACAGGGTCTTGACTGAGTCCATAAGAGACTGTAGCATGCAATTTTGGGGGTCATGTTTTAATTGTTTTTTAAATATTGTTATTTTCCTTACTCCTGTGTAGGGAAAGTGTCAGAGCCACCTCCTGATGGGCACACTCACTGGTTGTGAAAGTAGCATTTCTCTGTGCTGGCATCCTCCCCCACAGGCACACAGCCCCCAGCCAGAAGCAGAAAATCTGCATTGCGGGTCTGGCTCAGAGCTCGGACACAACCCCACCCTCATCTCTAGATTTCCCCCCTGGCAGCACCTCTCTCACATAGGGCTTGTAGCCTGGGTTTCAAGGGGACAAGAACAGGATGCACCTGTCAGAATTTGGCTGACAATCTCTACCTGCTGCATTTATTATTTAGGTGGGTGGTGTTTCGGTACAATTATAGAGTGTATTCAGGTACAATAATGAATGAATAGAAAGCAAAACCAGACACATCACCCTCCCAAAACCCTAGCTGATCTCAGCCACCAGGATGGGGCACAGGAGACTGGCAGCCTCTGAGGTTACCAGGAGCTAATGCCCCTCAAATCCAACCCCTGGGATTGAACCTAGGGACGAACCTAGTGCAGGCTGCAGTACACAGGTGCAACAGGCTCCAGGAGGGAACCACCACAGAGTAGGTGGGTGGCTCTGTTCTTCACTGAGCCCAGCCACACTAACTCAGCAAGGCTCTGGGGGGCGGAGCAAAAGCAAAGCAGTGAGTTGCCCTCCCTCCTGGTCCACAGAGCTGGAGTAAGCTTCTCTACAGCTGCTGCTCCAGCCTGTCTGGGTTTCCCCTGGCAACCTTCATCACGGCATCTAACCCTTAGGCCTGGAGTAAACCTTATGGCCCAAGTACCTGCACCCAGGTACGTGTAGTGGGGGAGGCTCCAGCCCCGCCCCCTGTCTGTACCACCTTACCACCTTCCATAGAGCTGCACCCCACTGCTCCACCAAGAGCAGAGTTTTACCAGGCACAAGGGATCTCCCCCCCCCCCCAGTATACAGCAGAACCCTGCTGGTTCCTGTGGGTTGGGACCAACCACAGTCGTGGAAGGCAACGGGGGGAGGAGGCATAATTGGGAACTAAGGGCCTGATCCTGAGAGACGATGAGAAACTCACTACAACTCCCACTGCCTTTAGGGACAGACCAAAGGAGAAAATTCCACCCCATAGGACACACTCTGCCCTAGCTCATACTCCCTGCAAGGTCATCCACCCACTGCTCTGCACACCACAGGGCAATTCATTGAGGTGCCATCGTACCATGAGGCCTCGCCCCACCTTACGGTTTTGCTCTGGCACCAGTCTTGGTTACGTCCGAGCATCTTTCCCCACTCAGGCTGACAATGTTGGGCCCCTAGTGGATTCGGGTGACCTAGCACAGAGCGAGCAGGTTAAATCCTAAGAAACAAATGGTAGAATATAGGGAAGGGACCACAAGAAGTCATCTAGTCCTTCCCTCCTGTGCTGGGGGAGTCTGGACTAGGGAAAAACCTAGAAACAAGAGTTGCCACCAGCAAAGATGGGATGTAGGGCCAAAAAATCTCCCAGCTGCCCCTCTGAAATCCTGCTAAGATCAATGGAGTCATTCCAAATTTTCACCAGTGCAAATCAGAGCAAGAGTTGGCCCATCTTGATCCCCCCGCCCTTCCCAAGTGCTTCACAGTGTTTTGAGGTCTCAGATGCCTTTTGAGGCCACTGCATCCCTCTTATTACTTCTTTCCTGCTAAAAGGGAGGCATGTCACCACACCTGCCTTTCCCCGAAACTTACACACCTGCGTCATACAGCCGTGAATGGGGGAGGCGGAGGCAGTGCTGTTGTAAGCCCCCTGGGGCAGGGACTTTTTGTTCTGTGTTTATACAGCACCGAGCACAATTGGGTCCTGGTCCACCACTGGGCCTGTAGGTGGCCAGGAATACAAAAATCAATCAAATCAATCATAATAATGTTCCTCCTGAGGATGTGACTAAGTTTTAATACTGGAATCACAGGACCAGATTCGGATACCTTTTACTCATGGTGAATAGCACCTTACTCCACAAGTGGTCCCATCAAATTCAGTCAGACCTTTCAGAGTAAGGTACTTTCATGGTGAGTAATAGCATCAGAATCACAGATTCTGAGATTTCCAGGCCAGAAGGCACTGTTGTGATCATCTGGTCTGACCTCCTGTATAACACAGGCCAAAGGACTTCCCCCAAATAATTCCTAGAGAAGATCTTGTAAACAACCAGTCTAGGTTTAGAAGTTGTCAGCGATGGACAATCCATCACAAACCTCGATAAATTGTTCCACTGGTTAATTACTTTCGCTGTTAAAAGCTCATGCATTATTTCCAGACTGAATTAGTCTAGCCATTGGCCAGTGTTATACCTATCTCTGCTAGATGGAGGATAAATATTTAATAATGCATTCCTCAATGTAGATATTAGTAGACTGTAACTAAGTCATCCCTTGACCTCTTTGTCAATAGATTGAGCTTCCCGAGTCTATCACTCTAAGGCAGGTTGTCTAATCCTTGAATCATTCTTGTGGCTCTTCTCTGAGCCCACTCCAGTTTACTAACATCCAAGTTCCAGCTCATAGAATTAAGGCAACCTTGCCCTTTCCCACAAAGAGTTCAGAATTGTTCCTACAATATAGCTGGTGTCTATCTCTAAATGACCTGAGTGATCGGACTTCTGCTCCCAGTAGCAACCAAGGGTTCCCAATGTGGGGTCTGGGTCCCATTAGGTTTCACACGGGTCAAAAAAAATAGTAGTAAAAAGACAGTCCTTCTCCCAGGAAGCCCCAAATCTATTTTGATGACAGGAAGCCACAGGGGAGGTCAGCTGCAGGAGCACAAGGTAATAACAAAACAAGCATTGTTTTGTTTAATTAGCTGTAGTCTCTGCTCACCTATACTGTACCACTATGCTACTACATCACAGAACGGAGTGCACACACAGCAGCACAGAAAATACACACAACCTCTTTATAACATCATAGCAGCCTCACCACTGAGCAAGGAAGATAGAGGATTGTGGAGGCAGGAGGAGGGTTGCCAATTTTGTCTGGATGTTGCATCACATGACACTTTTTAGACTCCAGAACAATCCAGGAGGGTTGGCAACCCTAGCATGGGGGAGAGGGGAACTGCTCCATCAGAGTATTAACTACTCTTGTTTTGCAATCAGATTTAGCTGCAGTAGAGGAAGAGGAATAGTATTGAGGCAAGCAGCCCCTTTTAATTGTTTTAGACATATTTTGGGGGGGGGGGGGGGGGGAGAGAAGGCAAATGGAAAAAAATGTCAGGTTGCCTGCACTTATTTTGTCCTTGCTTTAACCCCCGCCCCCAAAAAAACACAAGAAACCCCAAATCCTGAAAGAACACCACATTCCCCTCCCAAAACAAAAAGCAATTTTGAAATCTGTCACCTATGTACTCCTGCAGGCACAGCGCCTATTAATAATTCATCACAATATTACAATCGTTACTACATTCTGCAATAGCACAACACAACACACTTCTGCAGAACTCCCTGCAAATCTCCTTGCAAAGCCATTAATAAATAAAATGCAATTCACCATATATTCAATTTGTTGTTTAAAAGCTAAATATTTCATCAGAACTAATTCATTTTAAATAACCAGAGAGGACCCCCCCTCCAAAAAAATTCCCCAGTCCTGCACTTTGCCCATGTTTGAGATTAAATTACACTTTAAATATTGTATCAGAAATTGAGTTCTCACTGTAATGTTTATGTAGCAGCTATTGGACCACAAATCCCTGTGGACTGACTGAGTAGCCACTGGCTGGCTGGGGACATTCAGAATTTTGTTATGCTGCGTAGACAAGACCTGGGGAAAGATTAGGAATGTAGGATCAAAGAACAGATCACAGCATTGCCTGCCTCCAACAGGGGACAACTCCTGATTCGCCACAGAAGGATGACAAAGAAAAAGCATCTTAGTACAACATGTAACATCAACACCTACTTCTTATAGAGTGTTTTCCCATCAGGAGGTAACCAGCATTATCCCCAGATAAAGATGTGCATACTATCCCAGCAAGGTCCTTCATAGAAATTCTCCTGCTGTGTTTCTCATGGGCTCTTTCCCTGAGAAACCTCCTCTCTCTAGGAGCATTCTCCGCTGAGCTCTGGGAACCTTTTATTGGACCCAGGTGCTCTTTAATTAGTTAACTGCCAAACAGCCACCTAGGCAGTTAATTACTTACAGGTGGGCCAAGATGGGTTCATTCTCCTTAAAGAAGCCCATCATGTGTAGATGGGGCCCTGACTCACCTTACAGGTGGGCCAACTGCACCATGACACCCCATTTTACAGATAGGGAAACTAAGGCATAAGGAGGTCAAGTGACTTGCCCTAGGTCACCCAGCAAGTCACTCACCAAGGCAGAAATAGAACCCAGATCTCCTGTAGCCCAGGCCAGTGTGCTATCCACTATGCCACACTGCCTCCTCTGTACGTACCAGGCCAAGCACAGTGATCCAATGCCCGTTGAAGACAATGGTAGGACTCCCCCAGATTTCAAAGGACTGTCCAGCCCCATTTTAGCGAGGTTATTTAACACAACTGGTTGACAGTTTTTCACTGAAACTTTATTTTGGGGTGAAAATGGCTTTGAGCAAAATATAACAGAATTTGTTTTAATCAAAATTTTCCAATTTCAAAGGGAAAAACTGAATTTTGCTAAAAAAATAGTCTGTTTACGTGTTTTAAAATTTCACTTTTCAAACCCTGAACATTTTTACAGAAAAAAAAAATTAAACTGAAAACCATTTTTGAAAACCCAAGTACTTTTCAATGGTTAGTTTTGGCTTTTCATAAAAACTGAAACATTTTCAACATTTCTTGCAAAAAAAAAATAATTTGGCAATTTTTGCCCAGGTCTAGTACTTAAGTACATGCCTAATTTTAAGTGTATAAACAGATCCATTGATGTCAATGAGAACTCATGTACTTAATGCTAAGCATGCATGATATTGCTAATTTGTGGCCTGCATCAGGCCCTATATATTGCTTTCTTCCCACAGATCTCAGTGCCCTGAAATAAGAGTATGTAAACATTTTCATCCCCATTATACAGACAAGGAAACTGAGGCACAGAGTGATGAATGGACTCATTCGCTGTCACACAGGGAAGTCTATGGTAGGGATAAGGAATAGATTCCCTGTCCATTCCCCCAGCTCTTGAGTACCTAGCCAAATATGCATTTCAAGTGCCCCACCACCACCATCAACAGTAGAAAAATTATATTTCCTGACACCCCCACCCCCCACCCCCCACCACCACCACCCACTGATCAGCGTAGACTCTGAAGCACGAGACTTGATAACGGACTCATTTGGGAGCAAGGCCATCACCATGTAGTGATGTACTCTATTGTGTGTTTTATTGTGCAGGCTGCATTTGCATGTGTACTTCCTATATTAACATATATACCTGTAATAGAATAAATTATAATGAAACTATATGGGCCTGGATCCAAAACTCACTGAAGTCAATGTAAAGACTCCCACAGATTTAACTGGACTTTGGATCAGGCCCTCTATGACGAGCAGTAGCAAAAAGTAGGGCTACTTAAACAGGAAAGAGAAGAATTAACTGGGATTCACAATAATACACCTACCTTAACAGCACCCTCTAGCCAGGGATCTCCGTGTACTGCACTCACCCCAACTCAGTCCCACTCAGTAGCCAAGGATCCTAAATCCAGTCAGGATCAAAGCCCATTGAACTCAATGGAGAAACTCCCATTGAATTCCATGGGCTTTGGTCAGCATTCAGAGGCGCAGCAGGAGCGGGATTTGCTGCTCAGGGAAGCAAGTAGATGGGTAGTTGGGCTGGGGTTGGGAAAGGAGTGTCCTACCAGCCGAGCTATGGCCAGAGCCAGACAGTGCTGCAGTCAAACCCCAGCAAACAAGATGTTGTTCAGAGCCAAGGAAGCCACTGGACAGCACCAGTCAGCATCATAGACTCAGACCATCATAGAGATGCAGGGCTGCAAGGGACCTCAAGAGGTCATCTACTCCATCCCCCTGCGGTGAGGCAGGACCAAATAAACCTAAACCATCCCTGACAGGCGTTTGTCTAACCTGTTCTTTAAAAACTTCAGTGACAGAGATTCCACCACCTCCCTAGGTAACCTGATCCCACCTTTAACTATCCTTATAGTTAGAAAGTTTTTTTTTGTAATACCTAACCTCGCTCTCCCTTGCTGCAGATTAAGCCGATTACTTCTTGTCCTACCTTCAGTGGACATGGCTCTTTATAACAGCCCTTAACATGTTTGAAGATTTGTTTCCCCCACACCCACCCCTACCCCCACCCCACTCAGGTTTCTTTTCTCAAGACTAAACATGCCCAGTTTTTTAAGCTTTCCTCATAGGTCAGGTTTTGATGACAGCATAAAGGGAGGCCCAAGAGCCATTTTTGCCTTCCACGCTGTCTGGACAGTTCTCAGAACTCTGAATGCTGTTTAAATAATTGCTGTCTCCTTGGGTTGCCAAGTCCCTTTCAGGAGACAGTTTGCTGGTGTACCAGGCACCTCAGTAGTCTGTGATGTTTATTATGGTTAATTTAAAGTGACCAGATGTCCTGATATTAGTGACTTTGTCTTATATAGGCAACTATTACCCCCTGCCAGTCCCGATTGTTCACACTTGCTATCTGGTCACCCTAGGTTAATTACCAATGTATTTTTTCTGACTCTTGCCTACTTTTAGAGCGGTTTGAAAAAAATCTGTCAAAACAGTTTCATATGAAAATGCCGTTCTGACAAAATGAAATTTTTTTCCCACAAAACCATATCAATTTTGACTACATTCTGTTTGAAAGACATCTGGAAAGAGGCTTTTGATTTTCCATTTCGAAACAACTTTTCATTTCAATTTGTTATATACAAAGTTTAACAAAGAAAGGGTTAAAAAAATCAGAATGAAATGTTCTGCATTAGTTTTGTTTTGGAATTTCATCTCACAAAGGAAACCTTTCAAAATTTAGATATTTTGGCTCAATTTTAGGTTGATTTTTTTTTTAAATCTCAATTTTTTGTGGGATGAAAAATGGTTTTCTAATCAGCTCTACCTACTATGAAACACAGATTCAACCAGCAACCTATCCTTGGGGAGCACCTCATTCATCCCCAGCCTGCCTGAGCCATGTAGCATGCTTGAAAAAGACTCTAGGGTCTGAGTTTGATCTCACCAGCTTTTCATTGTCACTGACTGGAGGAATTATTCCGGGTTTACCCTGGAGTCAGCCAGATCACAACCAAGCTCCTGGATCTTGGCTTCATCAAATTATGGCTCTGTCTAGGCAAATTTTCTAGGACAACACTGAGGAGATAGCACAGGTGCTGCAGTTTCACAACGAAGAACGAACTCCAAATAATTTGCAAGGCAAGCCCTGGCCCATCAGCACCTTTAGTGCTTCAGAACAATTATCCCAATGTATAGAACAGTGAGGGTGCTAAACAGAAATTCTGAGACAGCGCTTTCCCCATCCTCTGCTCTAAGAAATCCACCATTAGCAATAGTATATCTGTGTTAGTTAACAGCCTCAGCTCAAGGCCAACATGAATGATTTGCTACAGTAAACTGCCTACTTTTTTTAGAACTCCGGGAATAATACTCTGATTTCCTATTAGGCATCTGGTGAGCAAAGAAGGCATCCTCAAGAACACCTCCCTGTGAACCTAGGAGTGTCTGGAGCAGGGCCGGAGAAGGAAGCAGGTGCCTGGGGTGGCCAATAGAAAGGGGCGGCACTCCATCCGGTATTCATAGATTCTAGGACTGGAAGGGACCTCGAGAGGTCATCGAGTCCAGTCCCCTGCCTGCATGGCAGGACCAAATACTGTCTAGACCATCCCTGATAGACATTTATCTAACCTACTCTTAAATATCTCCAGAGATGGAGATTCCACAACCTCCCTAGGCAATTTATTCCAGTGTTTAACCACCCTGACAGTTAGGAACTTTTTCCTAATGTCCAACCTAGACCTCCCTTGCTGCAGTTTAAGCCCATTGTTTCTGGTTCTATCCTTAGAGGCTAAGGTGAACAAGTTTTCTCCCTCCTCCTTATGACACCCTTTTAGATACCTGAAAACTGCTATCATGTCCCCTCTCAGTCTTCTCTTTTCCAAACTAAACAAACCCAGTTCTTTCAGCCTTCCTTCATAGGTCATGTTCTCAAGATCTTTAATCATTCTTGTTGCTCTTCTCTGGACCCTCTCCAATTTCTCCACATCTTTCTTGAAATGCGGTGCCCAGAACTGGACACAGTACTCCAGCTGAGGCCTAACCAGAGCAGAGTAGAGCGGAAGAATGACTTCATGTCTCGCTCACAACACACCTGTTAATACATCCCAGAATCATGTTTGCTTTTTTTGCAACAGCATCACACCGTTGACTCATATTTAGCTTGTGGTCCACTATAACCCCTAGATCCCTTTCTGCCGTATTCCTTCCTAGAGAGTCTCTTCCCATTCTGTATGTGTGAAACTGATTTTTTTCTTCCTAAGTGGAGCACTTTGCATTTGTCTTTGTTAAACTTCATCCTGTTTACCTCAGACCATTTCTCCAATTTGTCCAGATCGTTTTGAATTATGACCCTGTCCTCCAAAGCAGTTGCAATCCCTCCCAGTTTGGTATCATCTGCAAACTTAATAAGCGTACTTTCTATGCCAATATCTAAGTCGTTAATGAAGATATTGAACAGAGTCGGTCCCAAAACAAACCCCTGCAGAACCTCACTTGTTATGCCTTTCCAGCAGGATTGGGAACCATTAACAACAACTCTCTGAGTACGGTTATCCAGCCAGTTATGCACCCACCTTATAGTAGCCCCATCTAAATTGTATTTGCCTAGTTTATCGATAAGAATATCATGCGAGACCATATCAAATGCCTTACTAAAGTCTAGGTATACCACATCCACAGCTTCTCCCTTATCCACAAGACTCGTTATCCTATCAAAGAAAGCTATCAGATTGGTTTGACATGATTTGTTCTTCACAAATCCATGCTGGCTGTTCTCTATCACCTTACCACCTTCCAAGTGTTTGCAGATGATTTCCTTAATTACTTGCTCCATTATCTTCCCTGGTACAGAAGTTAAACTAACTGGTCTGTAGTTTCCTGGGTTGTTTTTATTTCCCTTTTTATAGATGGGCACTATATTTGCCCTTTTCCAGTCTTCTGGAATCTCTCCCGTCTCCCATGATTTTCCAAAGATAATAGCTAGAGGCTCAGATACCTCCTCTATTAGCTCCTTGAGTATTCTAGGATGCATTTCATCAGGCCCTGGTGACTTGCAGGCATATAACTTTTCTAAGTAGTTTTTAACTTGTTCTTTTTTTATTTTATCTGCTAAACCTACTCCCTTCCCATTAGCATTCACTATGTTAGGCATTCCTTCAGACTTCTCGGTGAAGACCGAAACAAAGAAGTCATTAAGCATCTCTGCCATTTCCAAGTTTCCTGTTACTGTTTCTCCCTCTTCACTGAGCAGTGGGCCTACCCTGTCTTTAGTCTTCCCCTTGCTTCTAATGTATTGATAAAAAAAGTCTTCTTGTTTCCCTTTATTCCTGTAGCTAGTTTGAGCTCATTTTGTGCCTTTGCCTTTCTAATCTTGCCCCTGCA
Source organism: Malaclemys terrapin pileata (assembly GCF_027887155.1). NCBI lineage: Eukaryota > Metazoa > Chordata > Testudines > Emydidae > Malaclemys > Malaclemys terrapin. Next base: position 121,932,293 of record NC_071511.1, read on the forward strand.
TTCCTGTGTTGTTTGCCTATATTCATCTTTGTAATCTGTCCTAGTTTCCATTTTTTATATGACTCCTTTTCATTTTTTAGATCATGCAAGATCTCATGGTTAAGCCAAGGTGGTCTTTTGCCACATTTTCTATCTTTCCTAACCAGCAGAATAGCTTGCTTTTGGGCCCTTAATAGTGTCCCTTTGAAAAACTGCCAACTCTCCTCAGTTGTTTTTCCGCTCAGTCTTGATTCCCATGGGATCTAACCTATCAGCTCTCTGAGCTTACCAAAATCCACCTTCCTGAAATCCATTGTCTCTATTTTGCTGTTCACCCTTCTACCCTTCCTTAGAATTGCAAACTATGATTTCATGATCACTTTCACCCAAGCTGCCTTCTACTTTCAAATTCTCAACGAGTTCCTCCCTATTTGTTAAAATCAAGTCTAGAACAGCTTCCCCCCTAGTAGCTTTTTCACCCTTCTGAAATAAAAAGTTGTCTGCAATGCAGTCCAAGAACTTGTTGGATAGTCTGTGCCCCGCTGTGTTATTTTCCCAACATATATCCGGATAGTTGAAGTCCCCCATCACCACCAAATCTTGAGTTTGGGATGATTTTGTTAGTTGTTTAAAAAAGCCTCATCCACCTCTTCCACCTGGTTAGGTGGCCTGTAGTAGACTCCTAGCATGACATCACCCTTGTTTTTTACCCCTTTTAGCCTAACCCAGAGACTCTCAACACTTCCGTTGCCTATGTCCATCTCCACCTCAGTCCAAGTGTGTACATTTTTAATATATAAGGCAACACCTCCTCCCTTTTTCCCTGTTTATCCTTCCTGAGCAAGCTGTACCCATCCACACCAACATTCCAATCATGTGTATTATCCCACCACCAAGTTTCAGTGATGCCAACAATGTCATAGTTGTATTTATTTATTAGCACTTCCAGTTCTTCCTGCTTATTACCCATACTTCTCGCATTTGTATATAGGCATCTAAGATACTGGTTTGATCTTGCCTCCCAGTTTTGTCCTGACCCTCCTTTCTCTCTGCTAATATAGCCCACACTCCCTCTTGTTTCCGACCCATCTCCCAGGTCTCCATGTTCCCCACTTACCTGTGGGCTTTGCTTACCTGTCCCCGTCGAACCTAGTTTAAAGCCCTCCTTACTAGGTTAGCCAGTCTGTGTCCAAATAGGGCCTTTCCCCTATGGAATGCTTGTAGGAATGGCGCACACATGCTGCAGAGTGCTGGGGACTAGACTAGATGACCTCTTGAGGTCCCTTCCAGTCCTGAGATTCTATGTATTAATCCTACTTATACTATCTGTATCCCATGCTAGAAAGGTAATACATAAGTGTTTGCTCTGTAGCTGTAAAATGTTTGTTCTGAATCTATTTGACTCAAACAGGAGGAAAAAAACCCAAAACTTCAGCAAATGCAAGATGCTGGATGCTACAGAAGGTATTATCTCCTGCCCATCAGGAAGGGCTATTGAATTCAAATGTGAAACACAGACTTTGTCAGTTGCTCCCCACACCCACCCACAAAGAAGTTACATGCAGAAGGCTTGCCCCATCGGCTTGGACTCTAGGGAGGTGAGGATAAAAATCCCTGATGAGAAGGATTTGGGGTCTTTTTATGCTGTTTGGACTCTGAGGCAAACATTCCTAAACAGAAGCAGGAGAATAGAGCTGGTACATTTCAGAAGCTTTATCACCATCTGAAACACAAGACTGCAACTCATTTGGGAGTGTATGTTTATCTGTTTTAACCTTGTAAATAACTCATCTTTTTCCTGGTTAATAAGCCTTTACTTAGTTTATTACAGCATTGACTTCATGCGTGGTCTTTGGTGAGAGACCTAAGGTGCAAATTGACCTGTGACAACACTTTTAAAAAAAATGTTTATTAGACATTTTTGAGGAATGGGGCTGAACGGAAGAGGAGAGCAGAATAGAAACCTTCCTTCTCTGGTTTTAAGTTGAACCCAACCACAGTAGCATTCTGCTAGTGGATGCAATGTGGCAGTGAAATGGACCGGTCTAGTTGCAGTGTCCAAGGCTCATTATTAGTGAAATGCAAAAAAAAAAAAAAAACCAACCCTAAATAGTATGAACAGTGCAAAGTAAAAAGGGCTTTTAAAATATGATCACTCTTGCAAACCTAATGTGCTATTAGTGGCAAGGAGGGGAAATTATTTGGATGACATATGGTGAGTCATTAGGATACCACTTACACCAGTGTGAATCGGGACCGAGTGGAGCAACACCAGGTCAAAATCATTACAAGTGACACTGGATTCTGGCCCGTGAGTCTCAGCCTGACAGCATCCCTTTAAAGGGAAATGCAGATGTGCTGGCATCCATTTCCCCTCTCTCTTCAGTTCATGGCAGGATCGATTACTTAACCAGCGGTCTAAAGCTTTAGTTAATCCGGCAGGAATTTATGCGGCCTGGCAGGTACAGGTGACTCGTTCAACTCCATTGATCTAAATAAGTAGGATAGAATTCTCCGAACAATACCACCATGTGAGAGCTCTCCTGAACGGAGCATGCCCCAGACTCCAGCACTGCTCACCCCACAGTCACATCCCTCCCCCTCGGCTCCTGGCTGGGATTCGACTCCAGGTGCTCAAGCAACCAATGTGAAATGTTACCTAGGAACACGGACATCGGATTTCCTGGTGGTTGTCGCCACCTTGATTTGGGGTTGGGATTGGTTTGATTTCGAATTTCTCTGATTAGATACATTCATCATTTCCTACCTAGTCCCTTCCTCACCCCCGGCAGGAGCTGGCAAAGCCCAAGTGCTCAAGGAAAATGAACCAGCACAAGTCAAGCTCAAGCATCACCCCGGAGGGAGACTGTTTAAATAAATAATTAACCTGAAATCTCCATGGGCTTCCTCACAGCCACCACTGCCTGTCCGTGAGAATTCCCAATCCACCGAGAGCTTGCGGGAGGGAAACTGCCCAGGTCCGGTGCCCACCAAGGAGAAAATGAGCAAACTTGACTGGCATCCTGCCCAGCGGAGACTCAGGCACACCCCGATATCAGAGAAACAGAAAATACCAGAGGGGAAGTGTGACGCTACACCCCATATTCTTCATACAAATATTGTTATAATAGGGGATTATAGCATGACTAGGATAGGTTTTGTGCAAGATGAGGCATGTGAGATATCCCTGGAAAAGTACTGATTTGCTGAATATGATTATCCTATTTGTATGCATGTATCTTTTAGTATGTAAAGTTAGGAATATTGACTATACATCTGTATTACAAAATGTGTTTGCACATGGGGAACACCCACCAGACAGAACGCAATCAGTCTGGCTGGCTAGCTGGGGACAAGTCAAGACCATCAGGGAGAACAATAGGTCTTTGAAGATGCTAATGTCCCACTTTCCTGGGATGCTACAAATGGCCTTTGACTCATGGCTGCTTTGAGACTGCAGGATCATGTGATAGAAAACCAGTATTTTTCCACTGGGGGGGGAGGAACCACACTGGAAAACAAAGGATTCCCACCATATGTAAAACCTATTTAAGGCAGGGAAGTGGCATAATGAGCAGTCGTTCTTCACTGAATCCCCACCCAGGCTGACTGCTAGGAACACCTAGCAAACAAAGACAAAGTGGGGCGGGCGGGGGGAGGACTGAACCCAGGCTGGGAAGGGGTCTGGCCTGTGAAAGAAATACCTGGAGTTTTCAGCTGCAAGCAAGAGCAGCTTGCCTTCAAGAACCTCTGCAATCTGCCTAAAACAACATTTAGAGTAAGAAATTTCTAGTTATGATGACCACCTCTTTAGTATATTAAGCTTAGCTTACGAGTTTGTTTCATTTGCTAGGTAATCTGTTTGCTATCCCTTATATTCACTTAAAATCTGTCCCTTGTAGCTAATAAACTTGGTTCTCTCTAAAACCAGTTTCTTGAATTCATAACTGGGGGGCAAAAAGCTGTGCGTATCTTCCTCCACATTGAGGGAGGGAGCGAATTTCATGAGCTTACGCTGCACAGTTCTCTGTGCAGCACAAGACAAAACAATTTGGGGGTTGCACTTCAGGGGAGGGGGGGAGGTGCACTCGAGTACTGGGTATTTCCTTAGCTGAGTCTTCCCATGAAGAGCTGATTTCAGTGTCTGTGTGTTTCTGCAGTTGGGTGTGTCCTTACCTGTGTGTGCTTGAGGAGGTTTGAGGGCCTGGCTCAGCAGGACAGCACTGGGGAGTCCAGGCTCATGGAACAGGCGGGCTCAGTGGTACCCCCTATATCAGGTGGCACCCCAGAGTGGGGGGTAACCCATCACAGGAAGGATCCCAGCTATCTGATCCTAACAGATCTCTCTGATCTTTGGTCCGTGAGAGAGTGGGGGGGGGAACTGCACAGTGTCGCTGGTAATTTGCTGCTTCCATACTCAATGCATGTGAACAAGAATCTCCACGGTTACATGGGATTAATATTTGCAGAGCCGGTGCTAGGTGTACGCACACTAAACCATTGCTTAGGGCTCCAAGCAGCTCAAGGGGGCCCCCTCTTCACTTTTTATTATGTGTGCGGGGAATATTCCTCTTGGGGCCCGCAATGGGGCTAGCACTGCCTCAGATTTTTTGTAATTCAGTAGCATTTAAGATTTCCCCATATAAAGAAAATGACAATCCCTGCCCCAAAGAGCTTACAGTTCTTTATTTCCTTCTACTTATAGCCCTAAATACCAATGCTGTCCAGAGACCTGATCCCACTGGCCATCCCCAGGCAATGCCTTTGGCTTACATGAGCAAGGGCTGTGGCATCAGACCCCAGCTAACCACCAATTATTTTGCACTTCTCTACCCTCTTTGCTCCCTCTCCTCCCCTCATTTCTGTCATCTTCCTTGGTTCACCTGCATATTGTATTCCCATTGGCTGAAATTTAAGTGAGTTAGCCAAGGAGCTAGAAGAACCAGAGAGACATAAGGACCAGACTCTTCTCAGCTGCATGGGTATAACTAGGGGTAAAATTTAGCCCACTATCCATCGCTATTATATAGCCTAGATCCAGCCATATATTTTATAATGGATTTCTACACATTTTTAAAATACACACACACACACACACACACACAGTGACTTTATTGCTGATAAGCTGCTTAACTTCTAATGGCAACGTGTGCTACAGAAAACCTTAAAACAGGGGGGAACATGCAGCCTTGGAGATGGCGGGTGTCAGTTAATCCATGGAGCAGGTACAGCAGAGGCAACAAGCCGTGCAAGCTTCACACACACACACTTCACCTCACCTCTACCTCCTCAACCCTGCCACAGAGTAACTACCGCTGCCAATAGGAGCGTAGGTAAGTCTCCACAACTCACGCAGGCTCCCGCCTCTCTGCGGAGACTGCCAACAACAGTGCCAATTAGCCACCATGTGCAGTGGTGGCTACTTCCACATCAACCCTTATCACTGAGGAAAATAACTAAGATCTCCCAACTCATCTTACAAGAGGCCCAAATAGCCATCCATTGGCAAAAGATTTCAACCATGGTCTAGGATGTGAGGTAGTATTTCTCAAGGCTTTATTCATCCTCCCATCCCCCCCTTTCCTGTGAAGTTTAATTAATATGCTGTTCCTCGCACCTGATTTTTGTATTTTTCCCTCTGGCCTTCAGGAAACATTAAGTTAAATCAAGTACAGAGGGAAGAGTCACCAAAACATCACCCTCCGCACCACCTGAAAAGGCCGGTTTCTCCACTTGTGTCAACACAAGAACGAACAACAAGGACAATCTTCAATTAATTAAGATGGACCAGAGTAAATCTGGGGCCCGGAACAAAGAGATCCATGGTCCATGAAAATTGAAAGTGTGACATTGGCAGCTATAGTGACTTGATTAATGCAGCAGAGTTGCCACTGAAGGCTGATGAAAATACAGCATTGAAAACAATCAAGTCAACTGGGTCCTGCTCCATGCTGGTCTTTTAATTTTTTATTTATTTTAATCCTTCGGAGGCTGGGTGAACGTTATGGGGGGAGAGAGTTTCAGAACAGCTCAGCAGCTCCTACCGTGACACTTCTGGCCACACTTTTACAAGAGTTCAACACCCAGCATCTGAGCTCTTCTGAAACTATGGACTTATCTACCCAGGAAAGTTTTCCCAGTTAGACTGGTATTATTAGACTGGTATCGTTAAACTGTTCTAGTTATACTGGTATAACTCCATGTGTGAACACTCTTATTTCAGAACCAAAGTGGCTTCTTTGGGTTGGCTTAAATCCCTTCAGAAGTGACTTAAGTTAATCAGAATAAGAGTGTCACCGGCATGGGTGGTGAGTATAACAGGGCAGGGGAGGTTAAGCCTCCCCAAACCTGGACCGTGGCCCCATCCACACTCCACCCCCTTCTCCCCCGAAACCAGCAGAGGCTCAGCTTGGGCCGGTAGCCTGGAGCTCTTCCTGTGGTTGACCTCCATCATTCTCTCCGAACTCAACCGCTCCTTGGCCCTCCAGTCAGGTCCTGTATTCCTCCCCTTCTGGGGTATCAAAGTTTTTCTTTACCAGTGGTCTCAGGCAGTCTTCTCATTCACTGCCACAATGGTGCAACTTCACCAGCAGCTGGTAGGGGAACCCAGGTGGGACCTCTACTCCAGGTTCCAGCTCGGGAACCCTCTAATCAGGAGCCAAGATCTAAACCATCCTAAACCTTATTGCTGTATCCCTGGGCTCTTTTGTCTTCTCTCATCCTGAGTATAACTGCAGCCTCATTCTCTGAAGCCCTTAGCTACTCTCAGCTACTGACCTTCATACAAACCTCTCCTGTTCCTGTCCACCTAAGCCTCATCTCTAATTAGTCCTTGCTCCCTGGCTCATCCTCCAGGTGCAGTCCAGGCGAGCTAATTGGCCCACCTGGCCACCTTAACCCCTTCAGGCCTTGGGTGGGGTGCACAATCCATTGCAGAAAATTGCACCCATTTAACAAACTTAATTTGAAAAGTGATTTAGTTGAAAGGATGCCAGCCTCTGTCGCGGATGCACTTAAATCAGTTTTAAGTCAGGGGTTTGCACCAATTTAAGTAGATCAATTTTAAAATTATTTTAGCTGAAGCAGTGCAACTTTCTAGTACAGTCTTATTCTGCCCACTCTTGGTTCCACTTTTCATCCTAGTTTTCCCCTCCTTCCTTCTCCCTTTTTCACGCAATCTCTTGTTAAGTGGAACACAAGCTCAACACTTGAGTGAGTTTGAAACTGTATTAGAATAAACTATATATTTTTAGGAAGTAGTGAGGGCCAGTGGGTAAGGAACTGGTGTGAGAGACCTGGGTTCTGTTGCTGGCTCTGCCATTGGCCCGCTAGGTGAGGCTTGGGCAAGTCACTTTGCCATTGTGTGCCTCAGTTTCCCCACCTGTAAAATGGGGGAAATGCTACTGACTTTCGTTTGTAAAGAGTTTTGAGATCTGAGGATGAAAAGGGCCATACAAGAGCTAAATTTTATTACTACAGTATTTTCCATCACCTCTAAAGTGCTGGACTGGCAGCCAAGACCAACCAGGCACTGGTTCAAAGGGACCTCACCCCTGCAATAGAGGTTGTGAAGGGTGCCTTTAAGTATTTATCTTTGCGTTCAAGGAGCCCCACAAAAACCCCTTTGGTGCATGTGGCAAGGATGGGTGCAAATGACGATGGCTCCTCAGTGCTTTCGCTCTTGCTTAAAGCCCTGCTCTATCCTGCCTTCAGACACAGCTCATGTCAAGTGGTCAGTTCCACCCATCGCTTTCTTTTCCCTTAGGCCAAGAGATGTTCCAAGGGCTCCACCGTTTAGGAGCATTAGCGATCGTGCCGCACTGTTTCCAAGAGTAACACAAAAATGCTTTATATTCATACAGCCCCTTCCAGCTGACACGCTCACGTTGCTTTACAAACAATATGAAACGAATTCATTTCAGCCTGGTAACAGCCCTGTAAGGGAGGGAATTTTCATCATTTTACAGAGGGGGAGCTGAACCACCAAGAGACTAGAATTGAAGCCAGATCTCCCAATGCCCCCACCAGTGTCTTAACCACAAGGCCAGCCTGAGTTAGTGGCATTATTCCCCTGGTTGAACTACAATGGGGTAATGAGCTTCTGCCTACCTGGATTCCCTCTGCAGTTTTAAGTGGATGTGATTAACTCCTGTCTTAGTCCTTGATCCCATCCCAACGCCCACCCTGGCCTGGTCTACACTGGCAATGGCAGGTAGGGGATGTGTAGCTACATGCCACAGCGAAAGGCCAGCTGTGTCCACACTGCTGAGGGTAATTGCACGTGGCAGGGAAAGGCTCTGGCAGCAGGAGCAGCTGGGGTCTCTCCCAATGGTGGTGAAAGGCTCCGGCAGCAGGGAAGCAGCGGGACACTACACCGCTAAAAATAGCGGTGTGGCTGGGAGATGCGCCGCTTGGGTGCGTAGAGAGCCGTGTAAGGTGCATATCCTATGGACCTACGCAGTGCCTCACCATCTACGCTGCTATTTATACCTGTGCTGGGGGGGGTGGGCAGAATCCGTACTTGACATGCTGCTGCCAGCATTGACCTGCCTCAGAGGGAAGGGGGAGCAGATGCTACAGACATGAGAGAGGCTTGTGTGACAACCCCATCTTGGCCAGCACACTGGGGATTGAACCAGAGTCCTCCAGAGCTAAACGCACGAGGAGCAACAGTGTGAGCTGAAGTCCCCTGACTCCTAGGCTGTGTGGACCAGGCCCAGAGGCAGACCTATAACACACACTCACCAGTGGGTCACACTTGCACAGAAGAGGGGCTAGACCAGGAGTGATGATGGGAAGTGAAGAGGAGGTGGCCAGCAGTGACACTCTGCAAAGAAGCGAGGGTGAAGGTTAAGAATCTTTCTGCCTGCGGGAAGAGACAAAGGAGTAAATTTCAGGGAGCCAGGAGAGTATGGGGGTCAGAGGGTCCTCACTTGATTGATAGCAGGGGGAGGAGGGTTACAGGCTGGCATGAAAGGACTAAGGCGTGACGATGAGCTGACTTCACTGCCCCAGTCTAGGCCTGGGAGATTTGCCTCCAGTGCTCCAAGAGTTAACCGCATCCCTTTTCCAATCCAATCACAGGCTGCTGTGGAGATGCTAAGGATTTTGCAGGCAGAGGGTTCAGGCTGGAGGTGAGGGTTGTGGTCAGCAGTAGCAGATGAGCCTCCCAAGCAACCAAGATCCTATCTTCAGGCACTGGCAGTAATTAAAGAGAAACCAAAGGGGAAAAGAGAGCAGACGCAACCGCAGAATGGGTCCGAGATGGGAGCACAAAGCACTTGATTATGGCGTGTGCTAAGACTATTCACCTCCCTGTGTAAAGGAAACCTCTTACAGCTGGAGTTGCACTGAGTCAACGATGCCAAGTGAATTTCCAGTATTAATATTTTAGCAACATCCATCTTCCATAATGTATTTTACAGCCCCCTACGTCCCCCTCCCCATTTGTGCAGCATTTCACTGTATTTTATTAAACGTCCACACTCCCTCTAGTGTTAGACTCTGCACTGGATGTGTTTGCAATCTGCAGAACCCGAGAGCTCTCATTTCCAAAGCTTTTGCCCCGAGGTTATATGGGGTCATGTTAGAGCTAATTAAGAACACTGCTATTTTGGGCAACGAGGTCCCGTGATGCTTTTCAGATCTGTCCGGCTGGTGTTTCTGTTTCATATCAAGGGATAAAGAAGAAAACACCCACAACAATCTTTGGATGTTACTGACCAGAATCTAGGGTGGCCAGACATCAAGTGTGAAAAATCAGGACAGGGGGTTGGGGGTAATAGGAGCCTATATAAGAAAAAGACCCAAAAATCGGGACTGTCCCTATAAAATCAGGACATCTGGTCACACTACCAGGATCATGCTCCAATTGATTTCAATGGGAGAAGTATCATGTCCTCAGCCGTTTTAGAATAAACAATTACAATGCTGCAATTATTTAACTTCCGCCTTTTTTTATTTCCTTTGTATTCTGGCAGTTTGTCGGCCTATTAAACTGGGAATTGCCCCTAACTGTAGTGTGAACTATTCATCATAATGATATTTAGCACCCACAGCGCCCTTTGGACCTGTGTTACAAACATTAGCCAATTAATTAATCCTCACATTATCCCTGAATGTAATATTAATATCCCCTTTTTCTAGATGGGGAAACTGAAGCAGAAAAACAGGCTGGGATTTTCAAAAGACCCTAAGGGAGTTAGGATTTGGGTACTTATATCCCTGGAATAGTTTAGAAAATCCCAGATTCAAAGTCAGTGCCTGCATTGGATCCCAGTTAGACCTGGTTCCCAGTTCGCTGATCAAGCCACTATAATTTCATTATTCCCTAGTAGACTAGTGCGTTAAGGTAAAGTGTGGTTCAGTATTTTATTAAAGGGATGCTATCAAACCTTTAAACTCAAATGTTAAAACAGGGCCCTGACATGCTATGATCCCACACACGACCCCATTGTGACACTGCAGGAGAACCAGAAAGTGAAAGGGACTATAAACTAAAAGTGAGACTGACTAGTTTGGGCTAGTTTTAACATCCAAGCTGAAAAAGTAAACAATCAGATAAAATCATGACAAGTAAAATAGTATAGGGTACTGTTATAACATGGACAAGAATTATTTTAAAATCACATTTATATAATCATATCCTCTTTGTACAGGTTCTTTGTATGTGTTTTTCTTCTCAATTGCGCTGTTTGGTTTTACAAGACTAAAGCCATAAAGCAAAACAAAATCAAACTACTGTGAGGGGATTTTCTTTTTATTAAAATCATCTCTCGGAGGCATCCAATTGTTATTTGGTTGATCTGTGTCAGCGACAGGGAAGCTATGCCAGATGATGCTAAACCAGCTGTCAGTTTTGGACCTCGAGTGGCGATTTGGACTTTGTGAAAGTCAGAGTCAGCTCTGGTGGGATGGGGGCATATTGGAAGAGAGATCCTGGGCAGGGAAGAGGAGTAAAACGGGAGAAGGCCATACACCCTCCCGGTGCTGTACGTCAGCTGGTTACCTGACATGGGAGTTGAGCACACTCAGCACTCGCAGGATCGGGGCTCTAAGGAATTAATAACGTAGGGCCAAATTCTCATCTCTCAAACAAAGCTAAAGTTAAAGGCATGTGCTGTGCTTGGAAGGGAATAGAATCATTCCCTACCCCCAATATAGGGCACAGGACACCGGTACAATTTGACTGCAGCTACTACTACTGATACATCCTCTTGCATTCAACCCATCTGTGGAGTTGCAATCCAGTAGATCTGGAAAGTTCACAAACCCACTGGCCATGTGTCCCCTTCCCCTGCCCACCCAGGAACCCCTGCGGAGAAAGCCGCTGCAGAACTCGGCTCCATAGCCTTCAATGATCCTCAGGTTCCCTCCCTCACCTTCAGCTCCACTGCTATGAAATATCCCAGGCCAGATCCTCAGACGGTGTAAATTGACCTAGCTCCAACGACTTCAACGGAGCTGCATCTGCCACACTGTGGATCTTCTAGGGATTTGACCCGTACTGCTTTCCAACTCACAAATCACTGCGCGTTAACTAATCCTGACAACTCAGGGCAGGCCTAACCTGCATCCTTAAACCCAAACCCGATTCATTTTAAACCTGACCAGAGCCCAACCTGCCTCTACAACTTGGGCTTAGATCTAAAACCAGAACTGGCCTGGTATCGGTTTAAGATCCTTACACACTTTCTTGTCATCTTACCATCCCCATACCAGAATCCAAACTCTAGCTTGGCCTCAAACCCAAACCTAATCCAGATCTACCTCCCTTTACAACAGACACTTCTATCCCCCATTTTACAGATGAGTCAACTGAGGCACAAAGGGCTTACATAGCCTGATCCTGCAAATCGCCCACTGACTGGCAGATTGGGTCCCATGTAATTTACTCAAAGTCACACAATAAGTAACTGGGTAGAGTCAGGATTAGAACTCAGGATGCTTTGCTCCCAGTGCTGCATTCTAATCATTAGACTTCAACACTTCCCAGATGTTACTGCTGTATTATTACCCAAAATCTCTACCTACTAATCCATTTATAATCCTGGTCACTTGATCTGGTTTATTTTCCTGTTGCCTAGAATACGGGACATACCTATCTCCACCTCACTGGCTGGAGAGAACTCCCCTGCCTATCATCCATTCTCTACCCAATTTAAACCAACTTTCACGGCATCTTTTCTTGCAAGTAGATGACTCTTCTCCTTAAACACACAGTTGGTTTGGTTTCCATTTAAATCACTGCAAAATCTTGGGTACAAACCATAGTCTCCATCCTACATTCCTTGGGCACCCAAAACTTTTGGGCTATACCCTGAAACTGACTGCAACCAGAAAACTGAAAATGACCGGTTCATTCTTCAATCACGGGCTGTGATAGCAGCTGTGGCCTGTGACTTTAAGCAGGGTTGTGGGGCAAGAGTATCTGCAGTCTTGAGCAGGTTTGGAGGCAGCACATAAGGCATGCAGCAGCAAACCCCTTAACGTTTCTTTCCATGAGATATCAATCCAATTTTTCAATGAAACCAGCCTGGAGATAAGTAATTGGAAGGAAGTATCCTCAGGATCTTTTCTCATGCCCTGGCAACACAACACAAACCTCAAAAACCTCCCTGTGTCAGCTTTCCATTTTTATTTTTCCACCCTCCCCCCCCCCTTGAAATATTAATTAAAAACTTATTTTTTTTCTGGCAACGTCCCAGAGAATGGTTTTAGTGCCAGACGTCATGATTAGGCATGGTAGAGAAGGGAAATGCATTAAGATATTGTGACACAGAAGCTGAATCCAGCGGTGATGAGACTACCATCTATAGCCAAAAACTATTTGGAAAACCAGTCTGGTTAGCACAGCCATTAAAATATCTCCCAAGTGCAATACAATTAATCTGGTCACTCCGTCACTATCTTGCATGTTAGAAGTCAATATTTGAGAATGGAGCACTCCAGCAGTCATGCATGCTTGCTAGCCAACGCCTGCGTTTCCTGACTAAAAATCCTTTCTCAACAGAGCTATCCATTTGGAATTATAAATAATTCCCTCTCATGTTCTCCCCACCACATAATGCATTGTTAGGCACCTTAATTAAAAGCCACCTGGCACATATTACAGCTCCCCCGCTTGTAATTCACCATTGTGAAGGTGAGCAATATCTCGATGACAAACAATTTGTATGTTAGCAGCTCGGCGATCTCATCAGATTATTGCCAAAGGCATTTGTTTGAGTCACTCCCGACTACGAGCTGACAGCAGTGCAAGTTCTTACACCACTTTCCATTCGCTGGGGTCATTTGTCAGCCCACTGATCAGGAGGCCTCATTTGCACAAGGAGAGGGAAAGAATTCTGGTGCTTCTGTGTATCCACATCATCCAAAGGGGTCTGTTCTCCCCCTGCCTCCAGATCTTTGTGTGGGACTTGCCTCTACATGAGCCAGAGAAAATAAAGAATTAAAAGGACTTCTGGACCATTTACTCCAACCCCTTGCAGTAGTTTCCGCTACACTAACCCCTGAAACAGGGCCTGCTACCAGTAAGCACAGCTATATTTTGTGCTATAGCATGAAGTCTGGGTCTCTCTATGGATAATTGCTATTTGTAATGTTTTCTGGAAAAAAAATACTTTAAAATATTAAGTTTCCAATTCTTCTGTTTGTGAAGAAAACCCCTTCTGAACATGAACCACTGCAATGCAGTCTTTGTCAGTCTGCAAACAGAATGAAAGAGTAACTCTAAAGGAGGTGTAAACTGCCACATTCATCTAAAAGTAGGTGTTAACTCTGAAACCTAGTGGGGGAAGTCCCAGCAACTATTTCAATTGTGATAATTTAAGGAGAGACATCCATTGAGGTTTATTTTATCCAGCATGGCTGGTTGGATTAATCTGAAAGGCTCTTCTATAGAACCAAGGTGGCAAGGTTTAAAGACTCAAATCATCAAACTTTCTATGGAATAGTTTAGCTCCCCAGGATAGAACTTTGGGTGGGGCAAGGAGAGTTAGAAAAATCCAGCAGATAAAGTGATTTCCACAGGTAGGAGGAAGTTTGTGGGCAGTGGAAACTGTCTGGAGCAATGAAAACTCTCAGGCAGATGGGAAATAGTTAAAAAAAAAAGAGAGAGAAAAGATTGGGTGACATAACAAGTTTAAAGGATACAAATACTCAACTAACAGCATATTTGTGTCCGGTGTATGTTCCCAGCGGATTCGCTTTAAAATAAAAAGCCTGTGGATTTTCCAAAAACGATCCCAACAGATTTTAGCAACATTTCTCCTGAGTTTCCAAAAGCCTTTCCAATGAGCCTTTTCTTCTGGTCTACAGCCGCATTATTCATCCCTACCGTGAGGCAGCCTCAGTAACCTCTCTCAATAAATTGTTCTCTAGGGTAACCCAATTTACCGATAGAAATGTCTGCCTCATGTCCAAAATCCTCTCTTTTTCAAGTTCAGTCGCTTATGTCACGCCAAGCCACTCTTAATGGATGTGCATAGAGAGTCTGCAACCGCCCCTTGCATCAATAATATTTTGCATTTCCACAGCAATTGCCATCCGAGGATCTCTGTGTTTTATAAACAGAAATGAATTCTGCTCCACAACACCCTTTTGTGGGGGGGTAAGTAGCGTGACCCGGGAAGATGAGTCAGAGAAAGGTTAATAATCCCGTCTAAGGTCACACGAGGCAGGGGCAAGAACAAAACCCAGCTCTCCTGACTCCCAGCCCTTTGCTTCTATCTCAAGGCCACTCTTCCTATGCAAAAATACAGACAGCAAAAGTTTGACTCTTGGGAGTTTGATTTTTTTCAGTGAAACTGAAATTCTCTCCCTTTTTTTTTTTTTTTTTTTTAATATGAAGTGGATTATCAAAATCCTGAGTAACACAATGCATTGAATGGGCAGGTCTCTCTTTTGAGAAGGGGATTGAGATTCATTTATATTCCCAACCAAGATCCTGATCTTTTTTATTACAGTCTTTTCTTTTTTTCTCTGAAAATCAATCAGGGTTTTAAGAACCTCCCACCACAAGTGTTTGCTTGGAAACTTGCTGTTTCACTAAACAAATCTTTACTGATAGTTTAAAAAAAGCCCACTATCCTAGGCAAGAGAGAGCAGACTTTCAATCAATGCAAAGGAGAACAAGATGGGGAAAGTATATCCCACTTCCCTACTCATTGCTTTGGTAGACTGAGAACTGAATCATATACATATGCCCTCCTCACTGCCCCAAGACTTCCAGTATAATGCCGGGACATGAGTTAATATCCTCCATGTATTTCTAATTTCCTTTCCTGCAGCTCTACTTCTACTGCCAGTTAAGAAAATACGTGATTCACGGTTTTAGGTTAGGCTGCATTGTAGTCTTGGTGGTCAGAGATATCATAACCCTTAGCCCTAATCTCAGCCAAACCACTGGTTCATTGTGTGACCGTGGGCAAATTGCTCGACCTCTTTGTACCAGATTCAGACCAACTGGAAAATTGGGTAAACGCAGGACTGCATCTGCCTCTCCCTGATAATACATGAAAGTACCTCCATACAACGTCAAGTTCAAGCATTTAACTTTCCCCGTAGACTCGCACAATACACTGCCTTAAAAAACAAATAATAATGAATGACAAACTACAGTGTGTATTCTCCAAAAGGGACAGTAAAGAAAACTGACTCTCTAAGTACCAAACCTCTCATTTGACAAACCATGGAGCGAGAACACCATTATTTATTAGCATGTTTGCTTGTCACTCCCACAAATACCACTCAGTTACTCCCTTCAGTAAATACAGCCACAAAAGTAGCCAAAAGGTTTCCATGTGCAGTGTCATGACAGAGGCAAAACCTTAGTGAAAAGCCCTGAACCATCTGACAGTCTTTAATTTATTAGCCTTGTCGGTGACCTGAAGTTAAAACATAAATAAAGCTGCTTATTTAAATGACACATTTCTACAAAAGAAAGATCTACGCAAAGGAGATTTTTAAAATCCCTGTCTGAAATCCACCTTGAAAAAACCTTTATTTCCACAATGCCTGGAGACTGAGTTCCCTTTGCTAGTTTAATCCGAATTACAAATAACTATGGAATCCATACGCTAGCTCCTTTTGCTGATCCTCCTTCAATTCAGCACTGAAATGAAATCGAGAAACGGGGCTTATAGGCTGATTTTTTTCACTACGTTCCTCCATACATTTTTAAAGAAACCTACAGGCAACGTAATGCTAAAAGATACCATCTGCAGCTTTCAATGAACGTTCATTTTCATCTTAAGTGCTTGTGGCATTCATGTCTAGCAAACACAGCTACCTTTAAAAACTGAATAAATCTAGGTAACATCTAAATAGCTGTCAGCATGATTAGGTCAGTAAAAATAAATAACAACGAGATAAAACTTCCATTCAGAAAAGCATAGCGAGATGGCTGAATTGTATGCTGGCTGGATAGGCAGGCCCCATATGATCATTCAACCCCAGGTGTAATATCATTTTCAGATCTGGACATTCCACTTTATACTTCTAATTGCCTTGTGCACATTTCCAATATAGGCAAAACAGTAAAAGAGGTATTTTCAAGGCAGTGACTAGCTGTAATAATCAGAATAATGGGCACATTGTCACCCTATATAAGGGTTTCTTGACCCCTTTAAATTATGCCTGCTTTCAGGCTTTATGGCGCAGTGGAAATAGTATGTCTTATATCAGGTTAAAATAAAATTGAAATTCCCTTATGGCTGTCCTGGGAGTATTATAAAGCATGGAGCTAGATAGGGTAGCAGTTGCTAACATAACAATGTTCCTTTCACCGCTCTCTCCAGCAGGCAGACGCTGGACACAAATGCTTTTCAAGAGCGCCCCCTTTTGACACAAACCGGGCCCAGCAAGTCTCCAGCACAAACTTTCCCTGGTGTGGTGCCTCAACTAATTTTTAAATTGGTCGTTTATTGACTTAGGGGGAAAGGCATTATATGCAATTGATTTTTTTTATTGTGCTTCACCTTCTTTGCCCCTCTTTCAAACCCATTAAGCAGTGTGGGTTTTTACTGCTGAATGAATGAATATGAGCGGCTTTGCCTCTCACAGGCAGAGCACCCCTGCCCATCATTCGTTTTCCAGCCCAGACCCACTGAAGCATTCCCAGGTACATATTATATATATAAAGAGAAACAGCAGAAGCAGAATCAATTGGACAGATGCAGGGGAAGCCAAGCAAGGAGGCGTCTCTCTCTCCTCCCTATGGAGAGGGGAGGGAAATTGGGTTCAAACAAACCCTCCGGTGTAACTTCCCAGAGCTCAGATTCGGTGCTGTCTATACAGGACGAACACTGGGTTTCTCTCTTTTCTCCCCACCCCCTGGTGCGAAAGAGGCAGCAGCCCCGGAACGCGCCCGAACCCCGGTAACCGGAGCAAAGCCGGATTATCCGAGCGCCGTCCCCGCCCCAGCACCGCATCGCTCCCGAGGCCACCAGTACTCACGCTGCTGTTGTGCCCCGACCAGTGTACCATGGCTTGGTTGTGGGCCGAGTCCCCGGTCAGGGCGAAAGTGGTGCTGGTCAGTTTCAGCTCCTCGCCTCCGCGCATCTTGGTCACTTTCCCTTCCTCTTTGGAGCCTTTGGCTTGAGTCCGGGTCACTTTCTGTCCGTCCGTCCAAGGGCTGCCCCCTCCTGCCTGGCCGTGGCCAGGGGCCCCGCTGCTCCTCCTCGCCCTGGGCAGCAGGGGGTGGGAGCTAGTCACTTTGCCCAGCAAGCCGCCTGCCTCCTGGGCATCTCCGGGCGGCAGCAGCATCTCCTCCAGGCCATGGGCGGCTGCTGCTCCGCTCCCCTTCGCCATCCCCAAGCGCTGTCTAGACGGAGATTTCCCGTGCGCCTCCCCAGCCCAGCCATCCCCCTTCGCCCCGCTCCTGCGAGCTTCCCCAGCGCCCCACGTCCCCTCCACCGCTCCCGCAGCCGGCCGGACCCTTCCCCAGCCCCGGTCCTCTTCCAGCACCACAACCAGCGCCTCCTCCTCTTCGTCCTCGTCCCCGACCCCCCATCCTCCGCCGGGCTGCTCCTCCTGGAGGGCTTCTTCCCTGGCGAACCCCACGTCCCTGCTTCCCGGCCAGCGGAACGGTCCCCGAGGCGGCGGCGGCGGCGGCGGCTCCTGCTGCTGTTTGGCCCGCGAGGAGGGCGAAGAAGACGCCGGCGAGGAAGATGAGCAGGGTCTGCAAGTTATTTCAGCGCCGGTGAAACACCAAGGGGAGAGCAAAAGCCATGTCCAGGCGAGCAGAGCGATGTAGCAGGCTGGGGACCAGCCAGTCCCCCTCTCCATGCCTGGCCGACGGAGTTGGGGAGTTTGGGGGGGTTTCTTAAGGGGAGGGGGGCCGGGTTAGCAGCAGTAGTATTTGTAAAGGCTCCTCTCTTTCCCCTTCTCAGCCTCGGAGACGGTGACCAGGAGGAAGAAGGAAAAAAAAAAACCCAACTCTCTCCCCGGTAGTTGGATCTGTTCTTTACTGTTGGTGGGATTTTTTTTTTTTTTTTTTTTTTGAAAAGTGCTTTTCAGTGAAACTGTTCACGTTCAAGGATTTGATCAAGTGAGAGGGTTACACCACACGGGGGAGGAGCCGAGGCGACCTAGCCAAGTGCCGCGGCTGAAATATACTAGCAATTCACCAACCACGCCGCTGCGTTTCCACTGGAATGAGGGGGGACGACCCAGAATAGTGGTGGGACGCCTGGAATAAAATAGCTAGAGAAGGATCGCCTACCCGTTCTCCTGACGTGTGTGTGTGTGTGTGTGTGTGTGAGAGAGAGAGAGAGAGAGAGAGAGAGAGAGAGAGAGAGAGAGACACTCACAGGTCAGGAGAAATGCTGGGATTTCCTTCCTTGGCTATTTTGTGTGTACACACAGATATACACACAACAATGTTATAGAAGGATCACCCAATACCTCTCCGCAGACAGCCATAGGGACACAGGGGCAGACAGAGAGCGAGCGGATCTATGTACCAGCACAACACAACATAGCTATAGAACGATCAATCCATATGGCTCCTGACGCATGTCAATCTCTATACCATCGATACACACAAAATAGTTACAGAAAGATCACCCAGTATTTTTTCCATAGATAGACCGACAGACACACACACACACACACAGAGAGAGTCTGTCAGTCTACCTATGGAGAACTATACAACAGAATACCTTGGGGGCACAACGCAACACATCTGCCGGAGAATCACCCCAGTTTAGTATTTCTCCAAACCTCTGTGTGTGTGTAAGAAAAAGCCACAGGAAGATCAACCCAAGTATTTCTCCTGCCATACAATCGAGTGTGAAACAAAATATCTGTGTCTGCGTGTGCCCAGGTGTGCGTACCAAACCACCTGTGTGTGGACACGAAGATCAGCCTCCCAGTAGCTCTTCTGAGGTGTCAGTGGGAGAGCGAGCCGGTATTTCTTGAGAAACAAACGTACGGACGTGTCTGTGTAAATCAGAAATAGCTTTGGGAAGAGAAACCAGCGTTACGGCTGAAATACTGGGGCGGCCGGTGTAGCAGGGAAGGGAATTGTTTTGTTCAGAGAGGAAAAGACCCACAGAAAGCCCATAGTCGCATTTCCCTAGGCTTGTGTCGGAGAGGGGGTAGGGGGGACAAAATCTCCCCGTAGCCAGGACACCCCCACTTTCTGTGTCTCCCTCCTGAAATGCAAAGCGATCGTTTGCGGCAGCAACCTCGCAAACTGGGCAACGGGTGAGTCTTTGGGGTCTGTTGGAGGGGTAGGTTTTCGTTTCCCCCATCTCCAAGTTAGCTCAGGTTGCAGGGGTGGGTGGGACCGGCTGGTCTGCTGCGTGAGTGTGGTGGGAAGGGAAGCCGAGGGAGGGATTTCTCAGCTGGCCACACGCATTTGAGGGTCACTATTGTCACATTCACATGTCTCCAGGACGGAAGCCAGGTCCGCTTGGAGCAATTAAGAAAACGATGGACTCCAAAGACAGGTGGACACTTTCCATCCGGATTTCTTCCCGGATCCCCCCTTTTCTCTTTATTTACAAGGACGGTGTCAATCCGTTTTGGGGTAAGCAATCACTGCATCCCGCTGCAGCTCGGAGCCTTCATGTGGCCACCCCTCTTCTCTTTTCATCCTGGGCTAGATTATTCCTCATTCCGCCGCTGTCTGCCTACGTACACCGGGCAGGGGCGCGCCCGGCCGGCAGCCGCTGTCCCGCCGCATGGAGGAGAATTCAACAGTTTTCTTCTGATGATCTGACATCTGGAGTCAAACAGGAGCGTGGAAGGGGCTGAGAGGAAAGGAGGGAATGGGGGGAGGGTGAATCTGGGGAGGAAGAAGGATCTGGTGAGGTGGATTTGGGGGTCTCCAGGAAAGGGACATGGATGGAAGCCAAGCAACTGGTCTGGACGCTGCGGTGCCTAGCCACCGGTGTCTAACTGCAGTGTAGACAAACCCTCAGGCTTTGAAGCTGTGGGTGGCGGGGGTCGCTTTCCCCCCTTGCTTTGCAATTTCCAGGAGAACTACTCCGGCCTGCGGGGGGATGGTGGAGGGAGAGAACCATCAACTTTTGCAATAGAAAAAGAGACACATTAAGGTCTGGCTCCTGCCCATGGGGCTGTAGGACTGTGCCATCCGCGGGCAAGGAAGGGGAAAGGGACGTGAGAGGGGTTTGCTGAACTGCAGTGCAAGTCATGTTAAAATATTATATATAATGGTATAGCCTCCCTGCCAAGGAAACCAAGCGTGGTGCATTAATAGAGAGTTCACCACAGAGAGAGACACACCCTGCCCCCAGACCTCCCCACACACCCACAGACCTACACACACACCATGAGAATCTGCCCAGTGCCTCTGCTGGTTACAATCACACGACACGATTCCCTAATTCTCCTAGCAGTTGTGTAACACAGCGACTCCTCTTGGACAGGGTAGCAAAATACCTCTACTGGGAGCAAGGAAGGAAAGGCTCCGTGACTGAGGATTTCCCTGTTTGCAGTGTTGTTGGAGCCACCTCGTCTCTCTGAATACAATACTTCTCTGCCGGAGCCGTGTAACTTGTGGACGAAGAGGAAACCTGGCAACTCTAATGAGATTATTTCACTGTTGCCACTCTCTAGCCTCTGGAACTGGCCACCGGGGTGAAGAGAGAAACTCACGAGGGATGGGTGAAATTGACAGTTGTATCCACTACCTATTAAGACTCCCTGCTGTCAGCCAGAGCACTTGGAAACAACAACTCTCCAAACATGTATATATTGAAGGACATAAATCCACACCGCGTAGAGGTCAAGCACAGGAGTTTATTACACACAGCGCTGGCGGAGTGTCACCTGGCTTATTAGGCTCAGAAACACTGTCAGTCAATTGATTACAATAGAATATATAGATTTTCCATGGGCGGGGGAAGGTGACGGGGTAGGCAGTTCCACACCCCTGGATAAGTTTTGCGGCAAGACAAGATAGCGCATTAGTCAATGGTTAAAAGGTTACATAATGTCTCCGCCCATGGTCTCAAGTTAGCAAGTTCACATTTAATTAATACTTTGATAAAATGTTATTAGCATAAAATATATATGTGTTGAATTCTGATTTGGGGTCCATAGGAATGGAGCAACTCCTTTGATTGTCCAACAGGTACATTCCTAGGGGTTAAAGCAAAGAAACAATGAAAGGATATGATAATACAGATTGTCTTCTGTGTGTCTCAAGGCAGGGTATTGGTCCCTGGGAAGGGAGGTGGAAGGATGCCGTATCTTATACTGACATGTGCCATTTTTTCATAACTCAAGGTTGGATATGTGGGAAGACTGTTTCCCTACAGGAGAAACACAATAGGAACAAGTATCACGGGGTAGCCGTGTTAGTCTGTATCTACAAAAACAACAAGGAGTCTGGTGGCACCTTAAAGATTAACAGATTTATTTGGGCATAAGCTTTCGTGGGTAAAAACCTCACTTCTTCAGATGCATAGGTGCCACCAGACTCCTTGTTGTTACAATAGGAACAGGGATTCTTTGTTCAATTTGAAACATTGGATGAAACATAATTATTCAGTTATTGCTTCAACATCTGGCATTTCTACTGACCAAGCATATCTTAGCAAAGGCGATGTTATCTTGTTTATTCTGCTAATAACTTAGCTAATCACTATCTGCTAGGCCTCTGGTCTCTTGACCAACTCTGGACTTCGGGTCTGGAAAAGAGCTGGCACAATCCATATACCAGGTTGTTATATACAATACACATGGATTTTAACCCTTCATATATATATGATAATAGAACCCAAACCAAAAATAACATATATATATATATATATCAACCATGTTATTTTTGGTTTGGGTTCTATTAGGTTTGAAAGCTCAGTGCCAAAATGTTTAGGGGCTGACATTTTATGTGAGGGGGAGCAGAGAGATACCAAAGCGATAGGTGCCTTAGATGGAATTTATATATAAGCACACAGGACATTGTAATTGTGGGATCACATATCTATACACTCTCTACACACAGAGAAATGTGATATCTCAAAAGATGCTACAGCAGGAGAAGGAGCTCTTAAAAAAAAATCAATCGATCATTTCCAGATGCAGTGGGTGAGTAGTATATTAGCAGCCTATTCCTTGTGGTACACACAGTTGTGTGAATTTTCCTGTTCTCCACAGTACCATTCCTCCCGTTTCTGGTAGAAATTAACTGTGTCACTCATATTAGCTCCAAACAGAAAAGGAAGAATGCAGGGAACCATCACCACCGCAAAGGGAAATGGGGCTAACACCCTGAAATAGGGACACAGATCAGGCATTTTGCAAATTCCTTTGGGCCAATGGTTGCTTCTTCCTCTCTGCTTCCTAAGCATTCTGCACTAAATTAAGTACCTCTGTCAACATAAACGTCTTCCTCTCAGAGACTATGAACAGAACTTTCAGAAGCCACCATTAGAGCTTGGTTAGCTACTTACAGCACAGAGATCATCCCTTTTACCCCGTTCGAGAATTATCCAGGAACGGATTCTGATTTAATTTATTACACACTTGCTCATCATTTCAAATTGTTAAATAAAATAGTCATGAAATCTATTCCTTATTCATGTCGTGACTGGTCTGACATGGGCCCATGACTTAGTCACATAGGCCCAGATGTTCAAAGGTATTTAGGCACCTAATTCCCATCGAAATGAATGGGCGTTGGGTGCCTAAATACCTTTGAAGATCTGGGCCCAGCTGCTTGATGACAAGCGTTCATAAACAGGAGGGAAAGGTGTTCAGAACCTGAGACAGGTAGATGATTCTGACACAAAACCTTGTGAAAAGGCATTTTCTCAAGTATCCAAGAGATCTTCACCGTCTAGGAGCATCCTTGCAGATTAAAATGTTCCTTGTACAAATGTTGTGAGACATGAATTAAATGGGATGTGAACACTGTCAAGGTGAATCTGTGGTTTTCATTCAAATAAATGCTCAAATCCTTTTTTTTTTTTTTTTTTTTTTTTTATATTCTCCCAGCTCTGGTAACCATTCTCAGTTACCGCTCAAGCCCCAGTTAGGTTCATTAAATAGAAGCCAGAGCTCACATAAGACTAGATTTTCAGAGCTCAGAGCCTGATTTTTCAAGTGGTTAGCTCTCACCAGGGTAGAGTTTCAAGAGAGCTCAAGTCCCATTTAGGCACCCAGATAAGACTTTCAAAAGAAAATCTGGTCTCTAGTGTCTCTTCTGCCATTGTTAAATCACACACACTGACACAGGGATGCTCTATTGAGGACCTTGTGACTATACAGAACCTCTTTGTCAACTCCCTAATCCCTTAACTCTGAAGAAGAGCATAATAATAACAACTCCATCGTGAGAGTGAAAGAAAAAGTAGCGCATGAACAAGGGAGGATTTGATAGCTGCTTTCAACTACCTGAAAGGGGGTTCCAAAGAGGATGGATCTAGACTGTTCTCAGTGGTACCTGATGACAGAACAAGGAGTAATGGTCTCAAGTTGCAGTGGGGGAGGTTTAGGTTGGATATTAGGAAAAACTTTTTCACTAGGAGGGTGGTGAAGCATTGGTATGGGTTACCTAGGGAGGTGGTAGAATCTCCTTCCTTAGAGGTTTTTAAGGTCAGGCTTGACAAAGCCCTGGCTGGGATGATTTAGTTGGGGATTGGTCCTGCTTTGAGCAGAGGGTTGGACTAGATGACCTCCTGAGGTCCCTTCCAACCCTGATATTCTATGATTCTATGAGTGTATGTGTGTGACATTGCCCTCTACTGGATTGATTGAGAACTGCTTAATTTTGTACTTCCGTACTACTTAGTGCTATGAAAGAGTCTCTGTTAGCGCAAGTGGCAGACCTTTGCTTTAGAAGCAAGAGTATCTGGATTCTAACCCTGCTGCTGTTTGAAGTTCCGAGTGGCCATAGTGCATAGCGTTGAAACTATGAAGTGCTTAGACAGCCATAGATTTGTCCTAATATATTTCCAAGAATAGAAACTGAATAAACCTACCCAATATCCATTCCAATCTGATTTAATCTCTGGACTAATCCATTATAACATGGTTTAATCCCTAACCGGCTGCAAATATCCATTCAAAGAAGCAGGAGCTGGTGTTAAGATTCTGTTAGACCACGTTGATTTTTAATTGATCGCTTAGTGTTGTAAGGCTCCCAGATGCTGTGGCAACAGGCACCGACACAGATTTCTAAGTGTGTGTGTGTTCCGGAAGGCAATTCATGACAGTGGAACATGCCTATACACAAGTGGCATCTGAGTTCCATTAAGGAAATCCTGAAAAAAGTTGCAGGTTTTTGTTTTCTGGGGAGGGGAATTTCAGGAGAGGAAAGGAAGGTTCGAATGATGCCTCCCCGGTTTAAAGTAAGTAATAAATAAAGAGACACCTACGCTGCTTCATGACCTAGCCCTAATCAAGCATATTCCGTGACTGCCCTGTATTGCTTGTGTCTGAAGTAGGGTCAGATTCTACTCCAATAAGGCCATTAAAAGTTTTGCCATTTCTTCAATAGAAGCAGCCGCATATATTTGGACTGTAAGATGTCTGGAGAAAGGATTATATCTGCCCCTCTGCTTCACAGAGCACAGCCCATGCTCAAAGGCCAGATATTTTCAAATATTCAGCCCCAACAATTGGGGCCAGATTATTTGTTTCTTTGTTTTTGTTTATTAGAAAGAAAACTCAGCTCCTAGTTAGGAACCCAAAGCAAGGGGTCAAATTTTCAAGCGCTCACCATGTTTTTGTAAACTTAGCCTTGAGGGTCACCAGTTGGGTTCTGAGTGTTCGAAGATCCAAGCCGTATTTAGGTTCCTAAACGGGAGCAGAGCTCCTTTGAAAAGTTGGCACCAACTGTGCCAGGTATAATGGAGAGAGACGTAATCATGGCTTAAAATTTATAATATCCAGGAACATGACAAGTAATGAAATGCTCCCTCTGGAGAAAAATCAGATTGCATAAACAGGAAAGTCTGACTCATACGGGCAGGGTCATTCATTCAAAGTAGTAAATGACTCTAATTCCCCCAAGGTGCTACTGCAGTCTTCGGGTTTGGACTGCCCTCTCCACAGAGCTGAAAGTGTGTAAAGCTCGTACTTTTGAACTGTGCATATCTAGTATGGATTTTCATTTAACGCTGGGAGTGAAGCACTTCTGTAGTATTTAGGTTGACTGTATCATTTTATGGATAATTTAACGTTAAAAGCGGGACATTCAAGGGATCCGCTCGTAGCTGACTGTGGGAATGAGACTGAGTGGTTTAGTAAATGCATCATGTTCTGTTAAATCACCTTCATGTTTCTGATCACTTAAAGCCAGATTCTGCTACTCTGACATAGGGCAGCAGTTCCGTACTATGCAGGAAGTTCTAGTGAATCCGAGCTCGTGAAACCAGTGCTCCGCTCATTACACTGCTTCCCCATAGAACAGAGAGTCACATTCAAGGTTTCAGTCCTCATCTTCAAGGTGCTCAATGGTAGAGCCAAAGTGTACCTAAAAGATCACTCGACCCTCAGGAAAAGGATTGTGGCACAGCCCATCTCCAGGGTAAAATTCATCGGGGCAGGAGCTAGAACTTTCTCGGGAGCCGGTCCCAGACTGTGGAACGAACTCCCCTAGGAGCTGAGGACCATCCAAAACCTCAGCACCTTCAATGCTAAGTGCACTTCTTCAACCTGCCTGTCATAAAAGAACCCAGACAATCTTAAATATTTTTAAAAGGAACAAACCTCACGATTTATTCCTCTGGGGAGAAAGAGAGAACCACATGTGACATATGCCAAGAATGTGCTCAGATGCAATGGTGATAGACCCACCCAATTAAAGAGTCTGAATAGAAGATTGCTCAGCACGGCAGAATCAGGTCTTAAGTACGTACCAGACCGTGGCAGTCACTAAACACATCAGTCTCTGAGGAACAGTTAGCATACGTGATTGGCACAAGGGCAATATTTTGCTATGCCCATCTAAGATAACTTTAATGGAGAATGGAAAACAAAAGGGAGATGGGAGAGATTTTCATTTGACATCTGAATGGCCAGGAAGCCCTGTACCTTCAGAGTGAAATGAAGAACCTGCCTCTCCAAACTCACCTTCTCTCAGCAGCTCTAGCAAACAATATCGATTCTCACCCATAGGCAGCGCTCTGTGTTCACTTCATCACTTGAAGTCCTTATATCAAGACTGGATGTCTCTGTCTAAAAAAGATACTCTAACTCAACCAGAAGTTATGGGCTTGATACAGAATTAACTAGGTGAGGTTTAATGGCCTGTGTTATGCAGAAGATCAGAGTAGATGATCATATTAGCTCCTTCTGGCTTGAAAAATCTATGTATCCGGCATGGCCTTAAATGTATTCATAATGTGGACCACATTTTCATGGATAGTCTCAGAGGTCCACCTCCCCTCCCATTCACCATCACACAACAGCTCTGTGGCAAGCACAGTCAGTGCTTATATGGCAAAGTCCTAGGAGGAAGGTAATGTCATTTTAGCTGTCTTTTAATGCAACTTCACAGCTACCGACAAGATATTATAACAATAACAGAAACACGGTGGAATAGTAGTCATGACTGGAGTACAGTATTGAAGGGTATGTACGGTTCAGGAAAGACAGAAATAAAGACAAAGGTGGTGGAGTAGCTCTGTATATCAATAATGAGGTAGACTGTAAAGAAATTAGAAGTGACGGAATGGATAAGACAGTCTTTTTGGGCCAAAATCACTTTGGGGAAAAAAGCTACTAGAGGTTCTCCCGGGATAGTGCATGGAGTGTGCGACAGACTACCAGGATCCAATTTGGATATGGATAGAGATCTCTTTCATATTTTAAAAGAAATAAATACTACTGGGAATTGTGTAATTATGGGAGACTTTAACCTCCCAGAAATGGACTGGAGGACAAGTGCTACTAATAACAGTAGTGCCCAGATTTTCCTGGATGGAATAGTTGACAGATTTCTTCACCAAAATAGTTGCTGAAGCAACAAGAGGTGATGCCATTTTAGATTTGGTATCAGTGAGTAGTGAGGACCTCATAAAAGAACTGGTTGTAGAGGACAACCTTGGTTCGCGTGATCATGAGCTATTTCAGTTTAAACTAAATGGAAGGATAAACAAAACTAGATCTGCAACCAGGATCCTTGATTTCAAAAGCGCGAACTTAAAAAAATGAAGGGAATTAGTTAGGGACGTGGACTGGACTGAAGAACTCAAGAATTTGAATGTGGAGGAGGCTTGGAGTTACTTAAAGTCGAAGTTGCAATCCCAAGCAAGGGGGAAAAAATTCATAGGGAAGGGTTGCAGACCAAGCTTGACATCTCAAACAGGTGATTAATAGAAAGCAGAAAGCCTACAAGGGATAAAGTGAGAAAGGCCAAAAGCCAAGCCGAGTTGGACCTTGCAAAGGGAATTACAACCAATAGTAAAAGGTTCTCTAGCCATACAAATATGGAGAAAACAAAGAAAGAAGAAGTGGGACTCCTAAACACTGAGGATGGGGTGGAGATTAAAGATTATCTAGGCATGGCCCAGTACCTAAACAAATACTTTGCCTCAGTTTTAAATGAGGCTAATGAAGAACTTAGGAGTAGTGGCAGGGTGGCTAATGGAAACAAGGATATGGAGACAGAAATTACCATATCTGATTTGGAAGTCGGATGTGGTACCACAGTTGACTTGGAAGTCAAACTCAAATATCTTAATAGGACTAAATCGGGCGGCCCAGATAATCTCCATCCAAGAATATTAAAGGAAATAGCATATCCAAATAGCAAGGATTTTGAATGAAGCTGTAAACTCAGGGGTCGTACCCTATGATTGGAGAATTGCTAAAATAGTTCCTATTTTTAAAAAAAGAGAGAAAACATGATTTGGGAAACTACAGGCCTGTTAGTTTGACCTCAATTTTATGCAAGCTCTTGGAACAAATTTTGAAAGAGAAAGTAGTTAAGGACATAGAGGTGAATGGTAACTGGGATAAGATACAACATGGTTTTACAAAAGGTAGATCATGCCAGACCAATCTGATCTCCTTCTTTGAGAAGGTAACTGATTTTTTAGACAAAGGCAATGCAGTAGATCTAATCTACCTGAACTTCAGTAAGGTATTTTATACAGTTCCACATGGGAAAGTATTAGTTAAATTGGAGAAGGTGGGGATTGATAAGAGAATTGAAAGGTGGATAGGGAACTGGTTAAAGGGGAGACTACAACAGGTCACACTGAGAGGTGAACTGTCAGGCTAGAGGGAGGCTACTAGTGGAGTTCCTCAGGGATCGGTCTTGGGGTCAATCTTATTTAACATTTTTATTACTGATCTTGGCACAAAAAGTAGGAGTGTGCTAATAAAATCTGTGGATGACACAAAGTTGGGAAGTATTGCCAATATGGAGGAAGACAGGAATATCATACGAGAAGATCTGGGTGACCTTGTAAACTGGAGTATTAGAAATTGGATGGAATTTAATAGTGCAAAGTGCATGGTCATGCATTAAGGGACTAACAACAAGAATTTTTGCTATAAGCTGGGGATTTATCTGTTGGAGTGACAGAGGAGGAGAAAGCCCTCACTGTATTGGTTGATCACAGAATGATTATGAGCCATCAATGTGATGCAGCCGTGAAAAAAGGCTAATGCAATCCTAGGATGCATCAGACCAATTATTTCCAGTAGAGACAGGGAAGTGTTAGTACCATTATGCAGGGCACTGGTGAGACCTCAGCTGGAATACTGTGTGCAGTTCTGCTCTCCCATGTTTAAGAAGGATGAATTCAAACTGGAACAGATGCAGAGAAGGGCTACTAGGATGATGTGAGGAATGGAAAACCTGTCTTATGAGAGGAGAATCAAAGAGCTTGGCTTGTTTAGCCTAATCAAAAGAAGGCTGAGTGGAGATATGATTGCTCTCTATAAATATATCAGAGGGATAAATACCCGGGAGGGAGAGGAGTTATTTAAGTTAAGCGCCTATGTGGACACAAAAATAAATGGATATAAACTGGCCATCAACAAGTTTAGGCTTGAAATTAGGCAAAGGTTTCTAGCCATCCAAGGAGTGAAGCTCTGGAATAGCCTTCCAAGGGGATCAGTGGGGGCAAAAAACTTAACTGGCTTCAAGATGAGCTTAATACATTTATGGAGGGGATGGTATGATGGGACTGCCTATGACGGTACGTGGCCCATCGGTGACTGCCAGTAGCAAAATTCCCCAATGACCGGTGATGGGACACTAGATGGGACTCTGAGTTACTACAAAGAATTCTTTCCCAGGTATCTGCCTAGTGGGTCTTGCCCACATGCTCAGGGTTTAATTCAGGACCAGCCTTAGGGGTAGACCACCCGGGCGACCGCCTTGGGGCACTATGGTCAAGGGGGGCGCTGTGCAGGAACGCCGAGGGGCGCACTGCCAGTGTAGAGTGAGAAACTACTCCCGGCTGGCCAGAGAGCACTGCACGGGGGAGCGCCCAGATTTCTCTGGGTGGAGGAAAATGGGGTGGGAGGACAAGTGGTGACTCAGATACTGCTCACACACACCCCAACATTCCTCCAGGCCCCCTAGGGGGGAGCAAGGAGCAGCACCAAGTGCTCCCTGCATCCAGGTCACTTTCCCCTGGGCTGTGCTGTGAGGCGAGCAGCAGGAGCTCTGCTCTGCTGCACTCCCCTTATGCAGCCCAGGTGGGGAAAGTGACCCAGATGCAGGGAGCCCGGATGTCGCTCCTTGCTTCTCCTCTCACGGCCCCCTGAGGGGGGAGGAGCAGCGTTCGAAGGGGGGAGCGAGCAGCATTGCCAGCTGCTCCATGCATCCAGGTCAGTTTCCCCAGGTGGGCACAGGAGGGAGGTGCAGGGGCTAGGGGTGCAGGGTTGGGGTGCAGGAGAGGGACCTGGGGGTTAGAGGTGCAGGAGGGGGTGTGGGGTTGGAGTGCAGGGGTTAGAGGTGCAGGAGGGAGTGCAGGGGTTGGGTTTTAGGGATTAGAGGCACAAGGGGCACAGTGCAGAGGTTGGAGCAAAGTGGGGTGGGGAGCCTGGGGAGCCCGGGGAGCCCGGGTCAATGGGGAGAGTGCCGTCCTCATGGGGGCCAGAGGTAC
Organism: Malaclemys terrapin pileata; assembly: GCF_027887155.1. Classification (NCBI taxonomy): domain Eukaryota; kingdom Metazoa; phylum Chordata; order Testudines; family Emydidae; genus Malaclemys; species Malaclemys terrapin. Next base: position 121,962,817 of record NC_071511.1, read on the forward strand.
CAAAATACAAATTCACTCAGGGTTCCATTTTCCCTAGGGCCAGCCCTGGTCTAACTCATCGCCATGTTTGGGCTCAGGAAGGAATTTCCCCCCAGGTCAGATGGGCAGAGACCCTGGGCGGGGTTCACCTTCTCTGCAGCCTGGGGCAGGGGTCACTTGCAGGTTTAAACTAGTATAAATGTGAATTCTCTGTAACTTGCAGTCTTTAAACCATGATCTGAGGACCTCAGTAACTCAGCCAGAGGTGGGTGGGTGAGACTCTGTTGCCTATGATGTGCAGGAGGTCAGACTAGATGATCATGATAGTCCCTTCTGACCTTAAAGTGGAACGCTGGTGACCCACAGATCGCAGAGAACCTCTCCTCTGATCCACCTGCAAGGCAACAAGACACCACCGTAGAAAGAGAGAAAAGGAGCCAAAGACAGGAAAGGAAGAAAAAAAAACCATGAGCTGCAGTTTTCCAGCCCACAGCCCCCGGGCACAACCAGAGAGGTGGTTTTGAGAGGATGGAGCTGCTGTGGCCACTGAAACACCTCAATACAAGCGAGTAAAGGATTTACGCGGCTCCAAATCCTTATCCACTTTCTCCACCTCATTATCCCCACCAAAGAAAGTCTTTCCCTTGCCCCCACACAACCTAAGGTGGGTGTAAAAGGGAAACAGCAACATGTTTTGTTTCCTAGTCTCCGGTGTAGCTAAACTCAAAGCAACGTTTCTCTGTGAAAGCAGAATTTCTTAGTAAATTAGAAAGAAACACATCCAGCTGGGACCCCTGCCTGTGACGGTGGAGTTTGCCAAGAGACCGCACTCAGCTTGCCTCTGCTCTGGGCTGTTTTGTCTCCTACAGTAAACACAGCCTTTTAAGACTTTCACCTCAAGTTATTTCTCTTCTGGATGTTAGGAATAGCCCCACAGAAAAGACACGTTGCACTCCAGCAGGTCAGGACTTTGTAGCTGTCAGTTAGAGCAGAGGGGAGCATGTTTACTGGGGAGAAAGAAAAGAAAAAGAATTAATTAAAAAAACCTACCAACTGGCTGCTGACCAGAGGCAGGAGACACGTGCCCTGCTCAACCCTGATAATCCCCGTTGCTCCTGGGGTCAGATTCGATGGCAACAAAACCAATAAAGTCTCAGACAGGCTCCTCACTGAGGTCTGGTTTAATTAAAGCCGAAACACAAATGGTTTTCAAACAATTCTAGAGGAAACTCTTCCCACACCAACTACCTAGTAGAGCGGGTCGGGAATTTTTTGACACAGCTTTTTTGTGGCAACACGGACACCGGAGAGCGCTGCTACTAAGATGGATGCAGATTGCTTGAGCTCTGGAGAGGCCCATGGGGAAACCTCAAACATTGTCCCATAAACCCCACCATCCAACACCAAGAAATATTGCAGCTGATTACTGAACCCCCTCTGCCCCCCGTTGCCCTCTAGCTCACAACTTATTCTCCAAATCTGAAACCATCAATAAAACAGAGAAGATCTGCCTCCCCCACCTACAACAAAATGGTGCTTGAGCCTGATGGAACACAGCTGATGGCTGTACTACATCAGGTGGTCATAGATACTGTTGACATTAAATCTACAGTTCCCATCCTACAGACCACCATGATTGAGATTCAGAGCTCACTACAAGCTCTACCCTGATGGCCGGGTGAAGCAGAACACAGAATTTCTGAGTCGGAAGATGATTTCAAAGAAAACAAAGTACAGGTTATGAAAAACTGTAATGATATAAATTAAATAAATGGAGATATCCTATCTCCTAGAACTGGAAGGGACCTTGAAAGGTCATCGAGTCCAGCCCCCTGCCTTCGCTAGCAGGACCAAGTACTGATTTTGCCTCAGATCCCTAAGTGGCCCCCTCAAGGATTGAACTCACAACCCTGGGTTTAGCAGACCAACGCTCAAACCACTGAGCGATCCCTCCCCCCCTTAATAGCAAGACTATTAAGACCAAGCTAATTGATCTAGAAAGCCACTCATGATGATAAGGACCCAGACAGTCTGGTTTTTTGGCTTCTGTGACCGGGTGCCATTTAGGCTTGCCAGGTGCCTGGTTTTTGACCGGAAAGTCTGGTTGAAAAGGGGACCTGGCAACCCTAAATGATACCCAAACCAAAAGTCCAGTTACCACTGGGTGAGACGAGGCATCAGGTCATTAACCTGTGCCAGCACCAATTCAGCCGGGGCCACCTCCTACCTGCAGGCAGGCTCCTTGAGACAATGCGGCAAGTGACAGAGGGAGAAGGGGAGAGGAGTGAGTGATGGGGCGGGGCCTTGGGGGAAAGATATGGAGAAGGGGCGGGGCCTCAAGGGAAGAGGTAGAGCAAGGGCAGGGCCTTGAGGGGGGAAGAGGCAGGTCAGGGGGTGGGGCCTTGAGGGAAGAGATGGGGCAGGGGTGTAGGTTTGGGGTCCAGTTACTAGCAATTAGAAAGGTGGCCACCTTGACAATGTAACATTGGGATTGTGGATATCCCTGAGGGAACAGAGAATGGGAAACCCTCTGAATTTGTCCCTAAACTGCTACATTGTTGGATCTGCCAGTAGATTTTTGTTTTGATATAGAACGGGCACCCCAGGCCCTTGCCCCCACACCCAGCCGCAGGAGTTCAGCCTAGAGAGCCTTGATTGTGAAGTTTACCACCTAAGGAGCTTATTCTGCAGAAGTCCAGAGAGAAAGAAGGAGCAGTTATGGGGAGACCCAGCTATTAAAATACTGCTTTTAAGATTATGCCTGTCATGTGGTTGCAATGAGGTTGCAACCAAGCAAAGCAATTGGCCAGGAAGATAGACTTGGAGTATTTTATTAAATACCCAGCAAATGCTTCATATTAAGAATGGTCAGAAGATATTATCATTCAGTTCCCTGCCGGAGTCAGAAACATACCTCAAAAATCTGTAAACTCCTCCCTTGCAAGAGGACACACTTATGGAATGATCCAACCATATGGCTTTTATGTAATGCTCTCTAAGATCTGACATGGCTGCTCTAAACAAGTTGATGGGTGCTAGCTGATCAGGATATGTTAGTTCCTTTTGTTTTTGTTTGTTTCCCTCTCTCTCTCTCTCTCTCTCATTGGGATTGAAAGGTTAAAAGATTATCATCCATTTATTTCCGATTGAATTCATGGTAAAGGAGCATCAACGTAAACTCTTTCAAGTAGTAATGTTTATCTCATTGCTTTATTCGATGATGCTTCCTTATGGACTCAGGTTGCCAACTGTCTAATCACACAAACTCAAACACCCTTGCCTCGCCCCTTTCACCGGGCTGGGGCAGGAGGTTGGGGTGCGGGAGGGGGTGCAGGCTCTGGGTTGGGGTCAAGTGTTTTAGGGTGTGGGAGGGGGCTCTGGGCTGAGCCTGGGGGTTGGAGTACAGGAGGGGGTGGGGGCTCTGAGCTGGGGTCGAGGGGTGTGGGAGGGGGCTCTGAGCTGAGCCTGGGGGTTGGAGTACAGGAGGGGGTGGGGGCTCTGAGCTGGGGTCGAGGGGTGTGGGAGGGGGCTCTGAGCTGAGCCTGAGGCAGGGGGTTGGGGTCCAGGAGGGGATGTGGGGTGAAAGCTCTGGGAGGAAGTTTGGGTGCAGGAGGGGGCTCCTTCCCCTGTTTTATCACTTATTTAATTCCTCTTTCTGCCCCTCTCCTCGTACCGTCCCGTGATGAGAATTTCCTTCTCACTCCTGTAGGATACACACTGGGAAGCAACACACTATCGCTGGCTTATACAACTTTTGCTGCTTAGATATGCAAGAACTGCATGCTGCTCAGGAAAATTAGCTATTTCTCATTTATTCACAAAGCAACTTTATATTTTATCCGGTGTTGTTTAACAATGATGGCTCCGATAATTAAATGTGTCTCCTGGAATTGAAAGAGTCTTAATAACCCTATTAAAAGAAAAAAATAGATACTCCATGCTTAAAAGAAAGAACATTGACATTGCGATTTTCCAGGAAACACATCTGATAGACCTTGAAGCTTGTAAAGTGAATAGAGATTGAGAAGGCTTTTCAATTTCTAGCAGCTTTAATTCTAAAGGGAGGGGCGGTACCATACTAATACATAAAAAGTTGAATGTGAATATTCTGAGCACAAGGTCTGACAGGGCAGATTTATTGTCTTCCAGGCTGAAACTGGCAATTCTATAATCATCTTTGCCAACCTCTACAGGCCAAATCAGAATGATCCCAAATTTGTAATGAGTGTAAATGACATGGGACACCACCCTATGTCTGGAGACTTTAAGAAATCTCTAGACCCTGTCCTTGAGAAAGCGTCTCCTCCACACACACACAGCTGATCTAGATTTACAAGATGCGTGAAGACTGGGTAATCCTACGCCCAGAGACTATAGGGTTTTTTTCTGCAGCTCATTCAATATATTTAAGATTTGACCAGCGGTGCTGAAACAATTTGTAGAGCAGAGGTGCTGAGAGCTATTGTACCAAACTATAAACCCAGTATATAATGGAATCCACTTCAAGCCAGGGGGTGCGGAAGCACCTCCAGCACCCCTAGATCGGACTATTTCTTAGTGTCACAACACTTGATCAGTTCTGTCAGTGATTGTAATATTGATACTATTGTTATCTCTGACCATGCACCTATACATATATTTTTAGGCCCACAGAGTATGCTCCCCCAACTAAAATGTGGAGATTAAATACTTCTCTGCTGTTTGGTACATCATTATTAACTCTATCCAGCAGGAGTTAGGATTTTGTTAAAGAACAAATGCCCCCACTGCTTCATCAGCTGCCACACTTTGAGAATCCTTTAAAGCCTTCATCAGAGGCCGTATCATCTCTTATGCCAGCTTTACAAAGAAATAGAGAGAACCTAGAATTGATACCCTTGTGAAAGAATTTAAGACCTTGGAGGTAGACTATGCTTCTGTCCCCTCCCCAGAGGAACTCAGAACTCTCATCAATCTCAGATATGAAATCAACAAACTTCTGTCCCAAAAGGCTGAGTGTGCTTCAAACAGAATAAAGTACAATGACTGGGAATCTGGCGAGAGAGTTGGCAAGCTATTGGCACAGAGACTTAAGCAAAAGGCTAACAGAAATAAGATTGCTGCTGTGTGTCATAGAAGCAATAAAGTATATACAACACAGTTGGATATTAATAAACAATTGCAACAGCTTTATTCCAAATCTATCTTTAGCTGAAGAAGGAATCAGTAAAGATGGCCTAGATAACTTTTTTCGTGGATTGTCTCTACCATAGATCTCTGACTCTCAGAAGGCACTTTTAGATGCCCCTTTAGAAATCGCAGAACTGACTCGGGCTATAAAAGATATGAAGGTTGGCAAGATGCCTGGCGCAGATGGATTCCCAACTGAATTTTAAAAATAGTTCTCTGAAACTTTAATACTAGATTACCGAATATGTTTAATGTGGCCAAGAATGAGCAAACTCCCACCTATTCTAAGAGAAGCTATCAGCGCCCCACACTAACAGTTTAATCGGTGCAAGGATGCGCACCACCAACACAAGCATAGCGTGGACACACAAAACCGATGTAATTACTGCAGTGGCTGTAGGCTGATGTAACTTAAATCGACTTCATTTTGTAGTGTAGATTGGCCCTTAGTTGTATTTTGTTAAATTTTTGTGTTTCTAAATCTCTCTTCCTGCTTTATTCCAGCTACCTAGATTCCAGCTCAGTGCTGTGTATGTAGGAACATAATATTGTGTGTTTGAATTTAATAACTATTTGAGATTGTCAAATAGAATTATTGAATCAAAGACTATCAATCAGAGATTAGTACAGCACTACATGGAATACAAAAAGAATAAATGCATTACCATCCTTGGTGTAAGGTAAAGAGCTGGCTGCTGTCTCTCTCTTTTCTGTAGCCTGTGAGACGCCAGCAGTTTGCACTCCCGATCTAAGTCCCAAAACCTCTGTCTTTTTATGGGGTATGAGACCAAGAAAACCACTTCTTGGAAAGAAAAATACTTCTGCACGATTAATTTCACTGTATATCCTGTTTTGATATTTTCCTTTTACCTCATTACTGATGGAATTTCTTTTATGGCATCTTTAGTTTACATGATCAATAAACTAAAGGGAATTTTAATCCGGTCATTATTATTTGTTTCATTCCTTACAGAATCATCTGCACTAACAATTACCCCTTATTGACCACCCAGTCCATTACAGAAAACATCTGTCATAGCACATATTCCTTATCAATCACCCAGCTTTGTTTATACTTTTACTAGGTTGAAGGTTCTTTTCCCTGGACAGCAACACTCCCACAGACTTGAAGGCACCAGTCATAATGAAGTAAGTTCAATATTTGAATTACATAAAGTTTCTGAACACAGGTCACTCACAGGTTAAAACCCAACACTCTGGGCCTTAGAATTCAAACACACCCTTTGCTAATACCATGAAGATTTGGGGAGAACAGTTCATATGTAAATAAGTTTAATATACAAGAAAATTGAAAGGATTAATATTTCCTAACAGGTACTAGCAATAAGAACGGCCATATTGGCTCAGACCAAAATGGTCCATCTAACCCATTATCCTGTTTTCTGACAGCAGCCAGATGCTTCAGAGGGAATGAACAGAACAGGGCAATTTCAAGGGGTACATCCTCTGTCGTCCAGTCCCAACTTCTGGCAGTTGATGGTTTAGGGCCACATTGTGTATGGAGTTGTGTCCCTGACCATCTTGGGCTAACAGCCATTGCTATACCGATCCCCCATGAACTTAGCTAAATTTTTTTTGAACCCAGTTATACTTTCGGCCTTCACAACATCCTCTGGCAACGAGTTCCACAGTTTGACTGTGCGTTGTGTGAAGAAGTACTTCCTTACGTTTTTTTAAACCTGCTGCCTATTAATTTCATTGGGTGACCCCCCGTTCTTGTGTATTGTAAAGGGGCAAATAACATTTTCCTATTCGCTTTCTCCACGCCATTCATGATTTGTCATTTCTTTTCTAAGCTCTTTTCATTTTCTTTTATAGATCAATCAGGCTCATCGTCATTTTACTTCTAGTAGGTGGCCTGATGACTGTCCCAAAGGGTTAAAATAAGGGAAAGTGAAATCTAAAACACATAATATGCCTGCTATGTAAAAATCCTTGAGCTTTTAAAGCATTCAGCAATGGCTGAACATTCTTCCTGTACTGTACTCGGTTACTGCAATAATGCATCGTAATACAGTTTGCATTGATTAACCACAAGGTACATGTACTACATCCGCAAGCTAAGAGGGAAAATGAAGGAGGATCTCTCTTTGAAAGGCCACAATTGCTTAATTGTCTAAGGAAACTGCCACACACGTTTACCAGTGTGTAGAGGGGACAGGGCTGACCCACCTATTTCCATAGTTCAAACAGACCATCATTCCTGGGCTACATTACATTAATGCAAAGCAGGTTCCCCCACTTGGTTGTTATTAATTACCCTGACTCCTTGCAGCAGGGCTTAGAGGCGCTGATGTTCTACGGCACCCGCAGCTACCCTCACCATTAATAAATGATTTGGCCGGGACATGCCTGCTGCAGGAGAAAACAAAGGGAAACCACTCAGCCTCTGTAAATAGACGGCAGCTCTTCAAAGGGGCTGCAGTTCCGTGCGGAGTCAAACAGAACAAAACGTCGGCGTCACTGCAGAGTAAATGGAGATCTAGAACAGGGGTGGGCAAACTACGGCCCGCGGGGCCGTCCTGCCCGGCCCCATAGCTCCCGGCCGGCTCCGGCCCCTCCCCTGCTGTCCCTCCTCCCCCACCGCCTCAGCTCGCACCTGTGGACTCAGGAGGAGCATCGGGCGGCTGCGCAGCCGGCCGGAGAGAAGCGGCGCTTTGAAGGGGAAACTGCCGCTTCTCTCCGGCTGCGCGGCTGCCCCTGCTCCTCTTGCGTCCTTCACCCATGTTCGCAGGGCCGCATTCCGAAAGGGGCCGGGGGGGGGAAATAGGGGGTAGGATCCCAGGGGGGCCATTAGGGGCAGGGGGTCCCGGGAGGGAGTGATTAGGGTACAGGGAGGGGGCTTGGATAGGGGATGGGATCCTGGGGGGCGGTTGGGTCCCGGGAAGAAGCGGTCAGGGGACAAGGAGCAGGATGGATCAGGGGTTCTGAGGGGGGCACTCAGGGGGTGGGAAGTGGGAGGTGGTGGTGGGGGCAGGCTGTTTGGGGAGGCACAGCCTTCCCTGCCCGGCCTTCCATACTGTTTCACAACCCCGATGTGGCCCTCGGGCCAAAAAGTTTGTCCACCCCGATCTAGAGCAATAAACTGATGGCTGCCAAAACACAGCATGTAGGAAAGGAAAAAAAGATAAAATCAGACAAACAAGGTAAAGGGGAGCATATGGCTCAGGGGATCAGTACTGGAAGACAGGGCCTTTCCCTCTCAGATCAGTGGGTCAAATCCAGATCAGGTTGATAATAGCCAAAGGAGGTTAGTATGACCAGGTGATGACTGGCTGTGGTCTGAACGTAGCACTGGGATGCAACAACTCCACAGGTCTGATCCCAGCTCTGACAATTCCTGCTATAACTTTGAGCAAACCACTTCACATCTTCCTCGGCGCTGCCACAGACTTCCCATGTGAAGTGGGGCAAGTCACTGAGCCACTCTAAGACTCAGTTCCTCATCTGTAAAATGGGGACAATGCTACTTAACTACCTCACAGGTGTATTGTGCAATGTTTGTAAAGAACGTTAGCTGTTCCCATTTTATAAGCCCCCTTTGTATGATCATGTACTTCACAGTAAAAGTCCAATCCACTACTCCTTACAGCAATCATAGCTCGACTATTACTATGAAATGCGCTCTCATTTTTCCTTTGTAGGGAAGTGCTCAGTGTTATTGTGCCTGATCCCAGCCCAGTTCATAGTGGTCAAGTGACCAGGCCCACAAACAAACAGCCCTAACTTGCATTGTGCATGGCACGCCCAGCAGAGGTGCCAAGCATGCAGGGGGGCGAGGAACACATAGGGGCCGATTCCTGGGATGCTCTGGGGCTGGAGCACCCACGAGGGGAAAATGGTGGGTGCTGAGCCCTCCATCAGCCCTCCTATCAGCTCTCCCCCCATCCCGCCAAGGCCTCCCACCCACCGGCGGGCCCTGCAGATCAGCGTCTCCCCCTCCCTCCCAGTGCCTCCTGCCTGCTGTGATCAGCTGTTTTGCAGCACGCAGGCAGGAGGTTCTGGGGGCAGGGGGGCAGAGCGAGGATGCAGCACGCTCAGGAGATGGGGCAGAACTGGGTGGGAAGAGGCAGGGCGGGGGTGGAGTGGGGGAGGAAGAGGCAGGACAGGGGTGGGGCCTTGGAGGAAGGGGTGGAGTGGGGGCACGGCCTGGGGCAGAGCTGGGAGTCGAGCACCCCCCGGCACTTTGGAAAGTCGGTGCCTGTGGGGGAACAGTTTTGGGGGGGGAAAACCATGGAAGCCCTTTTTGCTCTGAAATGCAACCATTTTTGATTTTCTGAAATTTTTCAAAAAAACTTTTCTTGAAAAATTTCCAACTGAACAAAATTGAACATTTTAATGTTGGAGGGGGAGGGGTGTTTGTTGTTCCCCTTCTCCTTCCTCTTCTCTCTCACCCCCCACCCCACTCCCTCACACATTTTCTATCATTTTTGCCATTCATCTGAATGCTGCCCAGGGTTTTGCTACACCAAGCCTATTTAAAACTTCCCCATCTTTTGCAATGGGAAGCCACAGCAAAAGTGACAATGAAAAAGGGCTGGAGGGAGGGCAGAAATGAGGCTCTCAGTCATTCTACTGTAGCAGTTGCAGAAAGATTAAAGAAAATAAATAGTGAGAAAGGGCTTAAAAACAGAAGTTTGGTATTCTGAAAAACTAAAATCTCTAGGTTGGGTGAAAAACTGGAAAATTCCAAAAAACGGGCGCTTTGTCACAACAATCTCTCCTTGCACAATTTTTTCTTAATTTTAAAAAATTTCATCAGAAAAAAATGTCAAGCTAAAAATGTTGACCAGCTCTAGCCTGAATGAGCCGTGGAGAACTAACTCCTTCTATTCGACAGATTCCAAGGCAGAAGAGACAATTGTGATCATCTTCCAACTTGCTGTGTAACGCAGACCATAGAACTTCCCCAAAATAACTTCTAGAGCAGATCTTTTAGAAAAAATCCAATCTTGATTTAAAAATGGTCAATGATGGAGACTCCAAGTTGTTCCACAAAAAGAAGAACAGGAGTACTTGTGGCACCTTAGAGACTAACAAATTTATTAGAGCATAAGCTTTCGTGGACTACAGCCCACTTCTTCGGATGCATATGCATATTCGAAGAAGTGGGCTGTAGTCCACGAAAGCTTATGCTCTAATAAATTTGTTAGTCTCTAAGGTGCCACAAGTACTCCTGTTCTTCTTTTTGTGGATACAGACTAACACGGCTGTTACTCTGCAAGTTGTTCCAGTCATTAATTACTCTATTAAAAATGTACATTTTATTTCCAGTCTGAATTTGTCTAGCTTCAATTTCCAGCCATCGGACTATGTTGTATCTTTCTCTGCTAGATTGAAGAGCCGATTATTGAATAGTTGTTCCCCATGTAGGTACTTACAGCCTGTAATCAAATCACGCTGTAACTGTCTCTTTGTTGAGCTAAATCGATTGAGCTCTTTGAGTATCACTAGGAGGCAGACTTTCTAATCCTGCAATCAGTCTCGTGGCTCTTCTCTGAACCCTCTGCATTTATCAACATCCTTCTTGAATCGGGGACACCCGAACTAGATGAAAAGAACCGGCAGGGGATAGAGTCCTGCAGCTCCTGTGGGTCCCAAGCACCTGCTGCCATAATAGAAGAAGTGGAATAAATATTCTACAAACAATGTGGGAGCAGGTGAGAGTGGGTATTACGGGGTGGGATAGGAATGGGATTAAACACATTTTAAAAGTATTCCCACGCAGGGCTCTAGTAAAGGGCACAAATATACTTGCTCACCCCAAAGACTAAAATGCCTAGTTACGGCACTGGCATCTAGTAAAATGTTCTTAAACTAAACCCAATTATCATTCACATTTTTCTATTACATTTTTCCTCCCAGCTGATCTGGCTCATAATTGTTTTCAGCTTTGTGAAATTGACCCTTTTAAAACATCAACTATATGTAGTAGTGGTTTGGGCTTTGTTCTTTTGCACATTATAAATGTGATCACGTCATGATCACTTGTGCCTACGTTACCATTAATTTTTCGTTCTGTGATCAGTTTCTCTCTATCTGTCAAGGCAAGGTCTGATATAGAATTCCCCTGGTTGGTTGCTACACTTTTTGAGTTAGCAAACTGTCATCTATAATATTTAGAAATTCTAAGGATGTTTTATTATGAGATCACAGCATGAGACCACCAGCATAAGTCACTCTAACTGAAGTCCCACATGATCATGGCAGATTTTTTTCCTCATTACATGTAGGTGTGTAAGGAGCCAGTCCTCCTTGTTAGGAGTATGTACTGTGCCTTTAAGAGCAGAGAACATATTAAAGAGAAGGGGATTGGTCTAGGAAGAGCCAGCTGGAAGCAGTCCAGAAGCCAGTTGCACTGCCAGGAGCACATAAGAACATAAGAATGGCTATACCGGGTCAGACCAAAGGTCCATCTAGCCCAGTATCCTGACTTCTGACAGTGGCCAATGCCAGGTGCCCCAGAGGGAATGAACAGAACAGGGAATCATTAAGTGAACCATCACCTGTTGCCTATTCCCAGCTTCTGGCAAACAGAGGCTAGGGACACCATCCCTGCCCATCCTGGCTAACAGCCATTGATGGACCGATCCTCCATGGCTCGCCTTTGTCTTACGTTACTCTCTTTTAGTTCTACTACAGCCTTACTGCTAAGAGTCTTGACTGTGCCTCCTCCTTATCAATCCACAAGACAACACATGGTACCAGAGTGAGGTAGAAGTGAGGACAGAGCAAAGAGGACTGTGGTGAAGGAGTAGAGGAGTCATCTTGGAGATGGAGCAACTAAAAGCCCCCAAACAGTCGAAACTCTCAGGTAATGCAGCAGACCAGAGGCACCAAAACACGGGGGGGGGGGGGGGGAGGGCAGGAGGCCATGGCCCCATCACTCTTGAAAGTGGGAAGGCTATGCCCTGCAGCCTTTTACTGGCCGTAAGGGTAAGCAACAAGGGGGTATTGGGGATGGAAAGGAGCGAACGGGAGGTGGGGTTTTGGGGAGGAAGAGGCAGCATGGGAGCGGGACCTCAGGGGAAGAGGAGGCACGAGGGCAGGGCCTCGGGGGGAAGGGACAGGGCAGGGCCATGATTCAGGTGCTCATGGCTCCCCCCACACACACTTTTAGGAAGCTTCGTCACTCCTCCAGCAAACTCCTGGAAGAGTTTCACACAGAGTTTTGATAGATTAGATAGATATGCAAGCAGCTGGCTTTGGTGAGAAAGACCAGCAGAAAATAGCAATCTTCTTAAACCTTGCAGGACTTGAGGCAGTGGATGTCTGTAATAGCATGCAGCTAAATCAGGTAGAAAGAGCAAGTTATGATACAATTTTGCAGAAATTTGGAGGGTACTGCACACCTAAGAAGAGTGAAACGTTTGAGAGGTATAATTTTCACCTTAGAAGACAAAAGGAAGGCGAGTCCTTTGAAGAATTCCTAACATAGCTGACGCTGATGAGCCAAACCTGCAGCTAAGGGCAGTTAACATATTCAGTTCTAAGCAATCAAATTGTAACTGGAGTCAGAGATCCAAAGCTGCGAAACAAATGATTGGAAGACGTGGATTTCACTTTGGATAAAGCAGTAAGTGTGTGGCAGGCAGCAGAAAACACTCTGAACAGAATACAAATAATGGAAGGAAAACAGGACACTGCCACTCTGGATAGAGCGGTGGTCCCCAAACGTTTTTGTTCATGTTCCCCCTTACTGGGTCCGAGCGTCCCCGGGAGCCATAATCGGGAGCCGGGGCTGTGAGCAAGGCCACGGTTGGGGCCAAAGTCCGTGGTCGGGGTTAGGACCAGTGGTGCAGCTGGGGCTGCCGCTGGGCGTGGGGCAACGGTCAGAGCTGGGCGCCAGGGGCTGTGGCAGGCAGTGGAGCTGTGGCCAGGAGCCGGGCCGAGAGCAAGTGGCTGAGGCTGGAGCCGGAGCGGCAGCTGGGGGCCTTGGTGAGGCCGGAGTGGAGATAGTCAAGATGGCCACCCACCAGTCCAGAAGGAGGAAGCTGGATGGATGGGCAGCGAGAAGGGATTCTCTGAAACTTTGTGACTTTTTTCTGTTCCTTTGTCCAGTCATGTATGTGGCACAGAGTCTCTCTAGGCGGCACCCACTGACTCCTGGGACTCCTACTCAAAGCAGTAGGAATTATCCCGGGTTCTCTAGTTTCCTATCCCTCTCTGGTTCTCTCCATACGACCCTATACTCAGGGGCGGCTCTATGTTTTTTGCCGCTCCAAGCACGGCAGGCAGGCGGCTTTCAGCGGCGTGCATGCGGGCGATCCGCTGGTCATGCGGATTCGGCAGCATGCCTGTGGGAGGTCCGCCGTGCCGCGCCATCAGCGTCCCCGCCGCCAAATTGCCGCTGAAGCCGCGGGACCAGTGGACCTCCCGCAGGCATGCCGCCGAAAGCCGCCTGCCTGCCGCCCTCACAGCGACCGGAGGCCGCCCCCCACGGCTTGCCGCCCCAGGCACATGCTTGCTGCGCTGGTGCCTGGAGCCGCCCCTGCCTATCTCTCCACACCAATCCCAATCCAATAGGCTAGGACTTTTCGCAAGCAGTAACTTCTCCCGCCACTTTCACCCCTTAAAGATGGCTTTGAAACCTGCAAAATGACAAGGGCTGCATTTGTTGATCTGTTGGTTGCTTACATCGCGGTGAACCATAATGCACTTCTACTGAAATTGGCAAGAATTTTGAGAAATAGAAAGATGGCCCGGGTTATCTCCTCCCTGCTCGAGAATCAACATTTCTTTGTTGAGATGGATGGTCAGAAAAGGCACTGGCACATCCAACAGAATGGATTGCCCCAAGGGTCAGTGCTATCGCTCTTGCTGTTTAATATCTGCATGAATGATCATCCAGGATTTCCCAATGTGCAGATTCATTTATGCAGATGATCTTTACATTGCCACTCAGTCAGAAAGATTTGAGGACACTGAGTGCGTTTTAACTGGCTCCCGCGTGTACTTGGAAAATACTATCACACATGGTTCCTGAATGCCAATTCTAGGAAGACACAAGTGTGCACCTTCCACCTCAAACACCATCAGGCCAAGCAAAAACTCCACGTATCGTGGGATGGCACACTTCTTGAGCACTCTAAACATCCGGTGCACCTTGGGTCACATTAGAACAAACGCTGACATTCAAAGAGCACATCAAGAAGATGAAAAAGGAACGGAACTCCAGGAAATGTGTACTCCAGAAGTTGGTCTACACAAAATGGGGAGCTGGCCCCCAAAAAACAAGTCTCGCCCTGTGTTACTCAACTGCAGAGTACTGTGCCCCAGTATGGGCATGCTTAAACCAGGTACACAAAATTGATATCGAACTCAATCAGTCTTGTAGGATCATCACAGGGACTTTGAAACTGACTCCCCCGCTGTCACTGTAGTGTCTCAGGGGACTGCAGCACTATCTGTGAGGCTGGATGCCTTCCATAAAAAGGAGAGACAAAAACAGGTGCATGATCTAAGACATCCACTGCATAGACTCATTCCACCACCTAAGAGGCTGAAGTCCATAAAGAGTTTTGCCTCTGAAAATCCCTTACCTCACAATATCAATGCCAGGCTACAGAATAACAAAATGGTGGGAAATGCCGATGACCTTGGAGAACCTGGTTCCTTGAGAATAACTCCCTCCGGTCACTGACCTCAAATGAAAACACAGGGATATTGTAAGTCGAGTGAGAGCGGGGGTAGCAAAGACTGGTGACAGTATGACCAAGTGGAAGTTGGAGATGTGGATGTGGAGAGGGTAGGCAAACACCTGAACATTGCCTCATGCAGAGCCCATGCCAACCTCCTGAACTCCCGAGGAACTATTTGAGAGTCATAACACCAGGTCTTGGCTGCAGTTTTGGAGCGACATGCTTTGAGGACCTCTCAAAGGGGGTCACATCTGAACCCCATAAATTCATCCAAGTTTACTATGATTGTTAAGACTAATGCAGACCAATGCTCTATTCACAGACCATCAAGGTGCAGTAATGATTCTTAGGAACATGACGTGGAATGGGATACAGTTTAGAATTAAATTCTGATCATATGTTGGAAGAGGTTTCTCCTCAGTAATGCCTCAATATCCCATGGAAAATAGAGGCGCCAATTCTTAGAATCAACGTTATTCAGAACAGCGTTCAAGCAAGTGCTTACCTTTAAGTACTGAAACCAGTAAACCTTAAGCACACATGTAAGTTAAGCATTTTCATAAGTGCTTTGCTGAACTGGGGCCAGAGAGAGCAGCTCCCTGTACTCATAAAGATACAGTAAGTAAAACTGAGGGAGGCTTGTAATCTGATCCACAAGGTCAGGGTTTTTTTTCCCAATGCTGTTCATTAAACTTGGATGGATGAAACAAAAGGGATTTTACTGGAATGGTTGGCAAGAACTCTTAGGGGCAGGGACAGTCATTTGTTATGTTTGTACAGCCCCTAGCACAACGGGGCCCAACCTGCTTGTGACCTTTCAGCACTATTCCAACTTAAATACTAAATAACAAGACAGCTCGGGGTGTGCTTTGAATTTTCAGCAGAAGCTTGTGTCCCACAGGAAGACTTAATTAAACACGATGAAGATTTCAGTCTGTCAAGTCTCCTCTTTCCTGTTCTAATTTCCAGTGCACACGACTGGCATATGAATGCATTTATTAGTGGCCATCTTGCAGAGCAGCACCAAGATGCCTGGATGTCCTTTTTCCTATGAAGTCCATAGAGGAACCTCAGACTGGTGCAATATCTTGCAAACTGAATATCATTTGCATTGAGGCTAGTGAATGTAACCTTTACTTGAGAGTTTAAAATCTGGTTCTTTAATCAGTTTTGTATTTATTTATTGAGATCATTTCTACCAGTAGCCGTCACTCATCAAATTTAGTTGCCCGAGTTACAGCCTTGGAGACTGACTTTTTTTAAATAATTACCCACAAAACAGACAAAGCGTATGCCTCCGGAGTGCAGATTTCTCACACAGGAAGCCCACTACTTTACTTTATTCCTGATCCCCAACAGAGGGTAGGTCAGTCTCCATGATCATTCAGTCCCTGGTTTCTCAGCTGAAGCAGTCGACACGGGAGCTAGTTGCCCTCCATTGCACTTATCTCATGCCTTCCAGGGGATCTCAAAGTGCTTCACAAGCATGAATGAATGAAAACCCATCACTCCAAATGGTGATTTTGGAGAAGGGCAGTTAGTCAGTGGCAGAGCCAAGAATATAAACCAAGAGTCCTGACCCTCAAAGCTCCAGCTACTGAAGACACTCCCATGCGTCTGTGTGATTATTTTTTGTGATGCTGACACCCATCCACCACACTAAGACCCACCAACTCCTTCCATTCATTACACCAAACAGCTATCAGATGTTCAGGACTTTTCATCCACCGCCATCCAGGACTGCATTTGAACTAGGTATTCAAGAGCGAGTGGCTCCTTATCAACCTATTCTACTCCCCACTTCAGAAGAGGCACCTGCAAGCTTCCAAAGGTGGGCAAAGGCCACTCGTTCATTCTTGGTCCTGCATCTTCATTCCTTTGAATTCACCCAGTGAAATTAATAGGCAGCAGGTTTAAAGCAAACACTAGAAAATACATCTTCACATAATGCACAGTCAACCCCTGGAACTCATTGCCAGGAGATGTGAAGGCCAAAAGTATAACTGGGTTAAAAAATAAATGAGGTAAGATCATGGAGGATAGGTCCATCAGTGGCTATTAGCCAAGATGGTCAGGGATGCAACCCTATTCTCTGGGTGTCCCTAAACCTCTGACTGCTGGAAGCTGGGTCTGGACGACAAAGTGGATCACTTGATAAAGTGCGCTGTTCTGTTCACTCCCTCGGAAGCATCTGGCACCAGCCACTGTCGGAAGACAGGAAACTGGGCTAGATGAACCATGGCTCTGACCTAGTATGGCCATTCTTATGTTCTTAGTCTTCCACAACCTGTCTCATCTTGCCTGGTGCATTGAGCTCTTTCTTGCCAGAACTGCAGGACACAAAGTTCTCCAGGACTAGCATTAATGTAGTTCTGAATATCAACCCATGACAGGGGCTGCTCAGGAGGATACATAATCAATAACCTCCTCATCAACATCTCCTTAAAGCAGCCGTGGAAACGGCTGCTGTTTTACTAGCGTGCTTGCTAATAAGAGGGCCTGACCCTGCAAGCTACTGGGGCCCTCCTTTAAAGGGCTTGGCACCATCAACTCCCATTGAAATCAAAGGGCCAGAGTTCCTGATTCCCCATTGAACCTGCTCATTGTCAATTTAGTTATGCCCCTGCAAAGTGGATACAAAATGCCACCATTCTGGCTGGGGAGCATTTCCCACTCACTGGGCTGTGGCATAAATGACTGCACAAGGAGCAGGGCAACAAAGAATCAGGCCTCCTACCTTCCTCGGGAGTGTGGAATTACAGACAGAAAGAGCGACCGGTGGGAGAATTGCCATAATAGGGCAGGCTCCCTCTAATCTAATGTCCTGACACCAGTAGCAGCCCATTCACGATGCTGCAGAGGAACCTCCATCAAGCAGTTATGCCCTGATCCAAGAGTACTTGCTCCGGCAAAACTGCCATTGGCTTCCTCCCGCGTCCACCTCCTAGGGGAGTGGATTTGATGCATGAACATCAATACACTCAGTCTCAGCGTGAGTACCAGGAGGAAAGATTATGTATTTCAGATTCAATTTCACACAAACTCCACCGCAACAGGCTCCCATTCACAGCTCCAGGTCCCCTGGACACACATTTAGAGACACAAGCACACAGGAGACACAGAGTGAAAATCGAGCAAAGCAGCAGCACCTCTTCCTGCCATCTTACCACCCCGCATTTATCACACGGACATTACACCAAACCAACCCTGCCCTCATCTGCCTCAGCCCTTTGCCAAGGCTCACTCCCAGACTGACTTTGCAGCATGCATAAAAGGGACAAGAAATTCAGGCCGTTTCAGACCTCGGGGATGTGGCGTTAGAGCTGTCCAGAGGAAAGGAGCCTTCCCACAGAACGCTTTGCCAAGAGTAGATTCAAATGCAAATTCAGCTAGAAAAGCTTTGCCCCAGACACCTTCACCCTAGGAAGAGAAAGGAAAATCAAACAGCTTCATATCTAGGAAGCACCGAGCTCTCGGACAGGAAAGAAACCGTTATGGCCGACAGTAAGGAGGAATTCTGGCTGACCAGACCAGCTTTCTTGGGGACTTGTGCTGCTGCTGGCGCTAAACATGGGACAGCAGCTCTGATGCCCCAGGTTGTGACTGCCCCACAAGGAAGTGAATTGTCCTTGCATCCTCTTCCCCACCCATTATAACCCGAGCAGAGACAGACACAATTCATTTCCCCAGTGTAAGTTCAGTGAGGTCCCTGCATTTGTTTATACATTATTAGGTGTTTGCATATCACCTTCAAAGCTTAACCGGATCACAGTGGCTGTCATCTCATCTTTACAGCTAATCACAGCTTATCTCCTGCCTTGGGCTTGACTGGCTTCTGCTTGTGGGGTACGGGTGATGTGAAGGGGCTCCAGGGTTATGGTGGGTAGAAAGAGAAGTTTTACAGCTTGCTTTGTCTTGTCATTTTCCATTTGGTTATGCAGGCCAGTTGCACCTTCATCACATTGGTAACTAGGCCTGGTCCAAAAGTGAGCCATCAAAACTTGTACCTCCTGTGACCAAATGCATCCCTGCAATCAGACCCTCCACACTAGGGTAATAAGGTGACGCCTCCCCAACAGAAAGTCAGGTTTTGGACCAAATAAAAATGTGCACAGAAGGTATCTGCTTTCCTCAATTTTCCCTTTTTTTTTGGTTGGAAAACTAAAACATCTTAAAACTGAAAAATGTAGTCAAAATAATGAGCATTTTTCAAGTTTTGGACAAAAAGAAAAAGTTTTCCACAAAAGTCGAGATTTTCCATTGGTGGAGGGAGGAGCGACGTTTTCTGACCAGCTGTTTGCGACACAGGTGAAAGGCCTTCATGGCAAGCCAGCACACTAAGTTTGTAACTGCATCAGAGACTTAAAGGGTACAAATTTAAGAGCTAATCCTAAAGCCCTTAACATGAGCAGGCCAAATAATGGTCTCCATTAAAGGCCAAATAAATTTAAATCGTTCATAGGTTTGTACTAGTCATCAATGTAAGCAAATCAATCCAGAAGACATATTAAGCCAAGTTCCGCTCTCAGAGACAACAGGGTACAGTCAAAGTAATTCTCCAGGAATCAAAGGAGCTGCATCTAAGTTACACCAGTCACTGAGAAAACAATCAGTAAGAAGGTGCCATTTTTACACACCAATTTCTCTGACTGTAATATCATACACCTCTCCCCCAATATAACGCGACCCGATAGAACACAAATTCGGATATAACGCGGTAAAGCAGTGCTCCGGGGGGGCGGGGCTGCGCACTCCGGTGGATCAAAGCAAGTTTGATATAACGCCGTTTCACCTATAACACGGTAAGATTTTTTGGCTTCTGAGGACAGCGTTATATCGAGGTAGAGGTATATTTTAAAGACAAAAGCAGGATAGCCCCTCCACTCCTTCACCCACCTTCTCATGAGGGCAATTGATATGGCTGGGATATCTCTTCATTAGCTGCTGGGGCTTAAACAGAATGCTTCTTGAACCAACTCCATCTGAATGTTGCATTTTGTAATCCCTGCATCTCAGTGATGTGTCCATGCAAACACACCCCGGCAATGATTGATCGATTCTCAATATTCCATCACTTATGATATTTCCAAGGTAAACAACTTCCTTCTCCATTGGGAAATAATATCCACGCTAAATCAAATTGCAGGGTACTAAAGTCAGAACCAAGAAAGTTCGCCTCCCCTGTATTAATCTTAAACTGTTTATGATAGATCGAGATATTGATTCTCTGAATCTAATGAGAATAGTGTGGTCTGAAATAACTTTAATTGATAAGGGAGGAGATAAAAGAACCAGCCCCTTGGAGATTTGTATTTATAAAAGAACAAAATACACAGCAGTAACGCATTTCAAACCCATGCTGGGGTGGAGGAAATCTTGGCTCGTGCCCTCGATGTTAAGGAGCATACTGGGTCAGACCAAAGATCCATCTAGCCCAGTATCCTGTCTACCGACAGTGGTCAATGCCAGGTGCCCCAGAGGGAATGAACAGAACAGGGAATCATCAAGTGATCCATCCCCTGTCGCTCATTCCCAGCTTCTGGCAAACAGAGGCTAGGGACACCACTCCTGCCCATCGTGGCTAATAGCCACTGATGGACCTATCCTCCATGAATTTATCTTTTTTGAACCCTGTTATAGTCTTGGTACTCCAGGTATTCCAGAAGGGACCATCTCATCAAGAAATTGACAATGTTCCCGCACACTGGAAGAAAAAAAAACCTACCTGGAAATCATGCAAGAAACCCAAAACAACTGTCAAAGTAGAAGTTGGTCCAATAAAATATATTACGTCACCCACCTTGACCACCCACACATAGACATCAGTGAGAACTGAGTTAGATTAAGACCAAAGGGCTTTAGAATATCCCAGTCTGAGTCTTTAATTGCATTATTTCACCCTGCATTGCTTTTCTCAATGCTATTGGCAGAAAAGATGCTACGCAGATTATTAGTCATAGCAAGGCATGAGTTCCAAAAACCCCTTTGAAAAAACCAAGGCAGTTGAATTATATGGAAGACATTAATTCACCTAGAAAGAACAGTGATGCTTTTTTGACTAGCTATGGCTTGCACATGAACTCTGATTAACTCCTGTCCTTTTAAGTCACATTCTTCTAAATCTGCCCCCTATTTCCTTCCTCCATCCCTCAACCACACACAAAATTGTTTCTCAAGGGGATTTGGATTTTTTTTTTTTAAACAAGATCAGTGAGGAAAAACTGTTTCTCAGCGTTTGGGGAAAAGGCGCATGTTTCGTTGGAGACAGAGAGATGACAAGGTTCTCATAAAGTTTGCTGACCTGAAAAGAAAACACTGCATTTACAGTAGTGTGAAGGGAATCTGTTCAACTAATTCGTTTACATTTTATTCCCCTGTAATGTTAAAAATATACCCCTTTATGTCTCCCAGATCAGATGACATTCCACATCAGAGCCATGCCGAGGCACAAAGGGCACTGTCACGCCCCATTAAGTATTAGTGGACTTTTCTCAACCAATTCAAGTATTTAAACACTCCCTAGAAAACACATTCATCAAACAGATCCTCAGTTGTGTAAAACGATGACATTTTTAAATGTACCATATTTAATATGAAATGGGCTGTCAAGCAGCCCGGACATATTAGATTGGCATAGTCCATTGAAATTCCAGCCTTATGAATAATAGCTGAAAGCACTGACTTTTATGTGAGTGTGTATACACACACACACACACGTTCCTGTTTCTATAAAAAAAATTAAAAGATAAGCCTTAAATATAGCACCGACTGCTAAATACAGCATAGATTGTAATCCGTGCAGCCTCATAAAGCCTGTTTCAGAGCAGAATAAGACTGATTTGCCTATATATATATATTTACACGCTTCATAAAATTTATGGTGCATATTTTAAAATAGATGTGACAAAGGCATTTGCAATTTACAAAGGGGCCACTTTTCATGATCTTGCAAAGATATAAGCGGCAAGAGGTATTCCAATCATGAATTAAACAGCACAGATCCACTGGCGCATGGGAAGGGGGAATGATTCGCTTTGAACGTCGGGTCCACACGGGGATGGATAATGTCAAACCACACAGTGCCACAAAGCTCTTTCAAGTGTATATAAGTAATCAGGATTGAGGTGGAAGGCATTAGGTGCAAATTAATGACGAGCCTGAAACTTAACTGTCTTTTTCTGTGTCGCGCTCCATCATCCTCTCCCTGTTGGTCATTTATCCCTACAGAAGCTCCCTTCTCTTCCTTGATTGCTATTGCTGGAATCTAATATGGAAATCAGCCATTTCTGGACTATCGTCAGTGTGTGTTAGATATATGCACACATCAGGCACCCGGAGAACCACCCCCTGTCTGATCTCCTCAGAGCTCAGATGGGAAACACAGATAGGAAACCAGTAAGGAAAATCCTGAAGCTGCACAAAGTGGTGCTGTTTTTTTCATAGGCGGTACTCTCCCTTCCAAGTTAGGACCTCAGCATGTGTCTGTAAGAGACATAGCACACCAGGTCAGATTCCGATCTCAGTTATACAGGTGTAAATCCAATGGAATTACTCCACATTTACACCCACGTAACAAAGGAGAATTTGGCCCAGCCTCTGCCCGTGGAAGTTCTAAAGCTAATGATATTCCATTCCAGTTTATGACTCACCCACGCCAGTGTAACAGGTAACTCCCTGGGGGGGCATCAATGGAGTTACCCCTGCAAAAAGTCTCCCCACTGGCAATTATCCAAGATGTACACCAGCGTGAGTTCAGAATCTGGATCCAGCAAGACAAGGCTAGCTTGTATGGTAGGCTAGGAAGGAGTGAGCTTAGCGGAGGGGAAGGTAAATAAGGAAAAGTCATCAACTGGAGGGTTCAAGATAAAGCTTATCTGACCCCTCCCGCCTCAGTGATGGGCACGTTAAGCTCCTTTTGCACACCAGCTGAAAGTGACGCCACTTTCCATGTCCATCCTCTGTTATACCAGCTTCCATCCAACAGCGATCTCATGCGCCACCACTGCTGTGCAACGCATTTCACAAAACCAACATGTGAAACCAGCATTTCTTTTCATGGGGCTTGCAGGCCCTTCAGTGCTTCAAATTCCTCGGGGTGCTCTCCTTGTAAAGGTATAGAATAGAGGCTGACTGCTAGGGAGCTTGTCTGGAGAGTCCAATTTGCTGCAAAGCTAAAATACGTGTAGGCTTTCAGGAAAGTAGTGCCACTTTAAGACAGCTCAGGGATGGAGGGAACATGATGGAATATCTACTCTTCTCTCCCTTCACTAGAGCTGAATACCAGAACAGCCTGAGGCCCAGCTACCAGCCTGGCCAGCACATCCCAGACGAAGAGATCTTGCAGAAGCAGGCAGCTATTACGAGCAGTAGATGAAACACATGGGTACTGTACCACAGCAGTAGCTCAGTGAAGGCCCTTCGGGCGTGAGAGACATCGCTCGATGGATTGACGAGCTGGGCAGAGACAGAAAGAACTTCGGATGCTACCAGGGTCAGGGTCTCTCCTCATTGGCATCACAGGAGCATGGGATTTGCCATGTGCAATCAGAGAGTTGGGCCATCAACGTCACTACCTTGCCCCTAGTAATGGCCAATGCTAGATGCGTTAGAAGATGATGAGCCCCCTCTCGTAATGCAGCAAATCAGTTGTGCAATGTTGTATATGGAAGAGAATATTTCTTCATGTCTCCGTGACAATCAGCTAACACCAGATTCCCCCTGTGTTAGCCTGCCTGATTATAAATACCCTGGGTTGTAGAAGGGTGCAACCATTTGATGTCCAGCCGCAGTGTTACCCCCACCCCCAATGTCCCACCCCAGTGAATTCTGCAAGCTGAGAAGACACCCTCTCATCTCACAGACAGTGGTGAAGATCAGGGAAGATCTGTGAAATCAAGGGAGTTACACTGGTGTAGAACTCAGGGACTGATTCTCTCTTGCTCTGCACCTTGTGTATTCATTGACCCCAGTGCAAAGTAAGTGTGACATGCCACTCTTCTGATCGAGTAGCGTTTTCCACTCAGTGGTATAAATGACTGCACAACCGGTGAACCATTCCCCACGTGGATAGAAGAGGAGAATTAGGCCATGGTCGGAAGGAGAAGCGATTTGCCTATAGTCTCATTGGATGATACTTATTCTATTCTGGGCCAAAGTCAGCAGGAGAAAAAACGAAGAGATCATCCTCTCTGAGCAGAACCACAGCCTCCCAAAAAGCCAACCCCCATGAAATCAAACCAGGCTCCAGCCGGATTTTTATTTCTGTTTAAAAAAAAAAAAAAGCCAAGTTGTGACCACATCCTGGTGCCTCTCCCTTCTACAAAAGACCTTCATTCACTGCTGTCCCTCTTTAGTGCTGGCTGAGTTCATCTGGCTCCTATCCTTCAGGCTAAATCATGGGACTCTGCTCTTTGAAGGTGGGGAGGAGAGGAGATCATTTGATTTAGAAAATTGGGCCCCTTCCTCAAATTGCGGGGGTTACATGCTGGATTTTCTTATTGGCTGTGGGAAAGAAGAAGTCAAATTAAAAAGAGAGAGAGAGAGAGACTCCTTCCAGTACAGATATAGTCACCGCGCCGTTAGGCAAATAATTATTACTGTTAGTATTTCAGTAGCATCTGGAAATCACAACGGGGGCCCCACTGGGCCAGGTGCTGTGCAAACACATAGTGAGAGACAGTCCTGCCCCGAAAAGCTTACAAATGAAACAGAGATGACAAAGGGTAAGAGGCAAAACAAAGGTGGAATGACTTGCCCAAGGTTACACAGCAGGTCAGTGGTAAGCCAAGGAACAGAACCCAGGTGCTCTGTGTTAGTATATAGGTCTGTTTGTTAGCCCAGGATAGAATTTTGGGGTTGACTTTTTGATACTCTTATGTGTAAATGTGTAAACAAGGGACAACGACACTGTGATGTTGCTACTGACTAGTCAGCTGGATTTGTTAGTACAATGGGAAAAGATAAGAGCAGATAAAGTGTTACTCGAGAGCACACACTAAGATTGCCTCAATCCCAAAGTCAAGCAACCAGTCGGGAGGGGCAAAGGGGTTTGGGGGTGGAGGTATAAAACACAAAGACCAAGGAAATGCCCATCCCTGACCGCAGCACAACCTCACTCCTTACACCTCCCATGGAGTACAAAAGGGGTGGGATGAAGACCCCAGACCCAAAATGGAACATGACCCTAAGTTGTAAGGGCTGGTACTGTGGGTGGGCATTGCAGTATATTTGGGCCTGCTAAGGAGGAGGAGGTGGGAATAGGGAGAATGGGGAATAGGGAACAGGGAACAGGGACACAGGCGAGGCGCCGGGAAGGGGGACGCGGGGTACAGGCTCTGCGGTGTCAGAGCCGGGAAGGGAACACTGGGAAACAGACTCTGCCGGCGTGTAGAGCTATGGATATACTTCTTTGGAACTAACCCCAATAAATAAAAATAAAAAACTCAGGTGAATGCCCTCACCACAGGGCAATAGAGTTAGTCCCACACTACCACCGACCCAATTAATAGTTCATTAAAGTGGAACGGCTTCAACAAGGGAGATTGAGAAAGCGACCTGTCAGAATACAGCGCGGTCCGATGGTTAGGGCACATTCCCGAGAGATAGGAGACCCCTGTTCAGATCCCTTCTCCTCAGCAGGCCCAATGGGAAATTGAACTGGGGTCTTCCCACCCCCAAATGAAAATCCTAATCACTGCACCAAAGAGTATAAGGGAGGCTGCCACTGCCCCCAGCCATTTTGTAGGGAGTTAGGCATGCTCAGACCACATCTGCAGGATCAGGCCCCCCCATCTTCCCCCAGATGGAGGGTTCTGCTGGAGCTTAGGGAAGAGATTGGCACTGGGGTGCCTGCCTGGGGCAGCAGTGCACATGACCAGAGGCAGAAACTCAAACAGCTGGGGGACTTTTACAAGGAAAATGTAGGCCCCGAGTGAATTTAGGCACCTACAGGGTTAGACAGCAGCTGAGTGGTGCTTTGTGGATCACAGTAGTGCCTAAAATTGGGACTTAGATGCCAAATCCCTTCGTGGAGCAGGGCCCTAAGTCTCATTGAAAGTCAATGGAATTTCAGCTCCTTAGGCCTTGTCTGCACACAATTGCTCGGTTTTAATGCTACTGGCATAGCGAAAGCAGTTTAACACCCCCTCCCCTCCATCTGTGGACATAAAGGAACTTACAGCAGTACAGCTTATTCCCAGAAAGCCTGGGGAATAAGATACACCAACATAAAGCACCTTTAATCCAACCTAACTACATCCATACTAGGGCCATGTCTACACTAGGGGCTAGTCTACACCAGAAAGGCTTTGAGGATACAGCTCTACTGGTAGAGGCCCCAGTGGAGATGCATCTTATACCAGCATGAGGAGACTTTTGTCAGTATAATTAAATCACCCCCCTGAACAACAAATTGCACCAGCAAGAGTTTTTATGCCTGTATAAACTGTCTCTCCACTTGAGGGCTCTGCTGGTATAGGTGTATCTACATGGCAGGGCAGGGCTTGCCGGCTTAGCTATGTCAGACAAGGGTGTGATATTTTTCATACCCCAACCAACACAGCTAGGCCGGCAAAACTTTGTATGCAGCCCTGTACGAGCACTTTGCTGGCATGGTTGTACCAATATACTGTACAGTTTGAGAAGCTGTGCCCTTTTTTCCCCGCTTTTTATATTATTTTTAACAATAACTAGGGTTGGTTGAAAAACATAATTCCATTTTCAACAAAAAACATTTCAAATGAAACATTTTTTATTTTTCTTCAAAATGTGTCATGGTTTTGTTTGTGTATTTCATAAAAACTCAAAATTAAACCCAAACTTTTGAAAATAAAATGTTTCAGATATTTTTGTTTGTTTGAAAATGTATCTATCTATTTTTCTAATTTTGTGAAGATTGTTTCCCCCCCCCCCCCACACACACACACTTTCTCTCGCTTATTTCCACTTATTCCAGTAAGAAAAATAATTGAAACTGGGAAAATGCAACTCCCCAAACCTTACAAGTAAAAACCAAAAGACCGAAACAAAGTTTTTCAAAATGAAACAAAAACTTGACTCGAACTTTTGTTGAAAAGCTAAAAACTGTTGACCAACACAAAACTTCCACAACTTTTCTCCTTTTAGTCAAAAAAGCTCGTTTATTTTGGTCAAAAACACTTTTCAGCAAAACAATTTCAATCAGCGCTAGTACAACAGTCAAGATGCTTTTTGCATACGGGCGGCTTCTTATGTTTAAAAGTATGTGAACTCTTCACAAGACTAGTTATTGTCTTCGCGGCTGGGCTAGACTCAGATCACTGCACAGGAACGGAGAGCTGCATGTAAGGTAACTTGGCTATAAATATGACTTATTCTTAAAAGTTTTTATTGCATTTACAAGACACAATATGGGGAAAAATTACCCGGCAGTGTCAATTTTCTCCAGCAACTGCTGCAAGACATTTTTTTTTTTTTAATTTGCACTACAAGAAAAGCCCATTGACTGGCTATCCGTTTCCTTGTAATAAAGGCCTGTCTGCATCAACCAGTTCTTTGCAGTGTCACTATGGCATGAGCCAAGGGAAGAGGAAGGCTATATTTAAATTAACCCCTGAGTCCTGACAGATTTTTTAATTCAGTGGGGAGCAAGGTTTATAACTCTGTGGTACTCCTAGAAGGGGAAGTGAGAGATGACTTGCAAACGAAGGGCCAGATTTCCTGGGTGCTTTTCAACTATCAGACTGTGTATATTGTTTGGTTCTCTAAGGGCTTGTCTACACTACAGGTTAGGTCAGTATAACTTACGTCACCCACGGGTGTGAACAAGCCACCCCCCCGGAGTGATTTAAGTTACAGTGACGTAAGCACCAGGGTGGACAGCGCTGCGTTGGCGGGAGAGTTTCTCCCGCCGACACAGCTATGGCCTCTCACAGACGTGGTGTTATTATGCCGACGGGACAGCACTCAACCAGAGCGTGTCTTCACCAGTTGTGCTACTGCAACAAAGGTGTGTCGGTGCAGCAGCGCTGCTGCAGTGCTTCTAGTGTAGACTAGCACAAAATCTTCCTCTGGTGCAGGTCAGACCCCACATCGCATCCCTCCCCAAATCCCTTTGGTAGTAGCTTGTCTCCTTCCACACCAAGTTCAAGCTCTCTGCCATTGCCTTCCAACAAACTCCACCGTTTCACTCCTGTCTACATCTCCCCGCAGCCATCCCTTCCTCTTTTTGCTTCATGCTGTCCTCTCTCCATAAACAGCCTCTCAAAGCTGATCCATCACACACGCTGCTCTGCCCTCCTCCTAAGAATCCACTCCTTTGATAAAGCCTAGCATTATTTAGCCACCAGCGTGTGCGTGACTTGTTTATCTGCATATTCCATTTGCCCACCCAGATAGACCATAAGCTCCTGCAACCAGAGACCCTGTGTGTGTGTTTGGAAAGCACTGTGTGCACTTACAGCATCCCACAGATAATGCAGGATTAGCCGAGGGCTTAAACACGTGGCAAGAGGTAATCAGTAAATCATGGGCCCAGTTGTGGTTATTCAGTATGTTAACTCATTCCTGTTCAGGACATTTCAAGAGTCCTGACCATTTGTGTGTGTTGGAGCCTTCCACCTGCATGGTGTGAATTTTATCATGAGCTGAGAACAACCATTCTTAAGAAAAAAAAGGTCCATCCATTTCTTCCAGCAGTAGGGACAGGCGTGAAGGAAGAACAGATCTATGGCTTTGCTAAGGTAACTCCGGTAAGCTGTATCAAGTAAATAAACAGCCACTCCAGTGAGCATCCATGTAGAATACCTAGCTCTTACATAGCATTTGTTATTGCTAGACCACAAATCCCTTTACCAAGGACAGAAGTAATTTATCCCCATTTTACACATGGGGAAACTGAGGCGCAGAACAGTGACTTGCTCAAGCTCACCCAGCAACAGAGCCAAGAACAGAACCTAGGACTTCTGTGGCTAAGACCAGTGTGTTATCCACTAGGCCTAGCTGCCTCCCCAGCTGTAGGGTGGACTGTTTTACTTACATAGTGGAGGAGAATAATTCCTTCCCCTAGTGAAAGTCTATTCAGGAGGTCTGAGTAGTTGATCATACCAATCCCTTCTGTTCTTAGAAAAACTATTTCCCCTTTGAGATTTGACTTCTGCACTTTGGGGTTCAGGCTAGACGAGCCAAACCACTGTAAGAAACATCAAGGGAAGAGGGGAAGGCAGTGGCCCGTGGCTTCAGAAGGCAAAGTGAGGAGTGATGGGATGCAAAAAGGAAATGCCTAACCTGGAGGTTGCAAATCTAGAATAGCCTTCCAGATAAATCATCCAGGAGACGTGGCTCTGCCACTTCCAGAGTAGATGCCACAAAACATTTGGTCGATCATGCAAGGGACAATCCTGCAGTGGACAGAGGGAGGAACTCATAGCTCATTTACTGTTCCAGGTTCTACAATCGGCTAATGGTGCTGTTGGCCCTGCAGGCAGAGTTCTGCACTCATCTCCGAGCAGTGACGTGTGACCTCCTAGTATCATTCTCTGACTTGAGGGGCCATCCTCATCCCTCGCCCCTGGGAAAAGGACTTGAATGGTGGTCGAGGGAATGTATCAAAACAACCCTGCAATTTCCCTTAAAGGAAGCCAACAGCTGAACTAGCGGGTGCCCTATACATGGGCTCCTCTGGGGCTCGCACCACTTCCGCCCATGGATGTTGCAAGAGCATCACAGCTTTCAGCTGCATGATTCACCAGTGAAGTGTGAACCTCCGGGCAGAATCTTCCATCTGGTTGGCATTTGTCAAGCTACTGTGTGGTGTGACAAATGGAGCCAGATGGGCAATCTTCCACAGGCAAGCCATTCCTAGTGGGTGACACACACACGGATAAATTAGGAGGATGAGCCGTCTGCAAATGTAAGGAGCCAAATTAGTGATGCTGGCAGCGTCTAACATTTTCTTCCAGGTGTCTGCGACTGATTCTGTGAAATTCAACTGCTGGGTACTTAGAAAATTAGAGCTCCTTATTTTTTGAATCCACTGGCGGCAGGGGAATCAGAGGGGATACAGTCTGAGTCTCTCTTTCGCCAAGCCCCGCCAGGCAGAAAACAAGCCAGAGTTGCAGTCTCAATCCATTCTCTTTTTAAAACAAAACCCACCACTACCATGGTTTAATACCATACGTAAATGTTAATGAGAATGAATTAAAAATAATTTAAACCTGCTTTAGTGCAGGGGAGTCAGACAGACAGAGGTAATCAACGGACGTGAGATTGACCAGTCGAGGCCCTGAATCTGCAAACACTCCCACAAGTGAGTAACTTTACCCATCCGTGTAGTCCTGTGGAACTCCTTGTGAGTAAGCGTTTGCTGAGTCACGGCCATCCTTTGAACAGCTAAGCCAGTGTTTTCCTAATGTTGAAAGTTGAGGGTCGTCCCCCCCCCGCCCCCATGCCCCCAACCTGGAAGAAGAAACCAACCCCATACTCCAGCAACATCCACCATGTGTTGTTAAAGGCCTACCCAGAATGATTAGTCACTCAGAATCCATTGTGCAGATCTTCATGATATGTCCTCTCCTTTGTTACATGCTTGGATGAGCAATGCAAGAGTTAACCACGTTGCAATTTAAAGTATCACCATTGGTATTTTTATGGCATGCACTGAAAGGAATGAGTCAAGTCAGTTCACACCTCAGTGCTATTGTTTCAGGCTCTCTGCAAACTCAGACACACAACACTGCATCAGCGGCACTTTAATCACATTTTTAAGTTTTTCTTTGCAACCACAACAACTAGAGACTCAAGTCTTGGCTACACTTGCAAGTTACAGCGCTATAAAGCCTCCCCCAGCGCTGTAACTCACTCCCCGTCCACACTGGCAGGGCACTTGCAGCGCTGTATCTCCCTGGGTACACCGCTGCAGGTACTCCACATCTCCGAGAGGAATAACAGCTGCAGCGGAGTGGCTACGACTCACAGGTGTGAGTGTAAACGCTTGCAGCGCTGTACTAAGCACCTTGTCAAGTGGCCAATCCTCTCCATTGTTGTGACCGGCTGCAGGAATGCGGAAGTGCCGGTTTCAAAGCTCAAACCGCAGAGAAAAGCAAACAGTTTGCAGCTTGCTTTGAGTGAGTAAATGAATGAGCAAGGGGCCGGGAGTTTGGAACTTGCAAAATAGAGAGCTGACATGCTCCAAAGAGCACTCTCTCTCTCCCGACACTCCTTGTCACAAGCCACCCCACCCCCCCGTTTTGAAAAGCACGTTGCAGCCACATGAATGCTGGGATAGCTGTCCATAATGCACCGCTCCCAACACAGCTGCAAATGTTACAAGTGTGGCCACACCACTGCGCTGGCAGCTGTCGGTGTGGACAGACTGCAGCGCTTTTCCCTACTCAGCTATACAAAGACAGGTTTACCTCACAGCGCTGTACAGCTGCAAGTGTAGCCAAGGCCATAGATTATAAGGCCAGAAGGGACCATTGCGATCACCCAGTCTGACCGCCTACTCTGACTTCTAGGAATTGTTTTGGAGAAGTTCTATGGCCTGTGTTATACAGGACGTCAGACTAGATGATCACAATGGTCCCTTCTGGCCTTGGAGTCTGTGATGGGCTATAGGGCTTACTTGAATTAATTCCTGTTTGAACAAGAGTGTATCTTTTAGAAAAACATCCAATCTTCTTTAAAAATCCCAGGGATGAAGACGCCACCACAACTCCTGGTACAATTGTTCAATGGTTAATTACCCTTTCTGTTAAAAATGTGTGCCTTATTTCTGAATTTGTCCAGCTTCAATTTCCAGATATTTGATCTTTTTATACCTTTGTCTGCTAGATTGAAGAGCCCATTGTTAAATATTGGTTCCCCATTATTATCTGTGATCAAGTCACCCCTTAACCTGGTCTTTGTTAAATTAGGCCGCATGAGCTCTTTTAGTCTTTCATTGTAATGCATGTTTTCCAATCCTTTAATCATTCTCCTGTCTTCTCTCCATGTTATCTCCATGTCTAGACAGTATCTGGTCCTGCCATGAGGTCAGGGGACTGGACTTGATGACCTCTCGAGGTCCCTTCCAATCCTAGAGTCTATGAATCTATGAACATCCTTCTTGAATTGTGGACACAAGACCAGGACACAGTATTCCAGCATCTGAAGAAGTGAGGTTCTTACCCACGAAAGCTTATGCTCCCAATACTTCTGCTAGTCTTAAAGGTGCCACAGGACCCTCTGTTGCTTTCTACTTACTCAAGATTCTCCAAGGATCACATTAACCCTTTTGACCACAGCATTACACTGGAGGTCATGTTCAGCTGATTATCGACCTCAACCCCCATGTCCCTTTCAGAGTCACTGCTTCCCAGGATAGAGTTCCCTGTCCTGTAAGTATGGCCTGCAGTCTTTGCTTCTAGATGTATGACTTTACATTTGGCCATTTAAAAACGCATGTTTGCTTGTGCACAACTTGCCAAGAGATCCAGATCCCTATCTATAAGTGACCTGTCCTCTTCATTACTTACCACTCCCCCAATCTTTGTATCATCTGCCAACTTCATACGTAATAATTTTATGATGTCTTCCAGGTAATTGATACAAATGTTAAATCATGTAGGGCCAAGAACTGGTCCCTGTGGGATCCCACTAGAAACACTCACGCAGTGATGATTCTCAGTTTACAATTACATTTTGAGACCTATCAGCAGTTTTTTAATCCATTTAATGGATGCCATGTTGATTTTGTATCATTCTAGTTTCTTAATCAAAACGGCATGCAGTCAAATGCCTTACAGAAGTGTATTACATCAATAACCTTTATCAACCAAACTTGTAATCTCGTCAAAAAAAGATAAGATCTATTTTCCATAAACCCACACTGATTGGCATTAATTATATTTCCCTCCTTTAATTCTTTATTAATCAAGTCCCATGTCAGCCATTCCACTGTGCCAAGGATTGATGTCAGGCTGACAGGCCTATAATTACCCAGGTCATCTTGTTTACCCTTTTAAAATGTTGACACAACATTAACTTTCTTCCAGTCCTCTGGAACTTCCCCAGTTTTCCCTGACTTCCTGGAAGTCAATATTAACAGTCCAGAGAGGTCTTTAGCAAGCTCCTTCACAACACTTGGATGCAAGTTATCTAGACTGACTTACACCAGTACAGTTTATTCGCCTTCCCTACTGGTATCTAAACCACCTTTTTTACCAGCATAACTGCATCCACACTGCAGGGCTGTACCTCTTTAACTATACTGCTATTGTTAAAAGCAGTACAATTTTTGGGTGCAGACAAAGCCTTACCATTTTTATTTTTTAAAATGAAAGCTGAAACTCTGAAGAATGATTGGGAGGTCTGTCCAGGCATCCTCCCACTAAGGGGTCAAACCCCACACTTTAAGACAAGCTGATCTAAGCACAGTTGCCAACTTTCACGCGGTAAATGAGCACCCCGACTTTCACAATAAGCCAAAAATCAAGCGAATCCCATTTCAAAACAAGGCCATAACAATCCAATCCCTAAGAACCCCAACGCTCTATATGACTAGATCCCCCCAGCATGCAGTCTAGGACTGTGGTGGGCCCGCAGTGCACCCCTGACTCTCCCCCTCCCTTGCCCCCCTTATCCCTGCTTGCTGGGAGTCGATGAAAAAAAAGAAGCAACGCTACAAGCCAAAAATTAGCCAACAAGCAACTCACAAGCCAATTAAGCAAAAAACAAGCCCAATTTCTGCATTTTTTTTCCCCACGGGTTTGACATGTCTGGATCTAAGCTGAGAAACCCAGAAGGGAACCAGCATCAGTGGCACAAAGGAAGGGGTTCTTTTAAGGTTCATTTTGAAATGAACTCAGGTGTTATTAGTAACACAGGTAAGGCCATTTTGAAGATCATTTTCCAAACAGTGGTTTTATTTATGAAGTAAATTCCTCCCCATCACCTGGAGACACAGGACAAGTTACAGATCCATTAAGGTAACATCAAGACAGAATTCTGCTTTTATGTTCTATTCCTTTTCCCCCGGTTTGTCCTAGCTATTTAGATGGTAAGCTCTTCAAGGCAGGGCCTGTCTATTGGCCTTTCAGTACAGTGCCTTGCACACTGGGAGCTCAATCCCAACTGGTCTCTAGGCACTACTGTAATTATTTTGAAAGTTCCTATAAATAAAAAAAACTTTACACAGCCAACACTAAAACCGGTTGAGTAGAACACCTTTCTTCCCCTCAGTCATGAGTGGACTGATATTTGCTAATGTCTTCACTATTTGTAGCTTTTCAAGGAGTTCATGCAGAGACAATTTCACCCTCTGGGTTGTTCATGAATTGTTTGCTTAGACTATTTGTGATCTATGGGGCATGACTGGCCATCTAAGTCACTTTCGGGTGGATGGATCTTCCTTTATGTCTACTTTGACCCAAAGAGACTGTTACAGCCCTTAGCTCCAGCACTTGCTCTTTAGCGCCAGCGCTAGCAACTCATGCTTTTTGCTCTGAAGGTTCCTGGTTCAATCCTTGGTGTGTTAACCAAGATGGTAGCCATCACACAAACATGATGAAACCAAATACCCATTGAGAATTCAAATGAGTTTGGACCCAGACTGTTAGACCAAATAGAGATGATTCTCAGTGAAGAATCAGGCCCCTAGTCTGCTGACTTCCAGGTTCCCCCTGGTCTAATGCTGAATTAACAGGGGAGAGATAGCTCAGTGGTTTGAGCATTGGCCTGCTATACCCAGCGTTATGAACTCAATCCTTGAGGGGGCCATTTAGGGATCTGGGGCAAAATTGGTACTTGGTCTGCCTAGTGAAGGCAGGGGGCTGGACTCAATGACCTTTCAAGGTCCCTTCCAGTTCTAGGAGATAGATATATTGCCATATATTATTATTAACAGAGTATAACCCTTTAACACAGAAATTGGGAAGGACTGAGGTTCCCCATTTCCTGTCCCTGGCCTGCACCCATGGCAAACGGAGTGTGTTGAGGGGGGGGAGCCCCACCCTTTCTTTCCTAGAGCAAAATGAACCAGAAAGAACTTCTCACAACAAGCGGGAAGTCAGGGGAAGTTTACGAGAAATCAAGACTCTACAGTGATCCTGGTACATTGCCGCAGGGAAACTCAATACATTTTTCCTTACGTTCATGAATTTAGACAGCTCATCTCTCTCCTCAAATATTTATCTCCACCTCGACCTTTCTTGGCCCATAAAGGCCCTCTCTGGCTGTAATGGAGTTGACATTCTTCTGAAAAATGTCTCCCGCCATTGTTATGCTGGAGCTGGCATTAGCAGGAGGCGGTAGGGGCTGCAAGGCTCTGCCCTTGAAGCATCACCGTCACAGAACAGACTGCTCTGTTCTGGTGCAGAATCTCCCAGCTTCCCATTCATTTTTGCCTACTGATCTAGCTAGGTCTGTGCAAACTCCTCCTCAGACAAGGGGAAACTTTTTATGCCTCTGCAAAGTATCTTCAGCCGGGCTTTGCACTGGTGCACACCCAATGATATAGCTAAACCCTGGCTAAAACCCCAGTATAAATATGTGTCGAAGCTGTGCCCATTTCATGCAACTCCAGTCCAGGAAGTATCAAAAGGAGGTGCCTTTCCCCTAAGCGACTGCATAATTCAAACTCGTTTCCCGTGTCTCTGCACTAGTCTGACATGCATGTTCAGGAAATGTTCAGCATTGTTATCTATTCATTAAGCACCAAATATACGCTTAGTGGTGTACCGAAGGAAGACCATCCTTTGTTCTATCTAAATAGAAAGCCCTTTATTCTTTTATATAAGCCTCCTTCATCTAAAAGGAGCCCATCGCACTTAACCATACCAAAAAAGTCAGACATTCAGCTGCCTCTGGGGTAGAATGCAACAACTGTTTAGAACATACCCCCTACTGAAATTGTGGAGGGGAACTTTACGCTACTCCAGGGAGTGAAATTTGACCAGGCCAACAGTACTAACCCTCTTACTAATACCATCATGAGATTATGACTGCCCAGACTCACATAGGGCATCTACAGCAAAGCAGACAATTGAACTTGGGTCTCTCAAGTCACAGACTAGCACCCTAACCACTGGACCATGCTTCCTTTTATGACAAAAAGATTGGTGCTGGAATACATTGCAATGTATGGCCCAATATGGCATCACCACTGCGTTTCCCTAATTCATTTCTTTAACTTTAAGGAAGGATTCAGTGCTGGAAAATTCACTCCACCCCCTCCTTTTCTCTCTCTCTTTCCCCTATATCCTCCCCCTCTCCTCTCCTGCCCCCCATTCCCGTCTTGTCTTCAAAACCCCACGGCTTTGCACTCAAAAATGTCATAATTCATGGGTGACACATCCCAGCCTGAGTTATGGCATCTGAGTCATCTCGCAGCTATGTGTGAGGTGCTATGGTGACAGGCACCTAAGAACTGCAAGCTCCTTTTTTTGGCCACAGCAGCATGTTATCTGTGTTCTATAGAAAGGCAGGGGTGGGAGGGAAGGGGCAGGGTGGAAGGAGGGTGGTGAACACTGAAGAGATTGACAGGGAACGCAGGTGGCCTCAGAGACTAAATTACATCTGAAAATGCTGTCAAGCACTCAAGGATACCTGGAGAGCCATAAATGCAGCTTGAGGGGGAGACAAGGGACACGATGAGACAGATCCTCACTTGCTGTAAATCAGTTGAAGCCAGTGGAGCTCTGCTGAATTATTCCAGCTGAAGATCTGGCCCGGTAGTTCCCCACAGGTACCGACCCTCTTGCTTCTTGAGAAGAAGGTAAAATCAGGCACTACTGTTGAATCTACCCTGTGGCGCAATCACGCAGACAGACCCATAAGCACTGAATAGTTGTAGTAAATGTGGTAAGCAAGACACGAGAAGTAATTTTTCCTCTCTACTCCGCGCTGATTAAGCCTCAACTGGAGTATTGTGTCTTGTTCTGGGCACCACATTTCAGGAAAGATCTGGACAAATTGGAGGAAGTCCAGAGAAGAGCAACAAAAATAATTAAAGGTCTGGAAGACATGACCTGTGAGGGAAGATTGAAAAATTTGGGTTTGTTTAATCTGGAGAAGAGAAGGCTGAGAGGGGACATGGTATCAGTTTTCAAGTACATAAATGGTTGTTACAAGGAGGAGGGAGAAAAATTGTTCTAGTTAACCTCTGAGGATAGGACAGGAAGCAATGGGCTTAAATTGCAGCAAGGGAGGTTTAGGTTGGACATTAGGAAAAACTTCCTATCTGTCACTCGAATAAGTTGCCTAGGGAGGTTGTGGAATCTCCATCACCGGAGATTTTTAAGAGCAGGTTAGACAAACACCTGTCAGGAATGGTCTAGATAATACTTAGTCCTGCCATGAGTGCAGGGGACTGGACTAGATGACCTCTCGAGGTCCCTTCCAGTTCTATGATTCTACAATTCTAGTATCAGTGCAGTTGAGGCCATGTACCGTGGAAGGAGAGCTAAGGTATGTGACTGCAGCACATGTACATATACCCATAGAGTCCAATGGAACCTATGATATTGGGGACAGAGTACAATGGTATTTATGATCAAAGCTATTTCTCCCAGAGACCAGCTAGCGATGGGCGAAGTTCATGTGGTGAAGGTTCATTTGGGATAAGCACCCAAAATTCACAAGCTCTTGTGCCTGCAAAACAGGGAGGGAAATATCACAAGATAAGGCTGGCCCATCAGCTTCCTAGTATGTCCTACTTCTTTTCTGAGCACGACAGCGGCCTCTGATGGAATCGTCACCCTTCTTCTTCCAGCCCAAGCTGTGACCCAGAAGTTCAGAGGCTTTTCAAAGAAAGACAATGCAAAATGAAGCAGTTACCTGGAATTTTCTAACCCTCCCAAACAGTGTGGGCGTAACTGGAAGTCCCACTGCATCCAAGATTTCCACCCTCAGCTAAGGGATTACTGAGTATCAGGACCGTGGAATCAGGCTCTCTGTATTAAGCCAGACTCCGAGACTGGGTGGAAGGTGGAGGAATGTTCATCTTACCCAAACTGGTTTGTCCATGCCTACTGTTTCCATCCCCACCCCCCCTTCTGCTTTTTTGCAGACACAAGCACTTTTGAA
Organism: Malaclemys terrapin pileata; assembly: GCF_027887155.1. Classification (NCBI taxonomy): domain Eukaryota; kingdom Metazoa; phylum Chordata; order Testudines; family Emydidae; genus Malaclemys; species Malaclemys terrapin. The sequence continues at coordinate 122,000,667 of NC_071511.1, forward strand.
CTTTGGGTGCTTATCTGAAACAAACCTCCAACACATCCGCTTCACCCATCTCTATTAAGTCTCTTTGCAAGAAATTGCTTTGATCATAAACATACGCTTCCGGGTCCCACTGCACTCCAGCCCCTTTCACGTCTGTGGGGACTCAAAATAGGTGCATCTGCACTGGGGGAATGTCATTCCCACCCTAGGCCTCCCTCTCCCCTTCCTTTGGGGACCGCAGAAGTTCCTCTGCTACCATGCCAAGGGTCCAGGGTTGGTAATTGGTAAATGGCACGAATCTGAGGAGCAGTCACTCTCTGCACAGCCCTCCCCTCCAGACTGCACAGATACCCAACAGCTTCCCCCTGGGGTGCACAGTAGCAATGCTGCCACAGGGAAGGAGAGGGTGGGGACATTTCACCTCCATGGATCTTAGGGGATATCCAGTGTCCTAGAGAGATGACTCGCCCCGCTGTACCAGGGGCAGGGGAGGGCAAACCTCACCTCCTTTCCAAAGGGAACCCCATTGTCATGCTTGGATGGTCAGTCCCAGTGGTCGGGACCACTGCCAGAGTTGAGGGGCCTCGGTCGGGAGTCAGAACTGGGGCTGGAGCCTATAAGCAGTAGCCTGAATTCAGGACCAGGGTCAGAGTCCTGGTACTGATGCCAGGGCGCAGGAATGGAGCCAGGGGTCAGGGGCCAAGCCAGGGTCCCCAGCCAGAGACAGAGTCCCAATATCAAAGTCAGGGGTCAAAGCCGATGCCAGAGATGAAGCCGGGGGTTGGAACCGGGAGTCCAAGTTCAACGATGGAAAACGAGGGTCCAAGCCAGGGTCGGGAGTCCAAAAGCCAGCCAAGACACAGGTCTATCACTACAGCTATCAGGGGAGGCCACCTCATTGGACAGACACTTCCTAGACCAGCTCCTGCGCTTCAATAGGGTGCCTGGACCAATCAACGGCAGTTGTCTGTCCAGCCTTCTGAGGTAATACTTCCTGGGATGTTTATCTCGGGGAGCAGCATGGAGGCGTCAGCCATCCCACAGATCGGCGTTCGAGTCTTGGCCCTGCAGAACCTCACACCTGTGCCCAGACGCTCCATTTCCTGCCTCCTGTGGGAGGTTTCCACACACAGGGGAGACTTCCCTGTCCCCAGCCTCAGAATGAATACAGCTATCATTCAGTTCACAAACTGGAATGGCTCAAGGCGATGGGCCGTAGCCTGTATTTTTGCTGGAAATGTTGCTGCCTAAGCACACAAACAAATAGCAAAGCGATGGAGGAAGCTGCCAGAAGAGCTTACACCAGAAGCTTGAGTATTCATCTGAAGGTCTCCCGGCCAAGAGCGGTCTCACACGAAACAGGTACGTCTACACTGCATTTGGGAGGCATCACTGCAGCACAGGGAGCCAAATCCAAGCTGCCTTTGATCTAGGTAGTTACACAGGCTGGCCACTCACCTGCAATCACACATCCCGATTGCAGTGCTGACACTTCCGAGCCCTGTCTCTCCCCAAACAGCCTCAAGCAGCAAATGCCATCAGACCTGCTGGTGCGAGCTTTGCTGCTGAGTGTCTATTACCTGCGCTAATATCCTGCGCTGCTGCTCCTGCGTGACATTCCCGCAGGCCTGGAATAGGAAAGGCCCCGCCGCATGGCTGTTTACTCATTAGCTCCTTCTTTTGCTTGAGAGGCTGCCAATTACCTCATTGATCAACTCTGATTGAGAAGCTCAGTGACAAGCCTCTCGTCGGAGCAGGTGAGGCGAGGATTAAATCTGCTACCCAGCCACTTCGCTGGTGCTTTCACATACCTGGGCCTGCGAGGACTGATGCAATTTCAAGGCATATGCAGCAAAGCATAGGATTGCTTTTATCCCCTCCGTTGCAATAACCCCTGGGCTCGATGCGTCATTGCATTTGCACCCTGTGTAAAGGGGACGGAAAACAACCCTGTGCATGTAACTTGCAGGCCGCTCATTTAGTGAGGAGCCACTGGGCTAGTATAACCCCCACACCTACTCCACACAGCACCTCTAGGGGTGGTTGGGTCACATATAGAGGTTCGTGGGCCTGCTCCGCCTTACGTAACAGACCTGGGCCTTCTGGCTCAGGCAATATCGGCTCGTGTTGAGGCCCGAAGTTTAATCCCTGCTGCTCTCAACCCATGCGATGGCATTACACTGCAGGAAGCTCATTTAACAAAGAGCTGTTGTGTTTCTATGATGTTTGGATTCAGTGTACGCACCACATCATACCTGACTTTCAGATATCACAGCTATGGGCATGTTAGAAATACACCGATAGATTTGCCCCATTGTTCCCTTACATATGAAACCTATTAACCTATTCTGTTAATAACCAAGGGAATTAGCATGTCCAACTTCTGTCCTAACACCATGAACAGAAACATTCAGCTAGATCATTTTCAAGAGTTGGCCTAAGCACAAAGTGCAACCAGTTATTACTCCCTCCTCCTTCTTAATTCCATAATTACCATTTTGCAATATTTAGAATTCTAGCAGCTAGGCTTCCTGGTGATTTTAATGGTTTACATGGAGTATATTATTCAGCCACTAGATGGCTCTGTTTTCCAGACTGGTTAACAAAGAAGACACAGCTGGAACTCAAACTGTGTGGAAACCTGTTTGTGCATATAGTTGTAGCTTTTTTCCTTTAAATAAGGATGCACTTAGGGAGAACAATTACTCCTATATAGATAGTATCATGACCAGTCCCAAGATATCTGTGCTCTGAACACTGCTGGGTTTTCTTAGGGCAGGTGTACACTTAAAACCCTGCATCGGCACAGCTGCACCAGCGAGTGGTGCTGATGTAGGGCGTTAATAAAGATGCTCTATGCCAACGCACAAGAGTTCTCCCATCAGTGTAGTTAATCCATCTCTGCAAGAGGCAGTAGCTACATCAGTGGGAGAAGATCTCCTTCTGCCATAGCACTGTCTACACCTGCACAGAGATCAATATAACTATGTCACTCGGGGATGTGGATTATTCCCACCTCTGAGTGATGTAGTTCTACCACAGTAATTCTCTAGTGCAGACTAGGGCTTAGCCTGTGCATTGAAAGATGTATTTCTTCCCCACCCCCGACCCCAGTGCTGCACTCACCGAGTGACCTGCACGTTTTTGAATCTCATAGCAACAACTGCCTAATGGACAGAGGGACCACTAGCAAGTCTAGTGCTGCTCAAAGAGACATGACACAAAAAGCCTAGAAGTTCTTTAGCATTTACTATTTAATTACAAGTAATTTACCATGCCATGATGGTCAGAAAAATCACTCACCATGAGAAACTAAACGCATGATTATTTCAGTCTTCTTCACCATGGTGCCAGTTAGCTAGGAATCAGTTCTGCACGCTTCAAGAGATAAATTCTCCATGTGGATCAAATTGTTGCTCTGGAGATTAGAGCAGTTGCTTTGTACTTCTGGTAGACAAATCTTACTCCACAGCCTATTCTAATGTATGCATGACCTACCTGGCCCATATGCACCCTCTCTCTTCTACCTCACGCATTAGGTGAAAAATGAACAGGATAGAGAGTGTTTAGGCTTCAATGCCTCCATCTAGAAGTGCCGTGACTGCATACAAGGTAAGTCATCCTTGAAAGAGATCCCATTTCCAGGCCAGTCTACCTTCCAGTGGCATAAGAAGAACTGATGTATCATCATTCATACAACACATTGCCTTCCACACCTCTGGCTGATGGCATGAGGAAGTGCTCAGTGAGAAATATAAAGCCTGAAGCGCTAGACGAGTATTCCTACAAGGCTAAAAGTTACACTGTATTCATATTAAAATGTCTCCTAAGCCTCGATAAATTTTAAGAATGGGTCAATACAGATAGCGGCAGAGTGATAGCTGGAGGGCCCTTGAACAACAGAACCAGGAAGACGGATTGGCAGGACACTAAGTACAGTGATACAATGCCAGGTAAGTGAGAAAAAAAAATCTATGCCAAGGTAATTGCCTCTCTGAAGCTCACTGCCAGCCACCCGGCTGCCTACACAGTTTGTACTGCTCTAAGCTGGCTTTAATAGGGGTCTGCCCCTTTAAGGGCCAGGGAGCCAGGCAGCAGCCAGCCCTGTTCTGGAGCAGAGCCCAGTGGCCGGTACTGGGAATCACAGCTGGATAGCACCTAGGACAGGGGTGGCCAATCTGAGCCTGAGAAGGAGGCAGAATTTACCAATGTACCACTTCCCCCCCTCCCCCAGCGCCTCCCACCCACCAGCAACCCCACCGATCAGCGCCTCCCCCTCCCTCCCCACACCTCCTGATAAGCTGTTTTGTGGCATGCAGGAGGCTCTGGGGGGGAAGGAGTGAGGCACTGCAGGCTCAGGGGAGGGGGCGGGGAGGGGTGGAGTGGGGGCAGGGCCTGTGGCAGAGCCAGGGGTTGAGCAGTGAGCACCCCCCGGCACATTGGAAAGTTGGTGCCTGTAGCTCCAGCCCCAGAGTCGGTGCCTGTACAAGGAGCCGCATATTAACGTCGGAAGAGCCGCAGGTGGCTCCGGAGCCACAGGTTGGCCACCCCTGAACTAGTGACTGGGCCTGAAAACTCCCAGATAGGGGGATATCAAGGAGGGCCTCAGCATGTGTGTAAGAATAAACAGAGCCCACTGAGGAAAGGGCTACAAACTGAACTGGGTGTGTCCATCTTTTTGTCCCAGCCTGGTTATCAGGTCCACCAGTCTGCACTGCCTAAAACAGCCGCTTTCTTTTGCATGGATCAGTGTATGTGGCCTCCCTCAGGACAGGATGGGCTGGGATGCTTTGGGGGAGCTGCAGTTCTAGCAGCCACGTTCCCATGAAGGCAGTTTCGCAGTACTGGAGTCTTGCCCGGGTGTTGCTGCACCGTATGTGTTGCTTAGACAAATTAGTCCAGCGATGCATAACAAAATATGCAACAGCGTGCCCCAATGAATACTCATGAGTTACACGCTAACACCAACGAAGCCTCACCGTGACCACTGCCATCACCAAATCACCATAATCAGATGTAGCAGCCACAGTGACGTCAACCTATGTGACACACCCATGTCACATGTGCTGACTGTGGCAGGAGCTGAAGAGGTGGATTCATCTTAGTCCAGAGCAGGGGTCCAACTCAAACCCGTAAGTGCCTACAGCATTGCCATGTGTGCTATAATGCCGTACTCACATGTCTCTGCAAATTAAGGGCTCTTGAAGCTCACACCTGCCTTGATGCTCCTCCAGAATGGGATCTGACCACAGGAATGTGGCCAGCCGCTGGGTGCTGCTACATGGAGCAGACATTTGAAGCCAGCCTTTAAATCCCAGGTAAAGAATATCAAGCTAGCAGGTGCACTAGAGAATCGCACCGTTGCAGCACATCCACACGAGTTAGCCTTTTGGGGTACACCCAGTGCACTGCACGACCACGCAGCACCACCTGCAGGAACTGTGGATTGTTGCACTCCCCCCACAATGCAATGCAGTAGGTAGTGGAGTACAGTATACCATCCAGGCCTTAGCATCCGGACGTGTACTTTAAGAGGCAGAGGCTGAGCCCTGCAAGGTCCTTGCACTGACCGATGTCACGGAAGAGAGTCACCAACCTCCACCACACCAGCCGCCAGACTGACTGTGGGCCTGGAGTCATTGCAATGTAGGTAGCCCTGCTCCCAGAGATAAAAGAGATGGAGTTCAGGATTTTCATTCATTTGTCTTTAAGGGTTTGGTTTTGGTAGGTTTCCCGATCTTCTTTTATAGCAGGACTCTGATTATTACAACCCTCTTGACTTTTTTGTGAGGCTTTTACGGCCCACACAGGGGTTTCCCTCCCCTCCTCCCCCCCCCCCCCCCCAATGCTGAATTTTTGAAAGACAAAGTTTTCCTCTCTATAGATCTGACCCTCTGCCATTGCACTCAATGGGATTTTTGCTACTGACACTACGGGAAACGGGATCAGGCCCCGAGAAAGTTCCCTGGCTAATCTCACAGAAAAGATGAAACAGTCACAGTCCTAAGCAACTGATAAGTAGTTTTGGCACACGAGGGCTACACTTGGCTGTGTGATGAAGCACCAGAAATATGTAAATACTTGTGGTTTGGGGCAGCTCTTTCACTCTGCAGAGTTCCATAGCTGCCTAGGCTTCCGTCTGTGCCATTGTGGAAACAGACCGTGCGGTTAGGGGAGGGATTAAAACATTAGTCCTGTTTCCATTCTTTAATCCCTGTCCCTGTTTCTTGCACAGACATTACATGTGGAAATCTAGTATCGAGGCAGTATTAGCATTATACTCTTCATAGAGTCTGGACCAGATCCTCTATTGCTGTAAAGCGATTAAATCAGTGGAACGATCCCCATTTATACCAGCTGAGGACCCGGTGCGGTTTTCCAGGGCTTTGCCCCTTCTGTAGGCGGTTACCCCTGAGAAAAGGAGGTGTAGCATGGCAGTGATTGACATACCTTTTGCTGAGGGGTAAATGCCTACAGAAGGGGCAAAGCAGTAAAGAATTACATTTTGAAGGCCAGGTCCTAGCTGTTATAAATCAGGCAGTGGAAAACGAAGTCCAGGGAGCCTATTCACTAACCTGAGTTTGAAACATAAACCGTTCTAGCATACCCAAGCGTGCTGCTTTCATAAACTGGAATGTGTACGGACACAGCGATGTGTTGTGCTGAACATGTTATTAGTGTGTATGTGCACTACCGCCCTCTATTGGATGGAATGATGATCATGGCTCTAGGCTTTCTGCTGGTTCTCCTTGTGTTCAAGTGAGAGCAGGCTGGGGCCTTCGGAGCAGAGAGAACTGATTTCCTACTCTATTGTTGCTAGGATGTTTTAAGAGGCCTTGGTGTGCAGCGTGAATGATAAGCATGACATTTAACATGGCTACAGATTTGCTACTGACATTACATCAGCCTTGCAGGTGTAACCATCTGCAACAAGGGCTTGGTCACAAAGGACTTGCTAGTTAAAAAAAAGCCATGTTGACATAAGGGGCAGTGTAGTAACAAAGAACAATATTAATATAGGTGCACCACTCCAAAGCCCTCAGATGTCTGTACGAAAACAACCAGATACCAAGGCTCCATTTACCAAACATGACACACAGCAAACAGGGAAAGATTAAGAATGAGCTCTCAGAACTGGATACTCTCATAAGAAACCAACCTTCCACACAAACTTCCTCATGGATAGACTTTACAAAAACTAGACAAGCCATTTACAAGACAAACTTTGCCTCTCTACAAAGGAAAAAGGACACTAAACTATCTAAACTGCTACATGCCACAAGCAGCCACAACAGTAGTTCCCTTAACCCACCCAGCAATATTGTTAATCTTTCCAGCTATACTCTTAGCCCAGCAGAAGAGTCTGTCCTATCTCGGGGCCTCTCCTTTTGTCCCTCCAGACCCATGAATATGATACAGTTCTGCGGTGACCTAGAATCCTACTTTCGACGTCTCCGACTCAAAGAATATTTCCAACATACCTCTGAACAGCATACTAACCCACAGAATCCTCCCTACCAGCACTACAAAAAAAAGGATTCTGCATGGACTCCTCCGGACGGTCGAAACAACAGACTGGATTTCTACATAGATTGCTTCCGTCGACATGCAAAGGCTGAAATTGTGGAAAAGCAACATCACTTGCCACATAACCTCAGCCATGCTGAACACAACGCCATCTACAGCCTCAGAAACAACCCTGACATCATAATCAAAAAGGCTGACAAAGGAGGTGCTGTCGTCATCATGAATAAATTGGAATATGACCAGGAGGCTGCTAGACAGCTCTCTAACACCACATTCTACAGGCCATTATCCTCTGATCCCACTGAGGATTACCTAAAGAAACTACACCATCTGCTAAAAAAACTCCCTGACAAAGCACAGGAACAAATCCGTACAGACACATGCCTAGAACCCCGACCAGGGGTATTCTATTTGCTACCCAAGATCCATAAACCTGGATATCCTGGACGCCCCATCATCTCAGGCATTGGCACCCTAACATCAGGCTTGTCTGGTTATGTAGACTCTGTCCTAAGACCCTACGCTACCAGCACTCCCAGCTATCTTCGAGACACCACTGACTTCCTGAGGAAACTACAATCCATCGGTGATCTTCCAGAAAACACCATCCTGGCCACTATGGACGTAGAAGCCCTCTACACCAATATTCCACACAAAGATGGACTACAAGCTATCAGGAACAGTATCCCTGATAATGTCACAGCTAACCTGGTGGCTGAACTTTGTGATTTTGTCCTCACCCACAACTATTTCACATTTGGGGACAATATATACCTTCAAGTCAGCGGCACTGCTATGGGTACCCGCATGGCCCCACAATATGCCAACATTTTTATGGCTGACTTAGAACAACGCTTCCTTAGCTCTCGTCCCCTAACGCCCCTACTCTACTTGCGCTACATTGATGACATCTTCATCATCTGGACCCATGGAAAAGAAGCCCTTGAGGAATTTCACCATGATTTCAATAATTTCCATCCCACCATCAACCTCAGCCTAGATCAATCCACACAAGCGGTCCATTTCCTGGACACTACTGTGCTAATAAGCGATGGTCACATCAATACCACCCTATACCGGAAACCTACTGACCGCTACACTTACCTACATGCCTCCAGCTTCCATCCAGGACACACCACACGATCCATTGTCTACAGCCAAGCTCTAAGATATAACCGCATTTGCTCCAATCCCTCGGATAGAGACAAGCACCTACAAGATCTCTATCAAGCATTCTTAAAACTACAATACCCACCTGCTGAAGTGAAAAAACAGATTGACAGAGCCAGACGAGTACCCAGAAGTCACCTCCTACAAGACAGGCCCAACAAAGAAAATAACAGAACACCACTAGCTGTCACCTTCAGCCCCCAACTAAAACCTCTCCAGCGCATCATCAGAGATCTACAACCTATCCTGAAAGATGATCCTTTACTCTCACAGATCTTGGGAGACAGACCTGTCCTCGCTTACAGACAACCCCCCAACCTAAAGCAAATACTCACCAGCAACCACACATCACTGAACAAAACCACTAACCCAGGAACCTATCCTTGTAACAAACCCCGATGCCAACTCTGTCCACATATCTATTCAAGTGACATCATCATAGGACCTAATCACATCAGCCATACCATCAGGGGCTCGTTCACCTGCACATCTACCAATGTGATCTATGCCATCATGTGCCAGCAATGCCCCTCTGCCATGTACATTGGCCAAACCGGACAGTCTCTACGCAAAAGAATTAATGGACACAAATCTGACATCAGGAATCAAAATACTCAAAAACCAGTGGGAGAACACTTTAACCTGTCTGGTCATTCAGTGACAGACCTGCGGGTGGCTATATTACAACAGAAAAACTTCAAAAACAGACTCCAAAGAGAGACTGCAGAGCTAGAATTGATATGCAAACTAGACACAATCAACTCCGGTTTGAATAAGGACTGGGAATGGCTGAGCCATTACAAACGTTGACTATCTCCCCTTGTAAGTACTCTCACACTTCTTATCACACTGTCTGTACTCGGCTAGCTTGATTATCACTTCAAAAGTTTTTTTTTTTTTTTTTTTTTCTTAATTAATTGGCCTCTCAGAGTTGGTAAGACAACTCCCACCTGTTTATGCTCTCTGTATGTGTGTATATATATCTCCTCATTATATGTTCCATTCTATATGCATCCGAAGAAGTGGGCTGTAGTCCACGAAAGCTTATGCTCTAATAAATTTGTTAGTCTCTAAGGTGCCACAAGTACTCCTGTTCTTCTTTTTGCGGATACAGACTAACACGGCTGTTACTCTGAAAAGAGTCTTAAAGCTGATCGGAAATGGGGAGCAGGGAGGAGGAAATGGTCTGGAGCCCTTTTCTTCTTATTTATGATGGATAAACAAAGCCTATGAACTGGCAGATACTAGTCATATCACTTAATGCTCTCCCGATACTATGCTGATGAGGGCAGTATAACAACCTATGTAGAAAAAAGTAACATTTTCCTCTGCTTTAAAAAAAAAATACGTTAGAAGTTAGGTCTTGTCTACCCTGGATGATTCTATGATCACTAAAGATCTAAGGAAATGACATCACAAGAGTGAAAGCTGAGCAACTGAGACGGGGCAGATTTGTTTTCAAGTCACAATTTTTAAAATGGGCTCCAGAGGTGACCCCGGCAATTACAGGCCGGTAAGCCTGACTTCAGTACCGGGGAAACTGGTTGAAACTATAGTAAAGAACAAAATTGTCAGACACATAGATGACTATAATTTGTTGGGGAATAGTCAGCATGGTTTTTGTAAAGGGAAATCATGCCTCACCCAATCTACTAGAATTCTTTGAGGGGGTCAACAAGCATGTGAACAAGGGTGATCCAGTGGATATAGTGTATTTAGATTTTCAGAAAGCCTTTGACAAGGTCCCTCATCAAAGGCTCTTAAGCAAGGTAAGCAGTCATGGGATAAGAGGGAAGGTTCTCTCATGGATTGGTAACTGGTTAAAAGACAGGAAACAAAGGGTGGGAATAAATGGTCAGTTTTCAGAATGGAGAGAGGTAAATAGTGGTGTTCCCCAGGGGTCTGTACTGGGACCAGTACCATTCAACATATTCATAAATGATCTGGAAAAAGGGGTAAACAGTTAGGTGGGAAAATGTGCAGATGATACAAAATTACTAAAGATAGTTAAGACCCAGGCAGACTGCGAAGAGCTACAAGCAGGGCTTTTTTTGCCGCCCCAAGCAGCAAAAAAAAGCGCCGCCCCGCCGTAACACCCCCCCTAACCGAGTGCCGCACCGCTGGACCCACCCCCCACCGAGCGCCGCGCCACTGAACAACCACCGCCCCCCGCCACGCTGCCGAACACCCCCCGCCACGCTGCTGAACCCCCCCACGCGGTGCGCCGCCGAACATCCCCCGCCGAGCGGAGCGCTGCCGAACAGCCCCCGCCCCCTGCCGCACTGCTGAACAGCCCCTGTTGCACTGCTGAACACCCCTCGCACCCCACCGAGCGCCGCGCCGCCGAACAGCCCCCGCCCCTGCGCCACACTGCCGAACACCCCCCGCCCCCCGCGGAGCGCCGCGCCGCCAAAACCCCCGCCGAGCGCCATGGAACACCTCCGCCCCCCCGCCGAGCGCTGCACTGCTGAAGCCCCTTGTGTGAGCACCGCCAAACACCCCCCGCTGAGCACCGCGCCACCGAACACCCTCCGCTGAGCACTGCGCCGCCGGAACTCCCCCGTGCTGCGCTGCCCCCCGCCACCCCAAGATTGGCCGCCCCTTACCAGGTGCCGCCCCAAGCACGTGCTTGGTTGCCTGGGGCCTGGAGTCGGCCCTGGCTACAAGAGGATTTCTCAAAACTGGGTGACAGCAACAAAATGACAGATGAAATTCAATGTTGATAAATGCAAAGTAATGCACATTGGAAAACATAATCCCAACTATACATATAAAATGATGGGATCTAAATTAGCTGTTACCACTCAAGAAAGACCTTGGAGTCATTGTGGTTAGTTCTCTGAAAACATCCACTCAATGTGCAGCGGCACTCAAAAAAGCGAACAGAATGTTGGGAATCATTAAGAACGGGATAGATAATAAGACAGAAAATAACATATTGCCTCTATATAAATCCGTGGTACGCCCACATCTTGAATACTGCATACAGATGTGGTCGCCTCATCTCAAAAAAGATACATTAGAATTGGAAAAGTTTCAGAAAAGGGCAACAAAAATGATTGGGGTATGGAACGGCTGCGGAGAGATTAGATACGACTGGGACTTTTCAGCTAGGAACAGAGACGACTAAGTGGGGATAAGATAGAGGTCTATAAAATCATGACTGGTGCGGAGAAAGTAAATAAGGCAGAGTTATTTACTCCTTCTCATAACACAAGAACTAGGGGCCACCAAATGAAATTAATAGGCAGCAGGTTTAAAACAAATAAAGGAAGTATTTTTTCACACAACGCACAGTTAACCTGTGGAACTCCTTGCCAGAGGATGTTGTGAAGGTCAAGACTATAGCAGGGTTCAAAAAAGAAGTAGATAAATTCATGGAGGATATGTCCATCAATGGCTATTAGCCAGGATGGGCAAGGATGGTGTCCCTACCCTCTGTTTGCCAGAAGCTGGGAATGGGTGGCATAGAATCATAGAATCATAGAATCATAGAATATCAGAGTTGGAAGGGACCTCAAGAGGTCATCTAGTCCAACCCCCTGCTCAAAGCAGGACCAATTCCCAGCTAAATCATCCCAGCCAGGGCTTTGTCAAGCCGGGCCTTAAAAACCTCCAAGGAAGGAGACTCCACCACCTCCCTAGGTAACGCATTCCAGTGTTTCACCACCCTCCTAGTGAAATAGTTTTTCCTGATATCCAACCTGGACCTCCCCCACTGCAACTTGAGACCATTGCTCCTTGTTCTGTCATCTGCCACCACTGAGAACAGCCGAGCTCCATCCTCTTTGGAACCCCCCTTCAGGTAGTTGAAGGCTGCTATCAAATCCCCCCTCATTCTTCTCTTCTGGAGACTAAACAATCCCAGTTCTCTCAGCCTCTCCTCATAAGTCATGTGCTCCAGACCCCTAATCATTTTTGTTGCCCTCCGCTGGACTCTTTCCAATTTTTCCACATCCTTCTTGTAGTGTGGGGACCAAAACTGGACACAGTATTCCAGATGAGGCCTCACCAATGTCGAATAAAGGGGAACGATCACGTTCCTCGATCTGCTGGCAATGCCCCTACTTATACAGCCCAAAATGCCGTTAGCCTTCTTGGCAACAAGAGCACACTGTTGACTCATATCCAGCTTCTCGTCCACTGTGACCCCTAGGTCCTTTTCAGCAGAACTGCTACCTAGCCATTCGGTCCCTAGTCTGTAGCAGTGCATGGGATTCTTCCGTCCTAAGTGCAGGACTCTGCACTTGTCCTTGTTGAACCTCATCAGGTTTTTTTCTGCCCAATCCTCTAATTTGTCTAGGTCCCTCTGTATCCGATCCCTACCCTCTAGTGTATCTACCACGCCTCCTAGTTTAGTGTCATCTGCAAACTTGCTGAGAGTGCAGTCCACACCATCCTCCAGATCATTAATAAAGATATTAAACAAAACCGGCCCCAGGACCGACCCTTGGGGCACTCCACTTGAAACCGGCTGCCAACTAGACATGGAGCCATTGATCACTACCCGTTGAGCCCGACGATCTAGCCAGCTTTCTATCCACCTTACAGTCCATTCATCCAGCCCATACTTCTTTAACTTGGTGGCAAGAATACTGTGGGAGACAGTATCAAAAGCTTTGCTAAAGTCAAGAAATAACACATCCACTGCTTTCCCCTCATCCACAGAGCCAGTTATCTCATCATAGAAGGCAATTAGGTTAGTCAGGCACGACTTCCCCTTCGTGAATCCATGCTGACTGTTCCTGATCACTTTCCTCTCCTCTAAATGTTTCATAATTGATTCCTTGAGGACCTGCTCCATGATTTTTCCAGGGACTGAGGTGAGGCTGACTGGCCTGTAGTTCCCCGGATCCTCCTTCTTCCCTTTTTTAAAGATGGGCACTACATTAGCCTTTTTCCAGTCATCTGGGACCTCCCCCGATCGCCATGAGTTTTCAAAAATAATGGCTAATGGCTCTGCAATCTCACCCGCCAACTCCTTTAGCACCCTCGGATGCAGCGCATCCGGCCCCATGGACTTGTGCACGTCCAGTTTTTCTAAATAGTCCCGAACCACTTCTTTCTCCACAGAGGGTTGGTCACCTTCTCCCCATGCTGTACTGCCCAGTGCAGCAATCTGGGAGCTGACCTTGTGCGTGAAGACAGAGGCAAAAAAATCATTGAGTACATTAGCTTTTTCCACATCCTCGGTCACTAGGTTGCCTCCTTCATTCAGTAAGGGGCCCACACTTTCCTTGATTTTCTTCTTGTTGCTAACATACCTGAAGAAACCCTTCTTGTTACTCTTAACATCTCTTGCTAACTGCAACTCCAAGTGTGATTTGGCCTTCCTGATTTCACTCCTGCACGCCTGAGCAATATTTTTATACTCCTCCCTGGTCATTTGTCCAATCTTCCACTCCTTATAAGCCTCTTTTTTGCGTTTAAGATCAGCAAGGATTTCACTGTTTAGCCAAGCTGGTCGCCTGCCATATTTACTATTCTTTCTACACATCGGGATGGTTTGTTCCTGCAACCTCAATAAGGATTCTTTAAAATACAGCCAGCTCTCCTGGACCCCTTTGCCCTTCATGTTATTCTCCCAGGGGATCCTGCCCATCTGTTCCCTGAGGGAGTCAAAGTCTGCTTTTCTGAAGTCCAGGGTCCGTATTCTGCTGCTCTCCTTTCTTCCTTGTGTCAGGATCCTGAACTCGACCATCTCATGGTCACTGCCTCCCAGGTTCCCATCCACTTTTGCTTCCCCTACTAGTTCTTCCCTGTTTGTGAGCAGCAGGTCAAGAAAAGCTTTGCCCCTAGTTGGTTCCTCCAGCACTTGCACCAGGAAATTGTCCCCTACACTTTCCAAAAATTTCCTGGATTGCCTGTGCACCGCTGTATTGCTCTCCCAGCAGATATCAGGGTGATTAAAGTCTCCCATGAGAACCAGGGCCTGTGATCTAGCAACTTCTGCTAGTTGCCAGAAGAAAGCCTCGTCCACCTCATCCCCCTGGTCTGGTGGTCTATAGCAGACTCCAACCACGACATCACCCTTGTTGCTCACACTTCTCAACTTTATCCAGAGACTCTCAGGTTTTTCTGCAGTATCATACCGGAGCTCTGAGCAGTCATACTCCTTTCTTACATACAACGCAACTCCCCCACCTTTTCTGCCCTGCCTGTCCTTCCTGAACAGTTTATATCCATCCATGACCGTACTCCAGTCATGTGAGTTATCCCACCAAGTCTCTGTTATTCCAATCACATCATAGTTCCCTGACTGTGCCAGGACTTCCAGTTCTCCCTGCTTGTTTCCCAGGCTTCTTGCATTTGTGTATAGGCACTTAAGATAACTCAACGATCGTCCCTCTTTCTCAGCATGAGACAGGAGTCCTCCCCTCTTGCGCTCTCCTGCTTGTGCTTCCTCCCAGGATCCCATTTCCCCACTTACCTCAGGGCTTTGGTCTCCTTCCCCCGGTGAACCTAGTTTAAAGCCCTCCTCACTAGGTTAGCCAGCCTGCTGGCGAAGATGCTCTTCCCTCTCTTCGTTAGGTGGAGCCCGTCTCTGCCTAGCACTCCTTCTTCTTGGAACACCATCCCATGGTCGAAGAATCCAAAGCCTTCTCTCCGACACCACCTGCGTAGCCATTCGTTGACTTCCACGATTCGACGGTCTCTACCCCGGCCTTTTCCTTGCACAGGGAGGATGGACGAGAACACCACTTGCGCCTCAAACTCCTTTATCCTTCTTCCCAGAGCCACGTAGTCTGCAGTGATCCGCTCAAGGTCATTCTTGGCAGTATCATTGGTGCCCACGTGGAGAAGCAGGAAGGGGTAGCGATCCGAGGGCTTGATGAGTCTCGGCAGTCTCTCCGTCACATCGTGTATCCTAGCTCCTGGCAAGCAGCAGACCTCTCGGTTTTCCCGGTCAGGGCGGCAGATAGATGACTCAGTCCCCCTGAGGAGGGAGTCCCCGACCACCACCACCCTCCTCCTCCTCTTGGGAGTGGTGGTCGTGGAACCCCCATCCCTAGGACAGTGCATCTTTTGCCTTCCAATCGGTGGAGTCTCCTTCTGCTCCCTTCCCTCAGATGGGCCATCTAGTCCACTCTCCGCATTAGCACCTGTAGAGAGAACATGGAAACGATTCCTCACCTGTATCTCCATTGCTGGTGCATGGACGCTCCTCTTTCTTCTTCTGGAGGTCACATGCTGCCAAACCTCCTCACAATCCTTCTGTCCCTGCTGCGCCTGCTCTGAATCTTCAGAACATTGTGGCCGTAGAAGCATCTCCTGACGTCTGTCCAGGAAATCTTCATTTTCCCTTATGCAACGCAGAGTTGATACTTGTTTCTCCAGCCCTCGAACCTTCTCCTCCAATATGGAGACCAGCTTGCACTTTGTGCAGACAAAGTCGCTTCTGTCCTGCGGAAGAAAGACAAACATGGCACAACCTGTGCAGGTTACAACAGCTGATCGCTCACCTTCCATATCACCGTCCTCTTAAGAACTTCCTCAACTGTTGCAGGAACGACTCGGAGAAACCTGCAGATGAAAGCCTCAGTGCGCTCTCCCTAGGCGAACTCCCAGGCAAACTCCCGCTGTTAGCCTCTGCTGTTCGCCGCTCAGCTGGTTCGCTGCTGACTGCCCTTATATACCAGTCAGGCCCACTCAAGGCCCAGCTGGAACAAAGCACTCCCAATTCACACTTTTCAAACAAACAAGCAAGCAATCAAGCACACGGTCAAACTGACCAACTGTCCCAGCAGCAGACACTCAGATACTCACCAACACAGCCCCCCTAATGCAGCACTTAGCGTACCTCCTCTCGGACAGCTCCCAGGCAAACTCCCGCTGTTAGCCTCTGCTGTTCGCCGCTCAGCTGGTTCGCTGCTGACTGCCCTTATATACCAGTCAGGCCCACTCAAGGCCCAGCTGGAACAAAGCACTCCCAATTCACATTTTTCAAACAAACAAGCAAGCAATCAAGCACACGGTCAAACTGACCAACTGTCCCAGCAGCAGACACTCAGATACTCACCAACACAGCCCCCCTAATGCAGCACTTAGCGTACCTCCTCTCGGACAGCTCCCAGGCAAACTCCCGCTGTTAGCCTCTGCTGTTCGCCGCTCAGCTGGTTCGCTGCTGACTGCCCTTATATACCAGTGGCAGGGATGGATCACTTGATGATTCCGTTCTGTTCATTCCCTCTGGGGCACCTGGCATTGGTCACTGTCGGAAGACAGGATACTGGGCTGGATGGACCTTTGGTCTGACCCAATATGGCCGTTCTTATGTTCACATTGCATACAACTATTTGTTTTGGTCAGTGTTAGCTAGGTACTTATATGGCCCATTATCAGCTGAGCCCTTCATAACAATTAATGAACTTATACTCATTAAAGAACTTATACTCCCCTATTTTGCTCCAATGACTAATTGACATTTTGGATAAATGAAGTCTTTGCTAAAAATTTTAACCCCCTCTCCCTTCAAGTAGTGGGTGAGCATTCCCAATGCACTTTCTCCAATACACCCAAATGGTCTCTTCAGCAAAACCGGGACATCCAGACTTGATATTCCTGATATTTCTAAGGTAAAAGTGAAGCAAAAAGAGCCAACCACCCGCTTTTACTAAAGAAAGAGAACCCTTCCCCTTCTGCTCCACCTGACATATTTCAGACCCTCTTTATCCAACCTAAAGAAGGGTACATGCCCAGTTTTTAGAAGCCACTTGTAAAGCACAAAGACTTGGAAACAAGCGAGGTGATTGCTTCATATGCCTGTCCCTAGATCAGTTCAGCTGGCTAGTGGCAGGAGAAGTTTTCACCGACACTTTTAAAGGTTTAGTTTCCATGGTGGAGTGTTACAAATTATCTGCAGGCCACATTTAAGAGCATGACGAACGCCACACAGCTTGCTTCCTCCAGTGTTCCAGTAGCACCGGACACCTTGCTCTCTCCTTTCCTCCCTGTCCATTTTAGAGGCCCAGTTCTCTCACTCACACAAACAGAGTCACTCCTGACTTTGGGCCTGAACCAAAGCAGAGACACCTATTGATAGCAATGGGCTTTGAATCAGGCTTTCACGGCAGGTGGGAGTGAGGTCAGAGTCAGGCCGGGGCTTCCAAGAGCAGGAGTTGTGTGGAAATGAAAAAATGGACTTAGATGATCAAACTCAGCACTTCTATTCTCCACTCAGACACAAGGGCTGCTTTTGGACTGGCGTTTGGTTTGCTCTTGTTGCTGCTTCAGGCTCACCAGTCACTGATCAACTTTACGTATTTTTTTTTCTCTTCAAAGTAATAGGAAACTCTTTGGTGCTCCCTTGTGTTCGTGTTTAGTTAGCACGCTGGGAAGGAGAGGAAAAGAAGTGAGAAAGAGCCAGTCACCTCATGAGAAGCTACTGCAAGTGGTTTTCAGGAGGGCGTCACATAAAGGCACACACATCACACTCCGAGGTAGCAGCAAAAAGATCTGGGAAGGAGAAGAATGAACGGTGGAACAAGGGAAGGGTGAGAAGAGGCTCCACCAGAAGCAGAGCTAAGGTCCGCTGCTGATGGGTACAGAAATCCACTCCAGGTTATTTTTCCTCATTCCATTTGATTTCCTGGGCCAAGGCAATCTTCGTTTTCCTCCAGCATACGGTTCTGTAAAGGGGGACAGTTGAAAAAAATATTTTCTTTTCCTCCGTGGCTTATTTAAAACAAAAAATCGTGTTTGTAAAAATGGAATGGTCTTTGCCCCCCATTTGTGCTGGTCACTTTCCTGTTGCTCTTCACTTAGTTTGTGTAGCCCATGGATGAGCATGTGTTACAGGTTCCATTTCATGCCCGAGCCACAGAGAATATGAATGTGTCACCACAGCAGCTAAAGAATTTTGGCTCCAGTGGTGGCAGCTCATGAGTTAAGCTCTGCAAGTCCCCAGTTCAGTCTCTGGTGTGTCATTCAAAATGGCGGCTGTCACACTTGGAGAGTGGAACTGGATGGGTTTCCTGTCCAAGATCAGAGGCGTTGCACTGGAGAGCGCTAGCTCTAGACATCATTAGGAGGGTGCAAGTTACACACAGAGTGGCCAGCAGTAATAATAAAGCAAGACCACAAAACCCCTTCATCTTAAATCCTCATGTTGGCTGCATTTCCCATTACAACCCCTCCTTCCCTACATGTTGGTGGGCGATTTACACCCACTTACCCGTGGGCAGGTTAATAAATTGTAGCTAATCTAGATTTCGATTTCCAGTCTGTTTCGCTTTGGACTTGATGCACTAGCACAATGCTGTTTGTAATTCCGGTACTGTAGGCAAATGTTTAAATATTTAAACAAAACAAACCCTGTTGACAATGAATTTTTAACTCAAAATGAAACATTTCCATTTCTGTTTGTTTTGAAGAATTTTATATATAAAAAAAATCCTAAATTTGGCTCTTTAATTCCACTAGACACAGGGGGATCCACAACTGGATACCTTTGGTCAAGAGATTCTGACTACAGCAAAATCACTCGATTGAAAACAGTTGGTCATTACACTGATACTTTACTAGCTGGTTTCACAGACTTGTTTCTACCTCAGATCTGAACCACCTGAGAGGGCCAGGCAATGTGTGTGTTAACAGGATGTCTTGCAAGGAAGCCATGTGTGGAAGGCTCTCTTCTCATTAGACCTCAGATCCCGGAGAATGAGATTTCCCAACATGCAGCTATTGGAGTATTAGTTTTCCTAATATGCACGTACCAGTTAATGACAAATGAAACGCTAGATTGGGGATGAGGAATAAACTCTAGAAATTGGATGAAGCTGCAGGTTTCTCCTTCTGTATGAACCAGAATTGCTCCTAAAGCCCTTTGAAGTAAATGAACAGACTCCCACTAATGACAGGCCCCTAGGTCTTTCCTAGCTTCACTCTTAGCTTCTTCCCCTAACTCCTTACCAGAGAGGATCCGATGCGCGAGTCAGCATCAAGATCAGGGAGGCATTTTCTGTAGGCATTGTGCATCCATTTTCACAGACACACCAAGACATTAGCTTGCTGCAAAACTCGACCACTGCTGCCGAAATCACTGCTGCCTTAGAAAACCAAGTTTGCGCAGGGCAATTTCGATGATTTTTTGTTGGTGTTGTTTTGCGCATCCCTGCAAAAGCTGCAATCGATCACATCTAGAAACCATCATGTTGTAATGCGAAAGGATTATTGAACAGCACGTCATTAGTGGATCAATACTGGTTGACTGGGCCATGGGCGTGTCAATGTTGCATTGATTTCTTAAATGCTGTATTGGTGAAAGTGACCTGCTTAGCAGCCTTCTCGTCAGATCCATCTATGAAGGTTTCCAGTGACTTTCCCATTCTACTTTTGACAACAGCTTTATGTCCAAGTCTCATATGTGCGCCTCTCCCCCCTCCACACACACACTCTCCACATCTTGTTGATCTCCATCCACTGTAGAGGAAATAGGGCTGGTAAGAGGGTAGAGGAAGGCAGATGTTTGCTGATCTGGTTCAAGATTTCTCAGTACTTCCCCAAAGGCAAGCAAAAATGTTAGGATTTATTCTAATATTAAGTAGAGCCAAAAAGGTTCAAGTGAAGACAAGGGTGGGGAAAAGAGGGAAAGCAGTGATCAGACGTGAGCTCATTAGTAGCACTGAGTGAACCTTTGTAGCAAGAATCCCACGGCTTTCAACTGGAGCAAGATCAGAACTGCGGTTTGAAGGACTGGTTTGAGCAGGCAACAGAACATTTGAGTGTTTATTCAAACATCTTGTGTCTGCAAAACTGTGTTGGAAGAATCACAAGAAAATGCTTTACTGAGAACAAGTGGAGAAATATCATCCTACAAGAGCCGCTTGTAGGTATTTAAGCACTTACAAATTCTGTTCTGAATAGGACCTAGAAGAAGAGAGGCATAGGGGACAGTGAATTACAGCAGAATAAAAGTTACTGAGCACTTGTCAGAAGTTTCATTTGAGCTAAGTTCCAGCTTGTTATTTTACCCCCAAATGGTTTACCCATTCCTATGGGGTAGCCAGACATGGGACCATGATGACCCTAAGATAATTTGGGTATATTTAGCACATTTCATACTCAACGTATCTTGTAGCGCAATGTATTAGATGCTTGCAGTGAGTGTGTACAGCGGATTAATAACAGCCATGATACATCCAACACAAACACCAGAAACTAAGTCAGATGCTTATTTCCAGACATCCCTGGGAAGCTTCTGCATCCACTGAGAAAGCTTATAGAGATGCACAAAAGGAGATCTTGCTTAACATCTCTGAAGGATGGCAGCCTACCCAGTATACTGCAAGTCCCAGTATAGGAGTGAGACTATTACTATTAGGAGTAGGAAGGAGGGTCTAGTGGATCAGATACTGGTCTGGGACTCAGTTGAGTTGTTGGAATTTTTCACAACCAGCTCTATTGATGAAGGCCTTATAAGTGTCGAGCTCATTGGAAGTTTTCCAGAGCTATTGCTTTCAGACTACAGTTCAATCCTGCTTGGAACTACAACTCCCAGAATGCAACAGTCTGGGCTTGATCTGACTGCAGTAGCCTGCCTTAAAGGGCCAGCATACCCAAATCTCAAAGTGTCGGGTTTTAGCTATGCAGCATCCAGAACTATCAATGGGACTCAATCTATCCGGCTCCAGTAAAGTCAGTCGAAAGACTCCCATTGACTTCACTGCATTGGATCAGCAACCATTGGGCTGAAGGGTACTTTGATGGAGGAGCTGTAGCAATTCTTGACGAAGAGCCTTGCCTTGGCTGCTGCCTGCTTGCGCTTCTGTCCATATTGGGAGCTGTTTGGGTCTGCCTGCACCCCCACCGATCTCTACTACAAACTGTGTCAGACTAGCTGCTTCAGTAGCTGTAGGTTCCCTCTGTTGGCTGGACTAGCAAAGCTGCTGAGATACCTTTTAGGCCTCGTCTTCACTTGGGGCTGTGTGTAGGATACACGTAGCTACAGGCTGTGGTGAAGAGCGGGCTGCAGCCACACTGCGGTGTGTAGCTACACATGGCAGGGAAGAGCTCCAGCAGCCGGGAGGCAATGAGACACTACCCTGCTAAAAACAGCAGTGTAGACACGGGAAGCACTGCTTGGGCGTGTAGAGAGCTGTGTAGCGTATATATCCTTGGGCTGTAGGCGTGTAAGGGTACTCTACTGTACTCTATCCACCTAAGCCGAGCCTCACCATGTACACTGGGCTAGCTAGGCGTGCTACACGTCACAGTGAGTGTAGCCATACCCTTAGAGGCCGGTATTTCTGAAAGAGCAAGAAGCTGGCCGGTGACCACCATGCCCACTCATACATGGAGCCATTGAGTATTGCAGCCCCAGGACACAACCGTAATGGTTTGCCACCGAGAGGGATTGTTAATTCTCTGTTGTGTCCATGTTGGGCCACAATATAAAGGTCCAGGACTAATCAGATGTGGTTGGAGCTGCTCCTCACTGGGATTAAATCCATTTTATTTTCCACCAAGGCAAGATTAAAGGAGCTTTTCCACTGAACGCTTTGCAGTATGCGGTTCGTAAAATGAACCAAAGAAGGAAAAACAAAACAATAGCACAGCAGATATTTGTATGCAGAATAATAAGGAGGGAGTCTAGTATATAAACAGATCTGGCTGTTAAGATGCAGCAGGCAGATCGGGAGCATGGCAGCACAAAGCAGCCATGGCAAGGTCCAGAAATAAGGGCCATATCATGCAGAAAAGTTATGTCACCAGCTCAAGAGTGGCATCAGATATGCTAGTGTATCACTT
Organism: Malaclemys terrapin pileata; assembly: GCF_027887155.1. Taxonomy (NCBI): domain Eukaryota; kingdom Metazoa; phylum Chordata; order Testudines; family Emydidae; genus Malaclemys; species Malaclemys terrapin. The sequence continues at coordinate 122,023,092 of NC_071511.1, forward strand.
CCAATTGGACCCCTGGGTCACATCAGAGTGCTTAGCAGGAGTGGTATTGTTGTTTCTAGGCAGAGCACGGGCCTGTGGCAGGCAGGAGAACCATATGTGCCAGGAAAGCAAAACCAGCTTGCCAACTCTCTCTGCTCTACAAGGAGGATCGTGTTGCCATTCCGCTGCTTGGATTTCTTTCTTTTTTTTTAAACACAAATACCATCCCTAATCCTCAGAGCAGCTAATAATAGAACCTAAAAGAAAAGAGCAATTGCACATGTAGGTAAAAAAAGCAACAGAAGTTGGATGAGTGGAAATCCTGCTGGCTGGGAGGAATCCCAGATAAATGAATTTTACCTCACCAAACTCATGATCCAGGATATCATAGGCAAACTGGTTCATTTCTCCCCGCTCCTCCAACTAAACCTTTCATTAAGCACTGTATCAATACAAGGCTAGGCTGATGAGCTATCAGCCATAAGCACTACACAGAACAATGAAACCCCATGAGTGGATCTTGTCCAAGCACGGAGCCATCTTGGTGGTAGTGGTATGGTTGCATGTGGTGAAGGAGAAGGTTTTTACAATGCTGCCCATCACTATAACATGAGCACCTCCCAAAGGTTCAAGCAAGAATACTTACCTGGACAAGTATCACCGCACTCAGAAAGCAATGCAGATATTCTTCAGATCTCACTTAAAGTCCCGTTCTTCTATACACACTTGAACTCAGTTGTATCAGCCCATTGGTCATGTTCTGTGCTGCCCAGATGTGAAACTTCATCCCACTGACATAGCCAGCAGAGCTGTTTAGCTCCTGAGTGAGGAATGGCAGTGTCCTATCTGACAGGTGAAGGAGCTGCATTGATACCCTCTGCAGACTCCCCCAGACCTTGGACAAGCGAATGGCATTTCCTACACAGAAGCTTTGCAGATGAAGGGAGCAGAGAATGCAAAAGCCCAGCCCGTATCTGTCCAGTTAATGAATGTTGGGAAAAGTGAAATGTCATCATAAGGGCAAAGAAAACAAGCTTTGCAACTAGTTGGGAAATCAACAAGGGATCAATATATTGCGTTTCACTAAGGAGAGATTTCTTAGTGCAATGGGACGGCAGGAGCATCGCAGCTGGTGGAACCAGCAACAAACCCAGGGTCCATGAGAACATTAAACTAAAAGCAAGAATGAGGCGAAGCATTGGCCTTCAGGAGAAAATACAGCGTGAGAAGGGTTCAGTGTCACAGCCCACACTGTTGGAGCGTTGCTTCCCCACTCGCAAATCATCAATAAACCTTCTCACATCCAAAGGGAAGATTCTGAGACTAGCTCTCGAGCATATCAAACACATTGCCTCACGTTCCCCACCCTCCTTTACCTGCGACTTTGTTTTCAGAACAGAACCAGTTGCCGTCTGGTGCGATTGCTGCTGGGATAAAAAGGATCATCATGGTACAATAATGAGGAACCCCCGGGAGTCTGGTTGCTGGAGAGCACAATGTAAAAAATGGTTCTGTCAAGGCTGGTGGGCCCTACCATTAACCTGCTTTGATAGCTGTCGCATTTTTTAGCTCTTACCTTAAAGCGCCACCACCATGAGTTTTGTTTTGCTAAACGGAGCTATTCTTCAGTGCTGAATTCAAAATCAACTCACCACCCAGAGAAACCCACCTGCATACTCACCTACCTGTACCACAACCAGTGCTGACTTTCATGTCATCACATCATACGTGTGCGTATGGGGTTTCAGTTAAAAAAAAAATACTGTAACACATCTGTAGCATGCACATTGCAGCCACTTATGCCTTCACAGTGACCACAGAGAGTAGACTCTGACAGCCTTGCTGTACAAGTGCAGGCCTCTACCACTCAAGCTAAAGGAGAATCTTTTCTTGTTTTTAGTAGTATAGGGACTATGACACAGTTGAGCAGTTCTCATTCCATCCAGTAGAGGGCAGTGGTATCTATACATGCCCACTAGCTAGTTCATTTAAAAAATGCAAGGAATGTGTTTTGTAAAGGTAAGAATGCTTGGGGCAGGGAAGTGTTCAAAGATGCCTCAAGTTGGTCTCTGAGCTCCTGATCGGGACCTGGATTTCCAGCTCCAATTTGACATGCACCATAATGTGCACAACCTGAATGTTAATGTCAAGCTGCCTGATTAGTGAGTCGAAAAAAACAGACAGACAGACATCACACTCTTATTGTTTCTGATAGTGTTTGCAGAATTGCAGGCATGAATTTACAGCCTGGTTTTCAAAATGTTGCCCTCAAAATAGGGCAGCTGTCAGGGTAGATCAGACGAACAATTTGTAGTGTCTCTTGACAGTGGTTAAAGGAGAGGGCTGGGTGTAATGCAGACAGATAGGTAGACATGTAATATGCTCACAACAAGCAGCTATTCACGCATCCTACTACATGCAACTAACCAGGAAAGGTAATACCTACGCTGAGAAGTTTCCACTGACTAGTCTCAGTGCTTGTAGGGTGTCATATCAGCTCTGCCACCGACTTTCTGTGTGATCTTGGGCAAATCACTTTGCCGCTGTGTGCTCAGTTTCTCCTAGCTGCAAAATGGCGATAAGAAGCCAATATTAATTGTTTGCACAAGTACCAAAGGGCATTAGAGAGGAGGGAAGATCCAGTGATTAGGGCACTACCATAGGACTTGGGAGATCTGGTCCCTGCTCTGTCACAGTGTTCCTAAGCATGTCACTTAGTTTCTGTGTGCCTCAGCTCCCCATCTGTGCAGTGGGGATAATACCCTGCCTCGCAGGGCTATTGTGAGCATAAATGTATTACTGCAGTAAGTGGGGGGGGGGCACATATACATAAGTTAGGCCCATGAAATAAATATTGAAAAAGGAACATGTACATAAAGGCATAATGTTGTGGTCACTGAAATCGTTTCATGTATTGCTGCATGCACACCAAAAATTCTTCATTAGGAAAACCTCAGAATCTCTCCTTTGTGGCCAGCAATTTCACAACTGTTAGTATCCCTTTGAACTAGGATTAAAGGCAATAATGTTGTACAGAATTTACTCTAAAGAACCTTAAATGATTAAATATCAAGGCTCCATGTATAAGTAATCTATAAAGGGTTAATAAATGATTAATGGATGTTATCAGCACATTACAGACATGTGTGGTAGGTGTTATAGATGGGTACCATATAAACACATCAGTAGAAGGTATGAAACATGGCTATAAACATGGTTATAGACTATTGATCTGACAGACGCTAACAATTTGATAACCATTTTACTAAAACATATATGATTTATAAACTGTTTATCAGTAGAATCTCAACACAAAGTGTGACTGAATGTAACAGAGAATGAAATCCTCTCTCTCGAATTCTGGAGCAGAGATACAGTGTTACAGTAAATTCTACAGGATAGCAAAAAAAAAATTAAAAACACAATAGGGATAATTTCATTCTCTATTAAATCCCATGGGTATTTAGAATTGATTATTTCTATGCCACCCTATTGTTTTAATCCCTATTAGGATTTGTTCGAACTTTTTGATTAAGGAGTTGGACTAAAATTACAAAAAACTATTTCTGTAGTCTTCTGGGAGCATTCCTAGGATGCACTGGTTTGTAAAATGCCATTTCATTGGTTAATGTCATTTAATTGGTTCCTGGCCTCTGATGAGGTCAACGATCAAAACCAGATGACTATATAGGCATGATAGTTTTCAGACAATTCAGGATTTTTGTCCTGTACACGACAACATTTATGTACCTCGCAGGGCTGGGAGAGGCAATTAATGGGTGTAAAGTGCATTGAGATCCCTGGAAAGTTAAATCAATTAAATCCAGTAAGTCATGAATGAAAACAGTTCCATCGCTTAGCTACTTAGCCACAAAGCAAGTGAGAAGCAGAAGCTACATAAGAATAGCGTCCAGGAGATGCTCTGTTCTAGACTCTATTCCTTCTACGCTGAGCAGGATCCGCAACTAAAAGACCACACTCCCCCTTCTCTGTAATGGAAAATGAGCTATTAACTAGCAAGCACCTGGGGGATAGCTCAGTGGTTTGAGCATTAGCCTGCTAAACCCAGGGTTGTGAGTTCAATCCTTAAGGGGGCCATTTGGGGCAAAAAACTGTCTGGGGATTGGTCCTGCTTTGAGCAGGGGGTTGGACAAGATGACCTCCTGAGGTCCCTGACATTCTATAATCACTTCCCACTGAAGTCAATGGCAAGTGAAGGCACTCATTTATAATGCAAGAGGTGTTTATTTTCTCCCAGGATTAGGCCCTACGCTGTTGGGGATGTGACAGATACCGACACCTGTCCAGTGTCCAATATCCTTTCATTAACCTCAGTCAGTATCACGGCTGATTTCAGTCACTTGAGACAGGTTGGCCTTTCTTTCTTAGCAATACCAGCTGAGTGGAAACAACACTGCCCTGGATTTCCCTGTGCCCTTGCCACTTACTTATTTATCACAGATCTTCTCAATTAGACCAAATATTTCATTGCTGACGCATAGAATATTCATCAAACTTCCATCTTCTCTTTGAAGCCTTTCTATCACTGCCATTAAAAAAAAAATCCCCATGTGAAGAATGTCGTATTAGAGGAAAAAAGTCCACTTTAACTCCTAACAACAGCAAGCCTGTTAATAATTGAAGGATTTCCAATATGATACTCTCTCATTGCTCCAGAGCTACTTGATTTACTGTCTTCTGAAGGTGGCAGGGAATTTGCTGCCCTAAGATCTCCTCCTTGTGGCCTAGAGGGTTGCTCTCGCACATGCTCAGATGAGAAAAGGTGAAACCTTCCTCAAGGGAAGGTCATGCAAGCCTTGAAATAGGCCAATTATGCTGCAGAGAGTTGTCTCCTTTGGAGAGGGGCTGAATGGAACGTCCTGAGAGCAGAAAGGTGGTTCCTTATATTGGCGCCGTCATCATAAGACGTGCAGGGTTTCTTCTTAATTGCGTTATGTAACCTGGAGATCACTAGTAAAGCAGCTTTGGGGCTTTTGTGGGGAGTTCCCATGTTATAAATGCTTCCTGGGCACTACTGTCCCTGCAGACATATTTGGGCTAGATCCTCAGCTGGTGTAGATCACCATAGCTCCATTGACTTCCATGGAGCTACACCAGCTGAGGACACAGTTCAAAGACGTCTGTGAGCAGTTAAGGCCTCCATATTCTTCACCACGCTACAATGCTGCTATGAACTTCCCAACAGCAGTAAGGACAGAATTCAGATCCTCCCTTTCCAAAAGCACTAATCCCTAGCATTTGAGGTATGAGGGAATCTCCTTTATATGAGACACAGTCACGCAGTTCTAAAACTATCGAGTAGAGGGCAGTGGTAAACACACACTAGCCTGTTCCTTATGTTAAAACTGCAAGCCCCTTCCTTTTTAGAAGGCTGTCTTCCACCAGCTGTAGGAAGATTATCCATTTAAAGAAGAGGGGAAGGGAGGTGAGAAGAGTTTTAATATGTCCAAAGTTTATTGCTTTCCTGAGCAAACTGCCAGAAATCAGCCAAACAGTTCCCTATGTCTCTGGCCCTCACTGTATAATTTACTCTCAGGAATCCTTGGCAGTTCGTATGACAACAAAGCTCTGCCTTTCTTGCATTCCGCTGGGGACCATGTATTATTCAGTGCATTTCTATAAGAGAGAGGAATACAGTGAAAATGGAAGAGACGAACTATATTCTTAGTTGGGGGTGGGGGAGAAGAAGTACTTTTGATTTAGTACCTAAATAAAACTTTCAGAAAAAGCTACACTTTCTATATGCCAGGGCCCAAATATATATAATTACTCATTGGTTGGGTGGCCCAAGAAAGCTTGTCTGTGATCTGTGGGCAATCATACCACTTCGTTGAAGCTGTTGGGTATGCTAGCCATCTTCCATTCAGGCTAAATGAGGGAACAATTAAGTGCCTGTCTTTAGTGATAGCTGAAACAATGGAAGCCACAGCCCAAAGACTATAGATTGGGCATTAATTTTTTATTTTAGTGTGTGAGAGAGAGACAATGCCTAAGCCAGCTAAAGAGCAGACAGTGAAAGAAGCAAAAAGCCAAGGAGACAGCAAGAGAAACACCGGTGACGTGGCTCTGATAGACGGCCAAGAGAGCACTTTTTGGGCAGAATGGTGGCTGGAAAGAGGCTTGGAATTGTGAGTAAAGAAACTGCCTCCTGTCTTTTGATTTCTATTGCATTCAAGGAAGCAGGACTTAGTGTGAATTCTTCGTACATAAACAGGATTGTATCAAAGAAACAACTGACTATCATCAATTTCTCCTAACAGAAACAATCCACAAGACTGCAAACATTCATTGGCTGACTGCTAAGGCCAAGAAGAGGTAACACTATATGTAGGCCAATACGAAACATACAAACAACTAAAAAATAAGCATAAAATATCCCTCCTCACATACAAAATATTCTGTCTGGGTCTCCCCATATATCTGCATTTTCATGCCAAGAGTAATAAAAGAAACAAAGTAATTTTATAAATGAGGTTCTATCACTCAAGGAAGATATTTAATTAAGTCACTGGTGGTCAAGTCTCCTTTGTGTGCAAGTTACACACACATTTCATTTCTATCTGATGGAGTCTGGTTTATTTAAAAGAAGGGGGAACACATTAGAGAATGATAAAAATGGCCTATTAGGTCATGTAGGCTGGGATTTTCAAAGGAGCCTAAGGTATTTAGGTGCCAAAAATCATGGGAGTTGGGCAGTTTTGGACTATTTTGAAGATTCCAGCTAGAAACAACCTATTAGGTCATCTAGTCGTTACCTCTGATAATTCAGGACTGTTCTCTGTAGTATTGTAATGAACTGACTAGTTCATGAAGTGCCAGGCAATTCACAGGGACTATTCATGTGAGTAACTGCTCACCAATGGGAGTTAGGGGTTCATAATCTGACTCTTTGGTTGGCAGGCATTAGCTCCATTTTACAGTTAAGTAAACTGAGGCACAATGTGGCTGGGCCAAGATCACCTGGCAAGACAGCAACACCTGGCAGCCTAGACTCTGAGTCCTGGGCTTTAACCAGGCTCTCTCTGTCAGCAGCAACACAAAGCACCAAACACTTGATTATTCCCTTCTAAATTTTTAGTTCAAACTCCAAACTCCTTAGATGCAGAGAAAATTCAGGGGCCCATCTTCCCCCCCAACAGCCTTCACCATAGCCACAGGGGAGGAACCACATCACTGAAGGTGACTGAGAATAAGCCACCTGTTGGCAAGAGGGACATCTGCAAAGTGTCAAAACCAAGCGATTTTTGTTTTGTTTTGCTTCATTTGAAGTCTGGGATTTGATGTCAGTGCTTTGAAAAATGTCTCTTCTCCCCCAGCAGCTAGTGCCAGTTTTGTGCGGGTCTCATCAGCTAAGAAAGTCTAGACATAGTTCACTGGCTAAGATACTCTGAAAGAGGAGGGGAAGGAAAGGGAGTTTTAAAGGATGCTCGGTGGAAGCAGTAAGTAACTGGAAGAAAAACAAAAGTTCTGTGTATGAATAACTGACTTTAGACTGGTCTGGTCTGTGTTTTGTGAGCATCGTCCAGCCCTTTAAATGTCAAAATAAACAGGCCGCACTATTAAAATAGAAACATACCACATGGACCATTATTAATTGAGTGAATCAATACACAGAGCAGGCCATGGGGATATTAAATTTTCTTTTAAATGTAGAAACGGCTGGTTCCAAGTCACTAGAAAAAAACCTGCCTGTCTTTTATGCTTTAATTCAGACAACCCCAAAGACCCAGGGCAAAGACCTTTACCACCAATTTTCCACTCCCCCACTATTCTGCTCACTGGCTATTTCATAGGTCAAAGTCTCACCACCCACTGACAAGGGTCACAGCAAAGTTGCGTAATGAAGCTGCTTGAAGATTTTCAGTCAAAGCTTTTTGGATGGGGGGGGGTAGCCCTTACCAGCTTGAGGCACCAGAGATGCAGCTCCCCCAGGAAGCATCACTCAAGCAAAGATGGTAACTGCCCCCAAGACTGCCTTCCTGCCTGTTCTTGAGGGACATACCCAGGAACTTGACTGACATGCTGGGCTGGCTCCAGAGGGGCTCCATCAGTGGAACCACTGGGCCAGGGAGACAGCGCCTGAGGGGAAGGAGGTTGAGGGGTTGCTCTCCTCAGCAGCAAAAGGAGCCATCTTTGGCTCTCCAGACTATAGGGCCTGAGACTGACCTAGGCCCCACTAGTTCTAAGGGAGGTTGAAGAACAGGGTTGCCAGGCGTCCGGTTTTCGACCGGAATGCCCAGTCGAAAAGGGACCCTGGTGCTGACCAGGCCGTTAAAAGTCAGGTTGGCGGTGCAACGGGGCTAGGGCAGGCTCCCCGCCTGCCCTGGTTCCGCGTGGTTCCTGTAAGTGGCTGGCACCTCCCTGCGGCCCAGAGGCACAGGAGCAGCCAGGGATGCCCCATGCGCTGTCCCTGCCTCATGCGCTGGCTCTGCAGCTCCCATTGGCTGGGAATGGCAGCCAGTGGGAGCTGCAGGGACAGTGCCGGCAGGCACGGGCAGTGCGTGGAGCCTCCTTGGCTGCCCCTGTCCCTAGGGTTCACAGGGAAATGTCGCTGCTTCCGGGAGTCGCCTGAGGTAAGCACTGCCTAGAGCCCGCACCCCCTCCTGCACCCAAACTCCCTCCCAGACTCTGCATCCTGCACCCCCTCCTGCACTCCAAATCCCTCATCCCCAGACCCACCCCCGTGCCCACACCCCCTCCCACACCCCAACCCTCTACCCCAGCCCTCAGCTACCTCCTGCACCCAAACTCCCTCCCAGAGCCTGCACCCCCCCCTGCACTCCAAATCCCTCATCCCCAGCCCCACCCCAGTGCCCACACCCCCTCTCACACCCCAACCCTTTACCTGAGCCCTCAGCTACCTCCTGCACCCAAACTCCCACCCAGAGCCCACACCCCGCACCCCCTCCTGCACTCCAAATCCCTCATCCCGAGCCCCAACCCAGAGCCCGCAACCCCAGCCAGAGCCCTCACCCCCTCCCGCACCCCAAATCCCTCATCCCCAGCCCCACCCCACAGCCTGCACCCCCAGCCAGAGCCCTCACCCCCTCCCACACCCCAACCCCCTGCCCCAGCCTGTTGAAAATGAGTGAGTGATGGAGGGAGGAGGGATGGAGTGAGCGAGGGGTGGGGCCTCAGGGTAGTGTGGGGTAGGGCCTCGGGGAAGGGATGGGGCAGGGCAAGGATGTTTGGTTTTCTGCAATCAGAAAGTTGGCAATCCTATTGGAGAGTCCCTCAGGGGGGAAGAACAAGGGACTTTGTTTGATTTGATTTGATTTGATTTGATTTGATTTAGTTGGGGATTGGGCCTGCTTTGAGCAGGGGGTTGGACTAGATACCTCCTGAGGTCCCTTCCAACCCTGATATTCTATGATTCTATGACTTCATCCACTCTTGGGATTGGGGTGCCCCAGGAGGGGGCTACATAAAAAACTGGGTTTTTGACTAAATGAAAAGTTTCACAGCAAACAAGTGATTTTCTCCACACAAAAAAAACATTGTTTTTTGTTACAGAAAAAAATGACTTTTTCAGATTTCAGCCAAAATTTTTTTCCTTTTTCAAACATTTTTCATTGTCAACAAACACTGTTTTTTCAACCCATTTCTGACTAGCTCTGTTATGTAATTCTATGGCCCAATAATGTGTGTGTGCAACTACAACAAAAAATGTTCCCAGTCATTTTTAAAGCTGTATCTCCGCCCCACAAAGGAAACATTTCCAAGATGGCCCCCGTCCCGCTTCTGCAGTCAAATGACTGGCAAGTGCAGGATTTCAGGCCGAACTGGCTCACAACGATCTTTCTCGGTGCCAATACATAGGTAGGAAATAACCTGGGAAGAAACTGCTAAAACCTTGCAGGGAAGTATATAAAAAAGTTTAAATTTAATTATTTTTGCAAGCTGCCAGTCTTGAGGCAACTTAGCTCAGCTCTTTCCCAGGGCTTTTCTTGTAGTGCAAATGCCATTCTGTTGCAATGCCGAAATGAGAAAGTTCCTACTTCAGCTTGAATCTTCTGTTGCGTAGCTCTTGATGCCGTGCATACATGCCCAGTTTGTGCCTCTCAGGAGGTCAGGCAGTGAAGACCCTTATCAGTAAAATGCTGGGTTAGCAAACAGCAGAGCCTACAGACATGATGCATTGCATGATCTGTTGCTAGTTCCTCCATAGGAACGTGTACAAAGATTCATATTCCGTGACCGAGGCATTGGATTAGATTAATCAAACACCTCAGAGCTCTCAGCTTGCTCTCCTCGGGGGGCCTCATTTTAAAAGACAGCCTAGTTTGGGCTGACAGGAAATCATTCTGGTTTTATGAGGACTTTAATCCTCACAGGTGATCTTTCACTTACTGCTGGCACCGAGATCCCAGAGCTGGGGAAGGAGTTATAAGGGGAATTAATTATGGCAACTGCAGACCAAGCTCAGATAAAGTTTCCCTGCATGACTATATCCAGACAGAGAAGGGAGTGGGAAACAAAGAAGCGCAACTGGATTTTCTTCCAGTAAGAAAATGAGCTGCAGCGGCACAGAGCCTATGAAGTACACTCAAACACATGCTGTAGAAACCAGCTAAGCAGAGGCAAGAATGGGAAGAAATCCTCCCTCTCTCTCAGTCTGCACAGACAGCTGCAGCAGTCTGCAAAAGGCCAGGCCTTTGGGACCCAATTTTGGTCTCATAAATAAGTAGTTACTCCACTCAAATCAATGGAGTTACACCAGCATAATAGAGACCGGAATCAGCCCCTGATCAGAATACTCAGCCAGGCCTGTCCTAGCTACTTCAGACATGCTGCACTCTTCAGTACCCTGACATTTCTCTCCAGGCAGTTTATATTTCCATCCAGATTCCTCCTACAGTGCCATCGGCTCCCACACGCTCCTGACCCTTTTCAGGACACACAGCCTCATCCTCTCCACGTGCGCTGAGAAGCCACTTTTTTCCAATCAAACTCTTAAGGTTTTCTCTTAACAATAAAGAATGGAGTGAATCTAGTATTTGATCCAGGGAGATAAAATTGGAGGCTTCAGGAGCTGCGCCAGGGTTTTTGCCACCCTAGGTGGCAGCGCTCCTCCTCAGAGCATTCGGCGGCGGGGGTCCTTCCACTCCGCTTCTTCGGAGCGCTTCGGCAGCGGGTCCCAGAGCGAGTGAAGGACCCGCCACCGAAGCGCCCCGAAGACGCAGAGCAGAAGGACCCCTGCCGCTGAATTTCCACCGAGGATGGCAAAATGCTGCCCCCCAAATCCTGCTGCCCCAGGCGACCGCCTAGGGTCGCCTAGTGGAAGCGCCGGCCCTGGGAGGCTTCCTCTTTCATCTCTCCTCCACCCCATCGCTCTGCCCATGCCTTCACAATCAGGACAAATTCAGACTGGAAATAAGGTGTACATTTTTAATGGTGAGCCTAATTAACCATTGGAATGACTTACCCAGGATTCTCCAGTACCAGCAATTTTAAATCAAGACTGGACGTTCTTCTAAAAGCTCTGCTCTAGGAATTATTCTGGGGAAGTTCTATGTCCTGTGTTATACAGGAGGTCAGACCATATGATCACAGCAGTCCCCTCTGGCCTTGAAATCTATGAATGACTTATAACAATACACTCATCTACTCCATCAAGGTTTGATCCTTCACGTTTGAAGACAAGTGGAGTTTTGTTACCAACTCAAATGTGATCAGCGTTCTTACAAGGCCTTTGTTGACCGAGATAAGTTACTCTGTGGTTTTGTGCTATTCACAAATAGAAAGTAGGGTAAGAAACTCTGTGGTCCTGATTCTCCTCTCACATCAGCCTAACTCTGACTGAAGGGGAATGACATGAGTGAATCAGGAGCACAAACAGCTGGATAGCACTTTCCACCTCAAGGATCAAAGCACTTTGCCAACATTAAGAACAGGAGTACTTGTGGCACTCCTGTTCTTTTTGCGGATACAGACTAACACGGCTGCTACTCTGAAATTTGCCAACATTGATGACCTCCATTTTCCAAATGGGGAAAAACAGACAGAGAGGTTAAGTGATGTGACAAACTTCACGTAGGGAAAGTCACTACCTAGCAAAGTCACTTAAACTCATTTTCATCTACACGAGGGCTTGACCCACACTGACTCACTGAGATGCATAATATCCAGACTTTTGAGTGTCTTCTTAAGCAGCTTTTTACCAGTCTTCATTTCCTTCACTGTTACATTGCTTATGGTTTGACTTGACATCATAGTCCCAGAATGAAGTCCTTGAAGGTCCATAGTTTTATTTAACGCAAGACCCCTGGGGAACACCACTATTTACCTCTCTCCATTCTGAAAACTGACCATTTATTCCTACCCTCTGTTTCCTACCTTTTAACCAGTTACCAATCCATGAGAGGACCTTCCCTCTTATCCCATGACAGAAATAGAAGTAATTGCTTAATTTTCTCCATATTAAAATAGTCCCATGTTAATGGGTCTTCTCCCCAGGAGTCAGAATTGGTTCCCTGGTGGTAGAAGACTCCATAAGTGAATCCAGAATAGACTGCTAGTGGGTTAGAGATGCTGTAATCAAAATGGTTGGAAGGAAAGAAACCTAGTTGCAAATGGGAGTCAAAGTTAGAAGTGCATTGAGCTCTTAGCTATTCTTAAATGTGCTAACACATGCATACATTCTCAGCCATGATCAAGTAGCCTAGAGGTGCCATCCCGTGTCTCTTTAGATCACCATATATTTTAACATATTCTAAGTGGGTCAATTTAAAGCTTAGGATTCAACTCAACCAGTGTCATGCATGTTAGCACTTGGTCTGCACTAGACTTTTAGATCTAGTTAGGCAACATCTTCCAACAGCATACCTTTAAATACTAATCCAGACACAGCTTCTGTGATGAGCATCACTTTCGCAGGGTCCTATTTTAGCAGGGCTTCTCTATGAACAGTGTGGGGAGGGGGTCGCGTAGGTGTTATTTAGAGGGCTGCCAAATGTTGATGCAAACTCCAAGACATTGACAGTGCAATGGTGCGAGACCAAGCCCTGATTTCATTTCCTGTATCAGGGCTCAGCCTCCACTGTGCCTGGATCTGGATGAGATTGGACTAAGGAGATGCCACTGACAGGGTTCACTTCTTTGTGCCATGATAGGACAGGAGCAGCAATGCAATAAGTACATAGCTACAACACTGGAAAGGTTCATTACTCTATAAACAATCCCACTAAAAATCAGTGAGACTACTGATGGAGCAAGTTACTACTCAATGTGAGTGGGACCCCGTATTCACAGTCTATACACACTACTGCAATAATATTTGTACAAAATATGCCTTGTGAGGTATCAGATGAAAGCTAATAACACACTGGTAATCAATCATCTGAAGAAGTGAGGTTCTTACCCACGAAAGCTTATGCTCCCAATACTTCTGTTAGTCTCAAAGGTGCCACAGGACCCTCTGTTGCTTTTGACAGATTCAGACTAACACGGCTACCCCCTGATACCCTCTGTAAGATGTTATTAGAACGTGTTTAAGACCAGACAGGCTAGCCTAGGTAAAGGTGACAAATAGGTCTGTCCTGGACAAAGTAATATAGGTTTACTTCCATTTACATCTTATCAGTAAACAAACCTATTGCGTTAAGCCCGTGGGGGCTATCCTGATCTGAACTCGAGAGACGGAGAATTAGCATGGTTTCTGCACTCCAGAGAGAGAGACAGGGGACTGAATCCTTGTCAGACAAAGACATCCCTTTGGGGATATAAGGAATGGAGAGAGACTACATTCGTCTTAGCAGACAAAGAAAACAAACGATCTGATCTCTGTGATGGGTCCTGGTAAAGTCTGGAAAGGAGGCTGTGGGTGAGAGAAACCATCTTGAACAAAGACTGTATCTTGCTAGATTAAGTTTTAGACTCTCAGATGCGTGTTTTCATTTTTCTTTACTTGTAAACATCTCTGCCTTTATCCTTTTACTTGGTATCACTTAATCCCTGCTCTTTTGTTAATAAACCTGTTTTACTTTCATTCGAGATCTCCAGTGCTGTGTAAGTTTAGTCAAAGTGTGCTTCAAGACAGATGACAGTGGAGTGTTTGACTGCCTCTGTAAAGTCAGCCAACCTAACACTTTCTCTGAGAGGATCCAGGGAGAGGGACTGGTTCCTGCAGCAGGACAATTTTGGGAAAAGTTAGGGTTGGAATAGTACCAAGGTTAGCCTACAAGGAGTAATCAAGATGAGGCTTGGGGATTGCTTCAGTCAGAGCGCTGGAGCAAATCAGCACGGCCACAAGACACCCAGGATTACAAGACAGACAGTGATCTAACCTCTTACTGGCCTGAGTGAACCCCAAAATGTCTCAGTGAGTAAGGGTGGTAGAATCAGGCCTTTCATGATAAGCAAACTTGGAATGGTTCAGTTCAGATGAACCCCAAAAGGTTAGGTCCTCCCCCACAGCTCTTGGAGCTGCCAAGCTGGAACCCCAGGAGTGCTGGCTGTCTGGGGAGAGTCCTAGCTCATCACACTTCCAAAGGAGTCAAGCGTCTTGAACTAACAACCTCCATCGTAACCAGGAACCAGCGTTCCTGAGTTCTGTTCCCAGCTTGGCCACTTACTTGCTCTGTGACCTTGAGCAAGTAACCTTCCTGATGCTGCACTTTCTTTTTTTTCACCCAATCTGTAAAATAAGCCCTATAGCTCAGAGATTTTTGGGAGCGCTGATTGATGTTTGTCAAGCGCTTTGCAAACCTCATATGAAAGGATATAAGAGCAAATTATTACTAACTCCATTATCCCGGTGCATTTCTCCTTGTTTCTTCAGTGAGGCCCATGCTGGTACCTTTTTTTAAGCCATCTCTACTACCCCATGCTCTTCTTACCCAGATGAACAGAGCTCACCTGCCCTGCAAGGCTTTCCCAGAAGAGATAATACCCTCAAGAGCTCTGTTGCCTTTTCCACTCCCCCACCCTGAGGTCAGTTGTGGCAAGAGAAGTCCCTGGTAGCACAGCTCTATTGGAGCCATGATACCATAGGGTGACCAGATAGCAAGTGTGAAAAATCGGGACATTTTTGCCTATATGAGACAAAGCCCCTAATATTGGGACGGTCCCAATAATATCAGGACATCAGGTCACCCTATGCTACCAGGACCAAGGTGCCAATTAGAGGCACAGAGCTTCCATATGGATTCTCCTGGCCTCTCACAGACCTCTGTGGATCTTCCAGCTTCAGAGATAATGTCCTCGCAGCTTCTTCCACCTGGTAGACATTCACCTCCCGAATCAACAAGGGGAGAGGTGTTCCAGGAGGGATTCTATATGGAAACTAGCTGCTCCTCCCCTGCCCCACCCATGAGGTTTTTCCGTGGAAGGTGAGATCACTGCACACACAATGGTGCTTTTATAGCATACGGTCTACCATTTGCTGAAGCAAGCAATCAGGCAGGGTTCTGATGAAAGAGGTGGCGTTGGATTCTTACAACAGGACCCAGGTAGTGGGGTAAAGCAGCGGGAAACGGTAGAAGACAACGTGAGCAACACCGCCAAGCCTGAGTAATTCATAGCCAGGGAAGGACTCTGTCGTTTCTTTACGGGATATCGAGAAGCTGAATTTGCAGGAGCAGCCGCTGTCAGAGGCTCCAAGTCTTTGAGATGCTCTGTGTCTTTGGGCTTCTACATATTGTTCCTGTCTTGTTTTTTCACTGGAACACCAGTAAACCCTGTCAAATATTTTTACACCAGCTGCTGAAGAATGATTCATCCAATCTGCGCATCCAACTTGCTGGGTGATGCACTGCACAGAGCCCTCTCAGGCTCTCCTAATGGCAAAGCTTCCTCTCTCTGCTTTCGCTCAGCAAATGGCATCGTAGTTGCACTACGTGCTTAGCACTGTGGTTCACACTTCTTTCTATGGCATCCGTAGATGTCCGTGGAGCTGGGACACATGCCGTGGTGGTAACCGAGCTGTGCATTGGCAACGCAGAGACACATGTTGACCTACTCCCCGAGTTCGTAGCTCCGTATGACTGTGCTAGAGACCATTGCAGGGCTGATAGTTTTCCAGAAGCTGCCCAGTGCCTGACTCACAGCAGAAGTGTGGAGTCAGAACGGATCCAGGATTGTGCAGCTTTCCCAACCCTTTTCCTTTGCTCCTCTCCGCTGCCCTGGCCACAACTGCCCATCCTGTGCAAGTCCAGGGAGGCATGATCTTCCCAAATGGAAAATATTGGGATTGTAGAAGCAATTTAAAACTAATCACTCAGTGCGTACTGCGGAGAAGCCAGGGTGCCTGCATCATCTCCAGAATTTGCCATCTCATTTTGATTCTCCTCCTTTCAGATGTTTAACAAACATCAGCCCTATCAGATCCTTGGTGCACCATTGGTGGAAGAACCACTGGGGGAAGGATGGTACAGTGGTTCGGGCACTAGGTTAGGCTGCCGGATTCAAGAATCTGCTCCTCTGCAAATCAGTGGTCATCTACAAAGTGGAGATACAACTCAAAATGGGACCAGTGCTGCAAAATGCAGATACAGATCCAAAACATCCTTAAGGTTTGAGGCGTATTCAGATCCCAGAGTTTTCATTTGGCCTCACAACGAGTTATAGCAGCCACAAAGTTTGGACCCAGATGTACATGCAACAACCTTTCCCAAAAGTCCAGGGATGGCTGGGTATGGGCGTAGGCTTCAGCCCCATAAATCTAGGTTCATCTGTACAAATATTTACTATTGAAGTCTGTTCTTGTTGATACAAGTTGTGCATTTATATCCTAGTCTGGGGACTTTCCGATTACCACCAAGTGGCCAATGCAGCATTGAGTATTTGGACTCCCCTGGTTGAGAGACACAAGGTCGCACAAAATAAAGCTATTGACTAACATGCAAACTAGAGCTGGTTGAAAATTCCCAACAATTGTTTAAAGCTTTCCGTGGAACAGGTCATTTTTGACAATTTCATTTCAGAAAAAAGTCAGAATTTTCCTTTTCAAATGTTAGCCGAATTGAACATTTCAATTTTCTGTTCTGAAACTCCTTGTCCTTTTGAATTGTTTTCTTTAAAGTCAAAATGGATAAACATTTTGATTTTAATCAAAACAGAACATTCTGAAACTCCCCTCACCCTCCCCCCAAAAAATCTATTTCACAGGGAAAAAAACTTTTTGGTTCTGATTTGGAAAGAAAACAAATTTAGAAATCTCAAAGTTTTTCACTGAATGGAAATTCCAGTTCTTGCACAGCTCCAGTACAAGCCTTTACTGTAGTAACACTTCTATGGTGCTCTGTGCCACTCTGAATAATCACTTTTGCCCAGTGATCTCTTAACCCTGGTTGATGTGAATCCTCCAAGAGTGAGACATAGAGAGAAGGCGATGGGTGTGAGGAAATGCACTAAAATGGGCTTTGGAGAACTGGAACCGAACCTGGCGTTCATTGGTGTAGCTCCATTGAAGCAGAGGGAGTTCAGGCAATTTATACCATCTGTGGATCTGATCCCCAGATTGGCCATCTCTGCAATGGACTATAACCTTCTTTCCACATCCATAGCCTTAGGGAGCCCAACCGTTTCTTCTCCCACACTGAGTACTAGTGCTTTAGTTACATGTGAATAAAACAGAGCATTTTCTCTGTCTTAATTGGGCACACTCCAAAAATTGCAGATGGTTTTGCACTAGAGATTTCTGCTGTAACTCATCTCCCATAACAGTGAATTCAGATTTCCCCCCTTTTTTTCCCCTGCGGTAATGATACGTGAAGCAAGATAGAGCCTGGATAGAAAGTTTGGGGGCAGCGGGTTCTTTATGCAAAGAATGTTGTGCCCAAGTACTGCAAGAGCCTCAAATGCCAGTCGAGAGATGGCACCCTGAGGATAAAGGCTAGTTATGAACCATGTGATGTTTTACATATGAAAATATTCCAGGCAGCACACAGAGAAGACATTGAATTTCATTTTACTGTATTTTATAGGCTTTAAAGTGTGCCTGCCAGGGAGCGTATTATATTCACAGCAATGTTGGCTTGTGCTGTGATCCGGTCACATCTTACAAGCAGGATCAGAACTATATCCAGTGGTGCCAGTGATTCAGGATGAGACCTTTGTCTCTGAACCAATGCCCCAGCATTTTGGTAGGGAGCATTAATTCCACTGAAGGTTCTGTCCATCAAATAATATGTAAACCTAAAATCATGGTCACTGACGGTCATCAAAGACCTCATAGTATTTTTTGCAAGAGTAGGAGTGTTTGATTGGAATTCGGCCAGAATATTGAGTCTAAGTAACTACAAATTCCCCTGCAGTTTCAATTGTATAAAGTATTCTTCATTTCCTGTCCTAACCCAATGTGTAACACTGCTGTACAAAAACTGCCGTCTTCCACACAACCATGTTTGTACTAGAACTGGTTGAAATTTTTCCCCCAAAAGATATTTTGACAAAGAGTGGCTTTTCAATCCAAATCAAAGTTTTCACAGAAAGTTTCTCATTTTGGTTGAAAGTTTGTTTTTTAGACAAATAAAACGAAACGGAAAAGTGCCAAATATTTCATTTTCTAAAACTGGTTTTAGTGAAGTTTCTCATGTTTTTGAAAACTGAAAATTTTTACTGAAAACGGTTTTCAAAAACGGACTATTTCTCAGTTCTCGCTGTGCTAATGTTTTTTTGTTGTTCAAAGTTCTGGATTTTTAAAAAAAAATTCTAGGGGAAATAATTGGCATTTTTAGACCAGCTCTAGTTTGTACATTTCAATTTGTACAATGCTGTGGGATTCTTTGAAATAAGCACTGTGGCTATGAAGTAAATAATTATGCACATACCTACTAGAGAGGCAAATTCTAAACTCACTGGCAGCACATCTCAATGCTATCTCCTACAGATAAGTTATAAGTTAGCCTAATGGTATGAACGATCAGTGCTGTTCTGTGTTCATGAATCACAGAGTGTATATTCCAACTTTTAAAACATACATTACTTAACTTGAGGTGTTATTTTTAGATTTTAATTATAAGTTTCAAAAATTAACCAGAGTCAGTGAGGAATGGGTGAACTGGTTTGGAAAATCTAAGCATCTCCTCTTATTACCACCGCCTCCTCATTAACTGTCATGATATATGGAATCATAGAACTTCTTAAAAAAATCATTTAAAACCACCAGCTACAGAGCATACAAAGAGGCTTCTGCAAAGCTTGAGTTCTAGCTTCCTTGTTTACCAGGCAGTGACTAAAGAATATACCGCAAGCAAATAGATCATTACATTAACCACCTACCAGAAGAGGACCTCTAAACATTTGCAGCACCAAACTTACACCAAATAGTTTATTAAGGATCTGAAATATTCAGGTACATTAATACTTTTCTACTGTTGGTGCCTGACCTAAACACTCCTGAACTTCAGGGTTATTTGGAGCCAGATCTGAATCTGGAGGCTTGGGATCTTTTCTATTTTGTTTCATTCCTCTAGTTCAAGAACTGCTGAATTGCATCACTTCACTGAACTCAATAGAGCAGATCAGTTTACACCAGCTGAGGATCAACATCCAATCTTTAGGTCACCTAACTGAACTCTAATTTTGTGGATATTCATACGCCACTAGTGCCAGTTTCCCCTTTATCAAATCACGTGTGTGCCATGTCTCCAGAGTGGTGGAAAATGCCTGACTTTTCATTCATACGCCTCGGAACCCAAGTGTGGGAATATGACCCAGGCAATGCGAAATAACAAAAATTTACAACAGATGTCGATCTGCTCAGAGACACGAAGCTCATCGGCTGGTGTGTAAAGCAGGGAACCCCAAGGCCAGAGGTGAAACTCAGACACTCATCACAGCATCCAAAACAGAACAACCGGAATCTCAATCAGATGCACCATTTACATAATACTCTTCCCAAAGAGGAGAGGAAACACTGAGCAAAACTAACATCTCCCCTTCCACTGAGTCTTTCATGTGCTGGGTAATTATTCATTTTTAGTTTATCAGCTAATTATACATGTGACTTGGCATTTGAAGAAGTAGGATCACTTCTTTTTTTTCCCCATGACTAGTAATTATACTGGCCTCTTCTGATCCCTCTGCTTTAACATGAGGGCTCATTGTTTAGGCCAGCATGCCATCATCTCTAGAGGTTAAATAGCATTGGATTATTGGTTGTTATCTTGTTTAACACAGAGGGCAGGCATCTGTAGCCATGACAATACAGGGCTTTCTAGTAACAAGAGCTGGCCAAATACTACAGACTATTTTCCTAAATGTTAAATATTTAAATTTAAATCAGTTTGCTTTGAGCGTGTGCACAGTTCTTGTGCATTGACTTCCTGGGTGAAATTCACCCCAGTGCGTCAAGGACTATAAGAAGGCCGATGCACCACTTGCATCCCACTGGATGTCAAAGGGAAATAAATGGATGCATAATCCTTGCACTTAATTTCACCGTCTACTGGTGGGGTTTACTGGCAGGAACAAATATTGAGAAATTGCTTCTTGGTTCAGCTATTTACAACGGCTTTTAACACCAGGGTGCAAAACAGAGCTGTGTGAAGGACAGAAGTTCTGTTTCATTCCAAATCAGAATGAAAACGGAAAATTTTAACATTCAACATTTGTTTCATATCAAAGGGTTTCATTTTGATTTTGACTTTATTTTCTATATTATATTACAACAACATTTTAAAAATTTCAAACTGAAAAGTTGTTCCAAAATGAAAAAATAAAATCTGCCCATTTTGTTCAAAAATGTCAAAATGGGACTCTGACAGTGTCAGAACATTTGATTGTTTTTGGTTTTTCTTCAGAACAAAATTTTTGCAAATCAACCCAATTTTGAAAATCATTTCAATTTCAACAGAACCAGACTTGTCGGAATATGGTTCCATTAAGTTCTCTCTGATCAGCTGCAGTTCAAACCGTACTGAGGACCTGTAATGCGTGTTGTTATATAAATCATTTTTTCTCCCTTGGTCTCCTTCTTTCCACTTCCACACACACAGCAAACTTCTGCTCTTTAACCCCACTATGGCACCTGCCTTAACATGAGACCTGTCAAACATGCAAATATGGCCTCACTGGGAATGAGAGACTCACTGGCTCCGTTCTCATGGAAAGTCAAAAATAATGTCAGCAGCAGGAGCGGGGAGAGAGCAGACAAATGAGAATTGATGAAGTCTGGATTCCTGAAGTTATCAGACCAGGCCGCTGTGCTGTGGAGGTGCGAGTTTCCACAGAAGCCTCAAACTGCATATTAAATCTATCCCTTGGTGCTGTGTGTTAGGAAGGGGAGGGAGAAGAGAGTGTTTTAAAGTAAAGCTGTAATAGGTCTGCAATAAAAGTTTACCAGCTTTTATATCAGTTCCCAATAATGAGTAGAGATGTTTCAGTAGCTCAAAGCTCACCGTGATGGGAAAAGCAATTTCTGGGAATAGGTTATTAAGGGTCCTATTCTGCCTTCACTTACATGGCTCGTAACTCTGAATCCTTTCTGTACTTAAAACGATGCTGTCAAGACGGAGCTCGTCTATTAAATATTAACACACACGCAAAATGCCATGCATAGCAAATCCCTTCCATTATTAAAAATGAAAGAGCTTAAGGAAATCTGGTTTACTTTACACCATTTATGAAGCTTATCCAAGATGAGTGAAGTTCAGAGAGTAAATACTTAATCAAGACCGGTCAGTTTCATTTTCTTTTACCAGTCCATTTCATTTTCTGTTACTAGTACATTTCACTTGCTGGCTCTCACTCACTCACCTGAGGATATTGGTTCAACATTCCCACTGCTGCAGTATAATGTTGATCTCAACTAAAACTGTTTGCATTGATTTCTCTCTTTTTTTTTTTTTTTTTTTTTAAAGCAAGAAAACATTTCTAGTCCGATTCGATTTTTTTATAACCATCCTCCTCCCCGCTCCTTCTTTTGGCTTGTTCTTAATAGCCAGCTGTGGCCTGACCTCAGGAGCGGGGTAGTCGTGCTAATGGCAGCTATGGAGGAGGCTAGAGGGAAAAGGGTCCGTTTTTATCCTGTTGACTTTGACAGCACTGCTGAGAGCCATTTTTCTAACTCAGGGCCAAACCTTGACGATTTTAATCAGGTGGAGCGAGAAATTCCGAAGCAAGGCCCACAGCAGGGACCCTGAATACCAGTGTTACAATTATGGCAGGTTTGACCCACCAAAGAAACAATCCAACGAGGTACCTATGATTGCTATCGTATCTGAGCACCTCACAATCTTTAGCGCATTTATCCACACAACAGCCCTGGGAGGTAGGACAGTGCTATTATCCCATTGCAGCTAGTAGTGTGCCGCCCAGTCCAGGTATGGAAACCCTAGAAACCCCTGTGTGTGGACGTTACAGCCACGTGAGTACGGACCCAGGGGGGCAGGCAGGCTTGTGCTTGGGCGGCTAGCCTGTGCTGAAATAGCCACACTACTATTTTTAGCACGCTAGCTCAAACAGAGCTAGCACACGTCTGTCTCCTCTGGATGGGAGGCACACTCCCAGTTGCAGTGTAAACATACCCTAAGGGACTGGCCCATGGATTGAACCCCCAAGTCCCAGACTACCCAAGAAACTCTCTGTAAAACTTTCATTTCCCTTCCCCCTCCCCAAACACACACTTAAGGGGCTCCCCAGCATTCATGCAACTGTATTACATTTTGTACACACTTCCGTGGGGTTTGCGGTTGGAGGAACAATTCATGTGCTACCCAATTGCTGGTGGAACTGGAAGAGCAGAATGGTGTCCATGGGGTCAATCACCTCTCGCCAGAAGGAAAGGGAGACAATTCTGTCACGGATCCACAAGATCTGTGCTGCGATCCCAGCTTTGGGCCAGTCTCTAGGAGGAGCCCCTCAGCGAGCCAGATCCCCTAGGGGTCTCTCTCTTCCTCCAGGGGAAGCCATGTGGCTTCTCCGGCTCCTTAAGCTGGACATCTGCTCCTTCAGCACCCCTGCTACACAGCATGAGCTCCGTTCCGCGAGTTCAGGTGAAGCAGGGCCCTGAGGGAGACATGTACAATCTTAGGGAGTGGTGCACCTCCTCTGTTAGCAACTGCAGGGACACTCAGCCAGCGCTGTCAAACAGAAGAGTTTGTTAGTCGACTGGAACACAGCATAGGAAGTCCTTGGTTAGCTTAAAGAAAGGAAAGTTACAGTATTATCCATCCCAGTCAGCACAGAGCCCAAAGCCCTGTCCCTCCGTCTCCGTCCCAGCTCAGGTGTGCCTCCATTGCTTCCAGCGGCCAGCTTTTAACTTCCACCTCAGACCCCACCACTTCTTTGTTCTCCATCTGGGGAGATGTGGCTCAGGGTTGCTAGGTAGCAATATCCCGGTGATTGGATTTGCCATTGTCTTTTCAGAGGCCGCAGCAATAGGGGACCAAGACCCACTTAGTCTGAGACATCCAGGAGCCATTCACACCTGCATCTCTGAGCCTCTGCAGACAGCAAAAAGACTCCCCCACACACACACTTTGTAACTATGCAGCATACAGGGGAAACTGAGGCACACACAAGCGTCACAAAAATATTACAGAAAATTCCCACTTTGTCACAAGTTCTACTTGGCAAGGGTTTCTGGATGCCAACAATGCTGCCACTACAAAGGGGTTCAGCACATGTAGCACACATCTTGGATTTGCATAGGCCACTGTATAACTAGCTGCTTGGTTTGAATTGGAACAGAAGCTTTGGAGACATGAGAAGCCACCAGGGGGACTGGTGAGTGAATCCAGGATGGGGTACGGATTTGGCAGATGCTAAAGGACTCTGGAAAACGCATCTAAGTTTGTTCTAGCACTATCCATGTACATTTTACACAGGCACCTTCTTCTTTCTGGATACCGGGCTACCTTCCATCACCTCCACTTTGCCTTCCAGTTGCCATGCAGAGATCAGGGTAAGCATTTCGACACAGATGGGCAGTGCAGGTATTGCCTTAATATCTTCATGAACAACTGTCTCAGCCCATTAGGCACATGTGAGCTCCCATGATCAGAACAGAACCTCAGCTCACAACGGGTCATTGGGACGAGGTGCATTACAGAGACAATGCCCTCAATGGAGTGGGAGGTGGATGCACGCCAGCAGCCAGCTCATTCTTAGAACCTGTTCCTCTCTCTACCCGCTTGTCTAGAATGTGACACTGAAAGCAGTCCCAGTGAGTCAGAAAACAGCTGGAGCTCACCTGTCCCGCGGGCCCCTAGGACTCCAAGTTTTATCTGTCTCCCATTAATGATACAGTTTCTTCTCTCCGCTACACAAAGTGACCCCACAGCATTTTCTGGTAAGGGAAATTATAGCTTGGCATCTGTTCTTTTCCCTGCCAGAATCAGATTGCTCATCTTGTTGTATCTTACAAAATTGCTCAAGACCAGCAAGGAGAAAATTGATTTTCAATATGGCCTTTTCTTTTTAATAGGCACTCTTACGTTCGTGAGAAGCTATAATTCCTGTTCCACGCACCCTAGCTATTGCAAGAATATTTGGAGTAAGGTTGGGATACTTCTAAGTACAGACCTATAGATGCTAACATTGGAGATCTGCTGGAATTTCTTCCCCGTTATCCTTCCAGTTTTCTACACTACGTTGTCCAGTCTCCGTTCAACTGAGAACATTTCCACTACCTACTTGGAGAGGAGCATGGCTGATTAGTCAACTTATCATGACCAGCCCAGTAAGTACCACCCCTCAAAGCCAGACGAGTTTCCAGCACAGTGAGGACACACATTCAGATCAGGAAGTATTTACAGGCAGATGTAGCCAATAGGTTTCTGATCCCATGCTCCTGAGATCTAGCCTGTGGGCCCACCCCGAAAAGCAATTCAGAAATCCAGGGGTGCCTGGGCTCAGAAGAAGATGCCTTCGCAGAATGGCATGGAAACTAGCTTCCCCGTCCCCATTTATTTTGTATCTATGGTGTTTAATTTGTTTTTAAAACAGACTCCAGTTGAAGGAGGGCAAAGACACACAATCTGGTACCAGACGGCAAATCTGAATTAGGACAAGTCATGCATATTTTATTTCCCTCCTTCAAATGCAAATGCATGTCTAATGTATTTAAAGTTTCATCTATTGCCGTGCTGTTTTGCCAGCAGAGGTACAAAGGGAAAGGGACAGCGGAAGGCTACGACGACACAGCCGCCCCAGCACGTGAGACCCTGGATAAAGCAGAATCATAACTTCATGTATGCTATTGGCATCCCAGGTGGTATAGAAAGGGGGGCCAGAGAGGTGGGAGGGGAAACAAACACTGCTTCATCATCATTACTGGACAAAAATCAAAAAGTCAGAGGGCCAGATTCTCTGGTCCTGTCTGAAACCAAAACCAGATTTGGGGCAAAAATGGCTTTAAGCGTCCCCAATTCTGGGTCTGGTCTGGTGTCTCTGGTACGCTTTGAACAGCCGGAAGGCTCCTCTAACGAATGCCAGCTTCCCACAGTGACAAGGAGGCTTTTCCAACAGCTACGGATTGGCAGGGCATAGGGGCATCACCGCCTTGTCCCCTTCCCCACACCATGCTGCTTGAACCAGGTGGGTGCAGGAGGGGGTTGCTGGTAGAGCCATAGCAGAGGAGCCACTCGATGCTGCCTATGCAGGGAGAATCCTGACGGGGCCAGATTCACAAGTTTCATGGCCGCTTTGCAGCATCAGGGGGACATAAGCGGATAGAGCAGGGCCCAGGACCTGACATCAGAGTGGTTGTTTTGTGCCTCCTGCCGTGCAAAGCATTGAGCGAGGGGACATGAGAGCTGCTGGAACCTGCCAATGTCTGCAACTAGTGGTGAAAGAATGGAACTGCAGCCAAGTAAAGCCCCGCTGTGCTGTGTGCCTTGGAATCGTGGCTCCCAGATTTGCACGTCGTGACAGAACACTGGATGGAAAACAATCCTTTGCACGGAATCTTGTGGAAATTAGAACGGGAAGAGGCCTTGCCCATTGCAGGGCTCCAGACCAGGGCCACGCAAGCCCAGCTGTCATTCTGCACTGGTGCTTTCCCTTTCATTGGGGCTCACAAGAACTAGATGGCTAACTTGGGCAGATCAGTGCCATGCTAATGAGAGTTTCTGCTATGGTTTTTCCTTCATTTTAGCTGCATCCCTGATGACAAAAAGCTGCCGCTGTCAGAACCATAGGCAGTCGCGAGCAAGAGGACCTATTAGACCATTAATCCTTCGCTTGCCAGAAATACACTCTAAAAGTGTATTTTCTACTCGCTCGTCCAGTGTTCTTTTAAACAACTCAAGCAATGGAGTTTCTGCCACTTCCCTGGGGAGATTATTCCAATTTAGTAAAGATCACACTCCCAGGAAGAATTCAAGTCTCTTCCGCCTACGTTTTCCCCTCTTAATTTTATCCTTTCCTTCTTCATTATAACCCTACATTTGGCATGCTCTCTTGATGGTTACCGTGCTGCCCACTCTACACACGCAGTCCTCGTCTTCTCTGGGCCATAGTTAATTCTTTCATCCTTTATCTTTCTATCCCATCGGTTATTTTTGTGGCTGTTCTCTGAACTTCCCTCCAATTTGTCTGCCCGTTTTGCCGCTCTGCTTTACATGAAAGCAGCCTGCTGACTAGGGCACTGATCTACCGAAAGGAAAAGAATAAAGTGACACATCGGACTCTTGAATGATATAAATTGCTCCAAATTTCCCCTCTGGGATGAATTCAAGTTTGCCCTTCTTTGAACAAGTTTCACAAGATTTTCTCTCTCTCTTCTGCAATGGCTGCCCTCTGCGTGCACCTTCACAAGCTCACCAAGTGGTGAGGGGAGGAGGGTTGGAATAACCTCGGATAAAGAAAGAGAAGATGAATGTGCTGCTGATTGCTACTGCGTGTAGCAAAGAAAAGCGCTTCTAGACATTTCTCCAGGCGGGATATTCTGCTCCACCCCAAGAGTCAGGGTTTTTCTCGGAACATCCAAACACAATTCCAGGCAGCGGGCCAAATTCTGATCCATCACACCAGTATAAACCCAGAGTGACTGTATTGTTAATTTGTTCTGCAGTAGCCCCTGGAGGCAGCAGTCACGGATCAAGGCCTCCTGGTGCTAAACGTTGTACAAGCATAACAAAAAGACAATCCCAGCCCTCGAGAGTTTGCTGTCCAAGATGTCAACGGAATTACTCTGGAGTAACTGCTCACACTCCAATCCAGAGGGTGGGGCTAGGGGAGATTGGCAAGGTAACACATGATAATAATACTTAGCATTTATAGTGCTTTTCATCAGATGATCTCAAAGGCCTTCACAATATTTAATGTATTTATCCTCACAAGATCTCTGTGAAGTGCTATGATTCCCATTGTACAGATGGGAAACTGAAGCCCAGAGAGGCTAAGTGACTTGCCCAGAGACACCCAGGAAGTCTGTGCCGGAGCAGGGAATCGAACCCAAGTGTACAAAGTCCTAGGATAGCACCCTACGTGCTGCAGAGGAAGGTGAAAAAAACCCTAAAATGGGGAGTTTTATTTCTCATTAATACATCTTTAAAATGGTCTCTTTATGGTCACTTTGACTGGGACACCCTTTTGATAACAGCCTGATCTTCACCTGCCCCTCTAATTAAAGGAGAAGGAATGTGGGTGACTAGACAGTAGTCATAGACGTTGACTCTGGAAGTTCATAGAGAGTTCTTACCCAGGCAGATCCACTTCCCACTAACTTCAAAGGGAGTCATTTGCTTAAGGGCCAGATCCTCAGCTGGACTAAACGCAAATACAGCCTCATTGACGTCAGTGAAGCTACACTGACTTACACCAGCTGAGGGTCTGGCCCAAGGATTCCCAACTGTGCAGCCTTTCATTCACCTGGTCGAGCACGTACCGTTGCAGTTCCGTTGACTTCACTCAGTGCTCAGCCAGGTGAGCAAGGACTGCACAGCGAATGCACAAATGAAATTAAGTTCCCGTGTCTGTCCGCTGGAGGCAAGTTTGTTCAACTGAAAAAAACCCCTCCAAGCAGCTGGAAGCACATTGATCGGGAGAGAGATCCTGCGGCTTTCCAAAAGCAGGAGTCCAGATGTGGCCCCATCTCAGGTGCTGTGCACAGCTTGCGCTTTTTGTGGAGGGAATTGGAAGTAGATCATCTGCTGCCTCATCTCTGCACTAGTTGGATGGAGTTTGTGACGATCGTGGGCAGGAAAACCCTTCCCCACACTACTCTCTGTCTCTGCGAGGGCTGGAAAAAATTTCATCATTAACGCATTATTTTCACACTGCACCATCTTAATCTCTCTTGACTTTCAACTGCTTTCAGCTACAGCCACACACCTTGAAGAGCCAAGCTTTTTGCATGCATGATAAACTCAACTTTAAACTGATTATTAAAATATACAAGCTGTTAATCTAATGACTGCCAGCTGAAGCCACATTCTCTCCACTGTTTAATCTTCACTTACAATGTCAGAATTCATTTGTTCTTTCCCACTGCACTCATTGCTCCCTATTGTGTGCTCCCTAGACCTCTCACACGCTACACATACACACACACTCCAATTCATACAGATCTGAAAACAGATCATTCTGGGAAGGGCTTCTTGAAGGTTTGTTTCAGACAATAAGCCACAGCAACCAAAAGGAACAGCTCAATCACTATGAACTTAAGGACAAAAAGGCAACACATATTCACTCTATATGAAGTACTTTCTGTGGATTGGAATAAGGATTTTCTAGTGAATGAAGAAGACGCTTGCATTTCCTGCTCTCAAATGTTGAGTAACATGGCTATTCGGTGTCAATCAGCTGCTGCGTTCCACCTCAGAGGTGGTTGCATTGTAATGGTGGGTTGTGACACAGGAGTCGATCTGGAGAGGGTAATTACCACACAGCTAGAAGATACAAGGTATGTAGGCTAGCTAACAGAGTCCGATCCCCTCTACAGCCAAACAAACCAGCTTTCCCAGCTCACCACAGCCTGTAGTTCCAAGCAACAAGTGGCTTACCTCAACTGAGATCCCAGGGAGAGACCGAGTGCTTCTAAGATCTCAGTCATGTCAGGGGTGCAAAGAAATGTTCAGCTCCCTTTAGGCAAGCTCTTAAGGAAAGCAAATGAAGAACCGCTCCTACCAGACAGCCTCCTGGTTTCCATGCTCAGCCCACCTGAGAGCACTAGGACCTGTTCTAATTCAGATCCCCCAATCTAGGAGCACCCCTCACTCTCCTCCCTCCCCCCGCAACTTCCTTCTAAGGTGCAAAGAGAAGGGTCTTTCCCTCTCCATGGTTGTCTCTGCCCTCTCCAGGGTAGCCTTTCACTGCAGGCAGGTAGGAAAGAGAGGTAATTGCTGCCACTCAAGGAATGAGGTCCAGCTCCCTCTATCACACAAGCGAAGCTATTCTCCTGTGTGTGTGACATTTGCATCATGCTTTGGAAGTGACCAATGTAAATATGGGGCTAGAAATGGATTAGCTACATTAATGTCAATGGAGCTACATCACTTTCCACCAGCTGATGACCTAGCCTCATTTTATATGAGTAATTAATAATAATTAGAGTTGAGAGCCAGAGACATGAAGCAACTTGCCCAAGGTTACACAGGGCATCTGTGGCATTGAAGCCAGCTCTTCCAAGTGCATATCCAGTGTCTTAACCACAAGACTATCCTGCTGCTCACACACCAAAGAGCTCCCTTAAAAAAGCCATTTAAGGTATTTTCTGATATTATGCTGTCATTGCAATAGCTGGAAAATTGGCCAACCTGTTAGACCATGTGTGAGATCTTTGCAAATGGGTCAGATGTGACCTCAGGGCAAGGAACAGGATGTTCAGCAAAGGCCAAATGCCACTTTCAGATAAGCATGTGGTGCAAGCATTGAGGCCAACAGGAACTGTGAAGGCAGATGCCCCCCAAGGCAGAATTTGGCCAAAGTTGCCTCTTTCCTACTTTGCTTCCACTGCTCCAACGGAACAATTAACAATAGATTTCCAAGATCATACGCTTTTCCCATACAAAGTGCTGTGCCTGTCATCCTACCTTATTTTCTGCAGCATTAAACATTTAGGTCCTGATCTGCAACCCTCACGTACGTGAGTAGCTTATTGAACAGAGTGGGACTACTCCCATGGGAGTTGCGGATTGGACCCTATATCTGTAGTGTGACACTACAGACCATAAAGGAGAATGAATGGGGAAAATGAATAGATTTTAAAACAAAAAGGGACCTGGATTAGCCAGTCTGCCTTCTTGCATAACACAAGCCAAAGAACTTCACCCAGTGATGCCTGCAGTGAGCCCATCACCTTATGGCTGAATGACGACATATATTTTGGGATGAATTCCAGGCTTGATTTAAAGACCACAAGTAAACGAGAATTTGGCACGTCCCCAGATAATTTGTTCCAATGGTTAAATTATCTTCACTGTTAAAAACTTCCAATTGGAATTGATGTAACTCCAATTTCTAGCCATTGTATCTTTTTATGTCTTTGTTTGCTAGATTAAAAAGCCCTCGAGTGTCTGATATTTCCTTTTATAGACTGCGATCAAGAAGCCTAAACAGTTTTCCCTTTATTAACAAATATCCCAGCAATCCCCCGATACCCTGCAGGATCACTAGTGCAAGCTGGAGCACGGTGGGGCAATGAATGTAGAACACACCAATCCTTTTCAGCTAAGAGTTTCCATGTGGGTTTCTGTTCAGTGACTCCATTGCCTGGTTTAACGGCCTGCCAGCACTTTTCAAAAGCTCTGCCCTCCTCATCAATGATTCACACAGACTCTCAGAACTGTGCAGAGATTAAAGAGGCCGCTGTGCCCCCATCTCGCTTCAAACCAAAGCGTTTTTAAATATTTCATCTCGCCGCAGAACTGTTCTGCACACATCTTGAGGGCCGTCGGAACAGCTCTTGCTGGGGCTGAGCGGACGTGGTGGTGCTGCCGTGGCAGCGGATGTTACAAGCCCAGCCTGGCTGTATTTACTTTATTGAATGAGTTCAGCACTAGCCACCTACGGTGAGGTCAAGAGTCACTGGCGCCCCCTCTAACGAGAGAAGTCGTAACTGCACCGAGAGGATGAAGTTGAGAGTGTTCATAAGGGGCAACCTACAAGGAGTAACAATGTGATCCAAAACCCATTGAGGGTTTTGACTAGGGAGGCAGTGTTGTCTAGTAGGAAGTACACTAGGCTGGGACTCAGGAGAGCTGGGTTCAAGTCCTACTCGGTGATGTTGGGCAAGTCACGTCCCTCCCTGTGCCTCAGTTTCCCAATCTGTCAAATAACCTCCTTTGGAAAACACTGAGATCTACTGATGAAGAGTGCCGTACAAGTGCCAGGTATTATTCCTGATCCTTGTTCACACCCTAAATGACAAACATTGCAGGGAAACAGAAAGAACGTTGAAATGCAGCTGTTGACTTCAATGGGATTTGTGGGTGCTTGGCACTCCTGAAAATTAGGCCAGGAATTCACACTTCCTAGGAAAGACCAGGAAAGACCAGGTGCCTTCAACTTTCCTGGGTGCCCATCTCCTCTGGGACACACAAAATAAAGTCTCTGTAAAGTTGAACTGATCGGTGACAGCACATGAAGGCTCTTGTAGGAACATATTTCTGGTCCCATATGGAAAGATCTCACAGAGTCACAGAAAATGGGGATGGAAGAACCAATCATGGAATCTATTATCCCCAGCGAAGGCAGGATTGTGACCCATGGTGCAGTCTAGACTGTTTTGTACAGTTCCATTATAAATACTTGCAGAGGAGAGTGACCCAATGGACTGGGCCCCAGCCTGTAAGTCTAGGAACCTTGGTTCTGACCCCAACGTGGCCACTGCGGTAAATCACTTAACCTTGGTGTGCCTCAGTTTCTCCATCTGTGAAACAGGAATAATAATTCTTACCTGTCTGTGCAAAGCACTTTGAAATCTACAAGTCTATAAGGGCTGAGTACTATTATTAAAAAGCACATGACTATTTCGTCTACATCTCCACACGTGACTCTCATTCTCTGAAGAAGGACTAGCATTAGAACTACCACTAGAGAGTGTGCAAAACACTATGGGACAAAACTTTTCACTCTCTTCTTGATGCAACTTCCACTGAAACTACCTGGGACATATTCCTGCATTTTTTTAAATTGAAATTACCCCTGCCATCCCCTCCCCCCACCAAATGTAAAGGGGGAAGGGGAGGAAAAAAACAGAAGAACAGAAAGATAAAGGAAAGGAAGATGAGGGAAAGGAAAGGAGAGTGAAATCTCAGTTTCCACCTGCTAGGAATGAATCAAAGTTTTCTAAAAAGTTATAGCCTGCATTCTAATCTAAGTTCTTCCTAATAGAGTCATTTTACATGTCTGGTAGCTTGGCTTTCTATTTTAAAGAAAACAAAATGTAATTGAAAAAACCCAACACAATATGTTGATCAGAGAAATTTAATACAGAGCCATTTTTCCCACAGCAGACTCCAAGGCGATACAGCTAGCTAAAAAAACTGAGGGCTAGCCCTAGCTCCTTGTGTGGTACAGCTACAAAGTACAGGATCAGATTCCGAGTGTGTTATTGTCTCTTGCACTAGCCTTTCTGTTCACTATCCTCACTATTATAGCTGGCCAGCTGATATTTACAAGTACTGTACTCAAACTCCCATCAACAAGTGACTAATTCACTGATTAATCTATTTTCCAGCGATTTGGCCAGTACTACAGGCAGTCGAACAACATTCTTCCGAAAAACAATGATTTTTGTCCCCTCTGAGCCACAATTTTTTTTTCAGCTGATTGACCTGCTCGGAACATAGAGATAAAGACACACGCAAAGAAACAGAGACACACTGAGAGTATTCTTTGCAGCTGTTGGAGCTTTTAATCCCTTTGCAAAGATGGATTTCACCCTCCTGGGTTTGTTTTTTTTTTCCCCTCTTACGTTTCCTTTGTCCTGTATTTGCAGAGTTACCCACCGGGCTGCCTTGGAACAGGTGGGGAACACAAGCAGGTTGCAGCCACTTGACACGTGTGCCTTCGCTTCCCTTTAGCAAGGAGTCATTTGATTTTGCAGCCTGTAGGAAGTGGCAGACAGCCAACATTCCCCAGCCTTTTGCAAAGTGAATTTACTGCTGGCGAAAGGTGCCAAGAGAAACGCTAGGAATCGAAGCCCTCGAACACAGCCCAGGTACGGCCCAGCTTAGCCCACACTGCCCCTCAACTCTGACTTGGCAGGACAAGCCTCAACCCCCATGGCCCCGTCCTTCCCAGACCGCTCTGCCAAGAGCGCCAGCCAGGGAGCCCATTAGTGGGTTGTAGACACTCACCACAAGGATTTGCACTGAGGCCACACTGGCAGTACAACCCCCGTTGGACCATTCTGATTTTCGGTCCCTAACAACCCAGACTAGATACGAACCAGCGATCCAAGGGGTCTGTAGCTCATTGCTGACCTGCGGCATCCATTGTCCCATCATGTCTCCACTACACAGCAGCTCCCAGTCTTCAGCTTGTGCGGCAGCATTTATCCCACTCGTGGTATTCAGACACAGTACGTGCACCAGGCTGAGTGTTGGCCTTTGGCTTCTGCTGCCCCTATAGTTACATAGGGCCCCGATCATTCAAAGAGTCTAGTGCAGACACACCAGGGCAGATTCTGTGCAGTGACAGGAACCCCCTTTTGCACCACTCTGATTCCGGGCTGCTGCAGGGGCTGATCTACCTTACAGGCCCTCCCCATGACTGCCCATTAACTATTGTCCGGCCCAGAATATCCATATCACTGAGCACTAAGGTACGCACTCCTCCTGCCGTGATCCACTCTAAACCCCACCTCCAGCATGCCCCTACACTGGGACTGATGTGGAGGTGCGGTATCTGGATGCTTACATCAACCCTACGCTGCCCCCAAGCCAGGGGAATTCTCTGTCAGCCCTTGTGGCTAGTTACAGCTACAGCTGTCTGGAAATTCTCCAGCTGAATAGTTTTCCAGTGAAGAATGCCTATTCTTTGAGAGCCAAATATTTCAGAGAGACAGGTCAGTTTTGACTCCGTTGTCAAAACCTACCTGGTTTCCTGCTGGCTTACCTGCCTAGCTCCCCGGCAGTTCGCCAGGCAGACTGATGGGGAGCCAAGTACCTGGAAACGCTGGGGACTCCAGCTCACATGCTCCTCAGCTCCCAGGCTCCTCGGTGGCTCACCTGATGGGCTTCCCTGGAATGGAGCTCCCCGGGCTTCCAGCTCTTCATCAGCTCACCTGGCAGGGAGCTTGGAAGCCATGAATCCCCAATTGATGATGGCTCCTGAACTGAGGACCCCAGGGCTTCCAGGCTGCACAGATCCAGGAATGCCCACCAGACAGCCTGCCTCAGTCAGAGACCACAGACCACCCTTTACTCCAGGGTGGCCTGCCCCATGGACTGGCTGGGACCCCCTGGCTTCTGGGCTCCGCAGGTAGGGGGCTGCCCATCAGGCAGACCGTCCAGGAGCTGGGGCTCAGTTCCCTTCCACGGAGAATTTTGAAATGTTTGAGTTTTGTTCCGAATTAGAATGAACCCAGTTTTCAAAACAGCAAAGTCCTCCATGAAGCAACATTACCTTCCTCTGCTCAGCTCTGCTTACAGCCCTCGTACAGAGCCTTGTATAGGAGCCAGGCCAGGGACCAAAGTCCTCTCTCTAGCTCCCCAGTGACAATGAAACTACTAGCACATTGTCACCACTACCTGTTCTCGTCTCTTCCCCCCAAGGCAGAGGTCAGCAGAGGCCATCATCGCCTCTAGCAGGGGAGGGGAGGGGCTGCTACAGGCCAAGACAGATGTCCTCACATTTTATTTTTGTTTGTTTGTTTGTTTGTTTTAATAAAGCCTGAGATTCTCCTTTGCATTTCAAGCTCTCCTAAATCAGAAGGAGCAGGAGCTAGAGGGAAGAGCTCTGTGGGCCTGCAAAGGCTGGTTCTACCTGGGGGAGTCTTCAGAGATTGCTTTAGTTAGTGCAAAATCAAATAAAGAGCAAGCAATAAAGCAGTACAAAAAATGAGCAGGCAAGTACCTACATTTTATCCTCAGTCAATACCTTTTCAGCATGGCTGATAGCTGCAATCTGATTTAATGTTGTACTATAGAACACCAAGGGGGAAATCCAGACACCTTGGAGTGGTTGCATGTCATGCACCGTATTCCTGAGCATAGACCTTCAGATCATCTGCCCAGGCAACCTGTAATGTGCCCATCATCATGGTAGCTGGGCAAGATTAAATAAAAGCATAATTTAGTCTTTAGAGGATAGCTAGGCTCCACCAACTTGTTTTACCTGCTATCGCCCCTGTTATTTCCCAGGATTTGCTTTGTTCCATGACATATGTCACCATTCTATTTCCATTCATCAATAAAAAGAGGCTGCACGTTAAAGTCTTGCACTGCACCCCACAGACTCATCCCGATGTGACTCATCGTCATCCCTCAGGCTTATCCTGCTCTCTTGCCAGAATGAGAAGGTCCATATTAGAGGGCCCTTTGCCAAAGCCACCCCACCAGCCATAAAGAGTTTCCCCTGCAGGACAAAGCTGTCGGAATGGGTTGGAGAAGGAGGGGTCACCTCTAGCTTAAATGCTAAAAAATGTGAAGCAGGACCTCGAGGTGGATCCAGAAATCAAAATGGTGAGACAATGAAACATCCACAGCACTGAGGTAAGGTGCGCTCGCACGGCAGTCTTCCTGGCCCGTGATGCCATGGTTCAAGGCATTCAAGAATAATCCAAACAGTTCAGTGCTGCTCAGCTTCCACAGATAACATTCTTGAGCTTCCCCCTTTCGCTTGTCCCAGAAGACACATGTGCCAAGAGGTAATAATGATAATAATTTACTTGTAGAGTATACAGCGCCATTTATACAGCAGGTTCCAAAAGCACTTTAGAAGCAAGCGTGGGTACACACACAAGTAATTGTGTAGTTGCTCAGGGACATGATGGGACTGTGAATGGGATGGAAAGTGGGTCCATGAGAACTCTATGTTAAAATGGGATAAGCACCGTAAGAAAATTTGAGAACCCCATCTTTAAAGACACATGGTAAGTCAGCCTGACCTTTGTACTTTGCAAGGGGGGAGTAACTACTCTGTTTTCTTATGGTCCTTCACAATGCCATGGCAATGACCCCTTCAGGAATGCCATGCAGCCCACTCGGACCTAGTAAAACTCTCTGTGATGGAACAGAATGAAAACAGGCAAATTTGCTTTACTGCCTCATAGTGTGCACCGTGCAGTTTGAAAATGAGTGAAACCCCTCTATTTCCTCTGTGGGCGGAGGGGGGGACATCTTCACTGGAAGAGGTGGGGTCCCGCTGCATGACCAGGATTATGCAACAATGATGCTGGAGTGGACAGATGTGGGGAAATATCAATGTCTTCTCAAACGATTAACCAGAAGTCCTCACTCAAGAACTGCAGCGGCAGGTGTCCTTGTTAATGCCCGAGGAAATACACAGTTACTAAAATCTTAAACACACAGTGTATTTGATTCCTATGAGTTTATCTGTTGGCAAACATGGAGGAACAGACAAATCCCTGGTGTGACTGCATTGATTTCAGAGAAGTTACCCCAAGGAAGAATTTGGGTGGATGCGTTTAAAATCAATGTGAAAGCATCATCCATTAGATAGGATAGTGTCGTGCTACCTCTTAGTTAATTACATTTACAAATTAAAGTCAGTAGCACCGATTCTGGGTTGGTGTAAATCACTCTAGCCTCACTGGGGCCAGAGCTAATTACACTGGTTTACATCAATTGAGTCAGTGGCCCAGGAACTTAGGGGACAACTATAAAAAGAATCAAATTTCTAAGCAGGAAAACCACAATTTCCCCTAGCCGAGGTAGATCTTCATTTACAAGTGTGGATTTCTCCATGGATTTTCATGCTTAGAGGTGCTGTACTGGCTGATAGAGCCATAAAGTTTAAGGCCAGAATGGACCACCCGATCATCTAGTGGGACCTCCTTTATATCCCAGGCCACCAACATCACCAGCACCCACATGCTAAACCCAGCAACCAAAATTAGACCAAAGCATTACAGTCCACAGGAGACTGGACTGTTATGTGCCACAAGCAGAGAATAGGAGGGACCGAGGTGCACCAGTGCCCAAGGCCCCTGCAATAGCAGGGAACTGATTGAGATATACCAGATATTCCTGGTAAGTAACCCACACTCAGACTCTGCAGAGGAAGGTGAAAACCCCCCGAAGTCTTTGGCAATCTGACCTGGAGGAAAATTCCTTCCTGATATGGCAGTTAGTTAGACCCTGAGCATGTGAGCAAGAACCAGACAGCCAAGCATCTCAGAGACAGAATGCTCGGTGCCACCTCAGAGCCCTGGTCCTTGTCACCCAATGCCCCATCTCCAGCCATGGCCATCCCTGATGCTTCAGAGGAAGGAGACAAAAAACTGGTCAGAATACTTTGTGTGCGGGGACAGGGAGCGTCCCTTCCTGACCCCTACAGGCGGTCGGCTGAAACCCTGAAGCATGAGCTTTAGGAAAATAAGATATAAACCAAGCGTGAGCCCCAGGGCTGCTGAGCCCTGCCCCTTACCAACACAACCAACCCTGTCACACATACATACCCCATCGGATGAAAAGTATAGACCATCAAGAGACAGGGAAACAAGGGCGCTAGAAGATATATTCTAGTGGGCAGTTCCCCCACTCTAGCTGCCCCACTAGGGTACACCAAACACAATCTAAATACAGATGGACCCAGAGCCCTTACCTCCATAGCCCTTTGTTTACGCCTTTTTTCTCATATGAATATGGTCTAGGGGCTACAGCACTGGATGGCTTGATCCTTGGGTTAATCACAGCCACTCTTGGGCAAGGCACTTAATCTCTGTGTGGCTTGGTTCCCTAGCTGTAAAATGGGGACAACAATCTTTATTCCCCCTCCCGCCATCCTGTATCTGAATTAACTATTTAAATTGTCAGCTCTTTGGGCAGAGATGGATTCCTACTCTGTGTTTGTACAGTGCCTAGCACAGAGGTCCCCAAACTGTGGTGCATGGCCTCCTAGGGGGGCATGGAGGAATGTCCGGGGGGCATGGAGGGGCCCAAAGCAGCCCCCACAAGGGGGGAGGAAGCATCACCCAGCCCCTCCCTGCCCCCAGCTCTGCTCGGGTCCTACCCCCAGTCCTGTCCCCGGCTCCTGGCTCCACAGCTGTCCCTATCCCCAGCCTCGGCGTGACTCCGCTCCTGGCCCTGTGCCAGCCCCAGCCCCCAGCCTTGGCTCCACTCCCGGCCTGGGGACGAGGCCAGGAGCAGAGTCACACCTAGTGGTGGGGACCCAGCTGACGGCCCCCACCACAGCCCAGTTGCAGCTTCACACCCACTCCTGCACCCAGCCTCGGCCCCTGGCTGCAGCCCCAGCCCCAGCTGCGGCCTCAGCCCCCATACTCCTGCCTGCATCCCACCCCCCGTGAGCCACGTCCCTGCTCCAGGCCCCGGCTCTGGGGGATCTGGGGGGCATGAACAGGGGTAAGGGGTGGTGACCCTCAAAAGTTTGGGGACCACTGGCCTAGCGCAACGAGGCCCTGGTCTTTGTCAGTGCCACTAGATGCTACTGGAATGCGAATAACAGAGCGACTTTTTCTAAAATGAATTTTCCTAAAGCCCCAGCGTACTATCCATTAGCCCACAGCCCTAGCCAGTGATGGACTGTTCCCTATAGCACATTCTCTAGTGCATTCTCCAGCTCACTTTTAAACAATTCAAACTATTAGGTCTTCCCCCACTTCCCTTGGGCTACTCTTGCACTTTGCAATGAAGCTCACCATTAGGGTTTCAATCTTGCACCAAGATGGGATACTTGGATGGCCCCGCCTCACCTTGCTGGGCTCTTGCTTTCTGCTGCTGATCTGATCTGCATATTAATCCAATCACCCTTCACAATTAAATAAGACGGGGGGGGGGGGGGAGGAATAAGACAACGCCCTCTGCAGATGTTGCCTTTTCCATATGGCCACCATATGGCCTTGCCTCACTGCTGCTCCGGTTTATAGGAGCTTTCTCTCCTCACATGGCAACTCCAGCCCCTTCTGTACCACAGCCAAGTGATTGATTAGGAAACAGGTAATTTTGCAAGGTGCTCTGTCATTGCTGATAGAAATGCTGAACCGCCATTGGTAAATTACAGCTATCAGTCTCCCAGGCGATGCATAGACACAGTCATTATTTCTTTCCTTCTCCATACAGACAATACTTCCCGTTTTCTCCGCACACGCTGTGGGGATCGCTAAGCCAGCCTGGCATCTTTGCGACTGTTTTCATGTCTTTATTACTCGGCTGTCATCTTTCTATTTCTAATAACCTCTGCGGGGAGGCAATCCTGCTATTTAGCGCTTACAGTCTATGGGGCTTTTCATCCTCCCAAATTAGTTCATTTACCCTCAAATCTCCCTGTGAGGTTGGGATGTATTATCCCCATTTTCCTGGGATGGACCCGTGTCACCGAGGAGTGGCATGATTTGTGAATGAGAACGTAGATAGCCACTGGCAGGGGGAGGAGCATATAGATTCCATGGTGATGGGCGCCATAGAAACCCCTAAGGTAGATAGAACTCGGTCCTGCGTGCAGACACTGTGGGCCTGGTCCAAAGCCATTTAAGTCAACAAGAGTCGTGGGCTTTGGATCAGGCCCAGAAAGTGGTACCTGGGGTCGCTCTCCCCCCACGTGTTTGGAGTTTACTAGGGGAGGCTCCAGAGAGGGGGGGAATTGCACCTGGAGAGGATGAATCTGTTAATGCTGGACGGTGCCCTAAAGAAGTAATGTGGTGTGTGCTAATTATGAATATAATAAAGAAGAATAAGAACGAATAATAAACAATAAATGAGCCACCTGCCTCCAGAGGGGATCTGAATAGGTACAGAACGCTCCTCCGTGGGGGTTCTGGCCACTCAAACACTCTCTAGGTCACCTGGGGCTCTGTGGCTACCAGTTAAATGAAAGAAGACTGGCCAGTTCAGGGGATTTCCCATAAAAACACTTCCTGTATGGTCCAAGATCCTGGTGGAAAAGTACCTAGAGATGTGACCTTACACTGGCAAGACAGATGCTTTTTTCTATTTATCCACTTCTCCAGGCAGAGCGGAATGGGCAGTTTACAATAACATTTTCCTTTTATGTCCCAATTCCACTTCATTATACCAATAAGATCTTTTATCTCTAGGGTGTACTTCGCGGGTGATTAAAGACAAGAGCCTTGGCCCTTGTGCCTTATCAGCACTGCCCCAGACTCACCATAACCACCCAGATACGCTCTGTCTGTCGTCTCTTATTACTTAAGAAACTTGCCAGCAGACTTACTGCAACAGAATTATGAAGCAAAATGATTGCATTCAGTTCAGTAAATCTAGGGGCAAAGTCTGTTAAAAAAAAATCTAATTGCAGAAATGCAGAGTGTTATGAAGAGATCCTGTCAGTTCAGCCAGAGT
Organism: Malaclemys terrapin pileata; assembly: GCF_027887155.1. Classification (NCBI taxonomy): domain Eukaryota; kingdom Metazoa; phylum Chordata; order Testudines; family Emydidae; genus Malaclemys; species Malaclemys terrapin. The sequence continues at coordinate 122,063,429 of NC_071511.1, forward strand.
TTATAACCCGCGGTTCCAACCTCAAGTGGAGTGAGCTAGGGTCAGAGCACTATGGGAAGGAATGTAAGGCTAGGGAGGAGGGGGCGAGAGGGGTTTTGGGGTTCATTCTGAACACATATACCGCCTCAGGAATTTGGCGGGGTCAGTTGAGGTGGGTGTGAACAGCACAGCAGCTGGCAGTAGGTGTTCAGCGGGATGCTTTAGCTCAGGATTCAGGTGAACCGGCAAAGCAGTATGAATGAAGCTAGCCCAGCACTTGTCTATGTTATGCCTGGCAATAGCCAGCCCTCTCAGCCCCTGGCTTTCCAGAGCTTTAGACTTGCTCAGAGAAAGAAAAGCCGTACCCAGCAGTCACTGAGGATGGATGATTATTTATTCGGCACTAGCGCCCATAATGGGCTAGGTGTTTCCCAGGCACGCTGGAGAACACAGTCCTTCCAGCCCAGGAGCTCACACAGACACAGCAGGCAAGAGACACAAGTGACAGGTGGAGTCGGGCGGGGGTACGGTCTTCCAGTGCATCGCTGCTGTTAGGGTCTTGTGAACACCCACGTCCCCCCTCTTCCCCCCCCCCGCAAGCTGTACAAAACTCCCCCGGCACAACCCCTTCTAGGGCACAGCACTTCTTTACCTGACACCCCCCTTCCTCACTAGGCAACCTCCCCCAGATTTCCCAGCCTTCTCCCCGCCCCCCAGCCAATGCCCCGGATCAACATTATCCAGTCTCTCCCTTCATCCTCCCTCCTCATGCAGCCACCCACCATCCTCATTCTGCACGGCAACCCCCGGCGACTCGTGCTGTGAACACTCCACCCTTCCTTCTGACAAGCAGCTTCCTCCAAATCACTCCAGCCCCGCCACCCACCCACCTGTGTCAAGCTGCCTTCCTGAACAGACCCCTGGCTAGGTGTCTCAGGCAGAGCCAGTCCACAGGGGATGCCAGCGGGCTGCCTCTGCTGCTTGACCCAGCCCCTGAGGAGGTCATGAAAGGCGGGCCAAGCATCAGGTGCCAGGAACATCACAGGGAACCAGATGTTCCAGCAGAGCCTCTCTCCCCACTGCTGCAGCAGTCGTGGCCGCTGGTGGAACAGCATCTGGCTCCCTGGAGGCTGGCCCACCACTGAAGTTCTGGCTGCCTCAGCCCACGTGGCTGGAGGAAGACAGAGGCCCTTGTGCCCCGGGGGAAATCTTCTCCCAAATCCTCAAAGCATCCCCCAAACAAACATGGAACTAGGAGAAGAGGTTCCACCAGGGAGAGAGCAGCTGACCGTGTTTTCAGAGTCCCAAGACTGCTGTGATTTGCATCAGAGCTAGAGATTACAACAGGTGGCACTTTCGAAAAGAGGCTCTTCGTTTGGTTTGGAAATTCTCCCATTTACCATCTCCAGACTCCTCCTTTGCCCCAGCACTGGTGGTGTTGTTCTGATCCTGCTCTCAGGCCTTGCTGTAGTGGGAAGACACCCCAGTTCCAGACACTGGTGGCCCAACCACTGTGCAAACCCCCGTACCATAGACAGACTGAACCAGTATACCCAGTAATTTGTTCCATTCATTCAATTCACTCCGGTTTCCTGCAGAGGTTAGCTCCACTGGTACAAATTATGTCTACACTAGGGGTCTGCATTGGGGCACATACGCCAGTGGCTATAACTGGAGCAAACACCCAGTGGAGACAAGGACTCCGTGACACTGGCCTGAGTAAGGAATTACCTTAGTATGGTCAATGGAGTCACTCTGGATTTAGACTGTATAAAAGGGGGATCATAGTCTGGTCTTGGATCTCTGTAGAGAGCTTATTCCATTGCCTGTGTGTCTGTCGAAGCATCTGCAAACCAACTTCAACCAGTGTTTAATTCATCCTAAAGATTACATACGGTTAAAGCAAGCACTGACACGCAACCAGCAATATCTGAATCATGGGGAAAGGTCTCTCTCTCTTTGTTTAATGCCTGCTCCCTCTCTCCTTTCCGCATTCAGATTGAGAACGGTTTGTTTCGCCTTTAAGAAAATAACTTCGGCTCCTCCACGTTTGTGGTTTACATGAGCAGGGAACAGAAGAGGATTGCCATGGTTACAGGCCTCATTCAAGGACTTGGGGGACATTAGGGTTACCATACGTCCGGATTTTCCCGGACATGTCCGGCTTTTGCAGGCTCAAATCCCCGTCCGGGGGGAAATCCCCAAAAGCCGGGCATGTCCGGGAAAATCGGGAGGCTTGGCCGGGGCCTCTTTGTCCGGGGCCGGGGGCATGGTGCCGGGCCGGGGGGGCGCGGGGCCGGGGTCCGGGCCGGGAGCCGGGCCCACGGGGCCGGGAGCCGGGGGCGCGGTGCCGGTCCGGGCCCGCGGAGCCGGGTCAGGGAGCCGGGCCGGGGTCGGGGGGTGCGCCGGGCCGGGAGCCCGGGTGGGGGAGCCGGGGGGTGCGCCGGGGTCGGGGAGCCCGGGTCGGGGTCGGGGAGCCGGGGGGTGCACCGGGGAGCCGGGCAGTGCGCCGGGGTCGGGGAGCCGGGGAGTGCGCCGGGGTCGGGGAGCCCGGGTCGTGCGCCGAGCCGGGGTCGGGGAGCCGGGGAGTGCGCCGGGGTCAGGGAGCCGGGGAGTGCGCCGGGCCGGGAGCCCGGGTCGGGGAGCCGGGGAGCGCGCCGGGCCGGGAGCCGGGGTCGGGGAGCCGGGGAGTGCGCCAGGGTCGGGGAGCCGGGGCCGGGGAGTGCGCCGGGGTCGGGGAGCCGGGGAGTGCGCCGGGGAGCCGGGGTCGGGGAGTGCGCCGGGGAGCCGGGGAGCCCGGGTCGGGGAGCCCGGGAGTGCGCCGGGCCGCGAGCCGGGGTCGGGGAGCCGGGGAGTGCGCCGGGGTCGGGGAGCCGGAGCCGGGGAGTGCGCCGGGGTCGGGGAGCCGGGGCCTCTTTGTCCGGGGCCGCGAGCCGGGGTCGGGGAGCCGGGGAGTGCGCCGGGGTCGGGGAGCCGGAGCCGGGGAGTGCGCCGGGGTCGGGGAGCCGGGGCCTCTTTGTCCGGGGCCGGGGGCATGGTGCCGGGCCGGGCTGGGCGTGGGGCCGGGGTCCGGTCTGGGAGCCGGGGGCGCGGTGCCGGTCCGGGCCCGCGGAGCCGGGTCGGGGAGCCGGGCCGGGGTCGGGGGGTGCGCCGGGCCGGGAGCCCGGGTCGGGGAGCCGGGGGGTGCGCCGGGGTCGGGGAGCCGGGGAGTGCGCCGGGGTCGGGGAGCCGGGGTCGTGGAGCCGGGGAGTGCGCCGGGGTCGGGGAGCTGGGGAGTGCGCCGGGGTCGGGGAGCAGGGGAGTGCGCCGGGCCGGGAGCCGGGGTCGGGGAGCCGGGGAGTGCGCCGGGCCGGGGTCGGGGAGCCGGGGAGCGCGCCGGGGTCGGGGAGCGCGCCGGGCCTGCGGGGCTGGGAGCCGGGGGGTGGTCGGTCGGGGCCGGCACCCCAGGGCCCGAGCCGACCCAGGCTGGAGCCGCGGGGGGACCAGCCTGGGCCACGCCTCCTCCCCCCGCTCCCCTTACCTGCTTCAGGCTTCCCGCGAATTAAATGTTCGCGGGAAGCAGGGGAGGGGGCGGAGACTTTCGGAGGGGCGGAGACTTTCGGAGGGGGCGGAGTTGGGGGCGGGGCTGCGGGCGGGGGCGGGGCCCCGGGGAGTGTCCTCCATTTGGAGGCACAAAATATGGTAACCCTAGGACATGGAGGCAAGCACAGAGCCAAAGCTCAAAAGCTCCTTGTATACATCAGGCTGCAGTAATCAGAAAAGTATTTACATCAGAAAGGAACAAATGCTTCTCCAACAGCAGGGGGAAAAAATACAAGGTTTGGTCAGATAGAAACACAGATCTTGGGGATTCAAGGTTGCATTAAATCAGGATTTTGAGAAAACAGAACCAAAATTTCTCCTGGAAATGGTCCACAGTGGCCCTGAACTAGAGTGGACAAAAAGTTGCTATCTATCAAACTTTCTCCTTCGGGTCAAAGGGAGCTCATTCTTTTATAAGCGCAAGCTCCTTCAGGAAAATGACTTCCTCCTTTTTTTTGTACAGAACCAAGCACTGCGCTTATGCCAGGCAGTCATGCAATAATGAAACACAATGTAGAAACACTTCAGTCATGACATCTTGGCTCACTGAAATCCAAAGATAGCCACAAGCAGAATCCATGATACAACGAAGATAGGCCAGCCCCAGAAGCATTTCAGGCTATTTTCTTTCACTGTCCTATATCCTGCAAGCGTGGAAGAGCACCATCGCTATGGCAGGTTGGATACGCTCAGTGTCCTCATCATGGGTTTAGCAACAAGAGGCACCATGGTCCAATGTGCAGGGTATGAACCTAGGAAATAGGAAGTCAGGGTTCTGCTTTCAGCTGTGCCATTGGCTCACCGTGTTACCTGTGGCAAGACAATTCCTTTCTCTGGGCACCATTCGATATTGCTTTGTACCTTGCGTAGTCACTTACACCAGTGCAAGCTCACATGTGTCTGAGGGCCAAATTCAGCTTACAGTCCCATTTCCACTAGTGACTATACAAGGTGTGAAGGCAACAATAAATTAGGCCCTCTACAACTCAGCTACATTTGTAACCTACCCACAGTTTGAGAGCCACAGTGAAAAAGCACTAGATAAGTGTAACACTGAGCCTCAGGAATGTCTATCGCAGTAGGGATTGAACCTGTAGCCTTTAAAGCATGAGGTCCTGCTACATGAGCAACAAGAAGACCCACCTCTGTTAACTAATGATGTAGCAAGGGCCTCAGCCTCTATGTGGCCTACCACCCACCAGTAGCTAGGGAGAGAGCATCGTGCTGATCAGGTGTTGATTACATAAGCCCTTCTTTTTTAAAAGACTTATATGGATCAGTTTTTAATTTGTTAAAAAAAATATAGCTTCCTCCCAACTCTGACATGTCTGAGACTCTAAGTTAGAAATTGAGATGGGCAGGAAACAGTTTTCCCATCCTGGAAAAAATTTTGAGATTGAAAAATGTTCAAAAGTCAAAATCTAAAAAAAAAAAAAAAAAAAACCATGCACTGAAAAATCTGGAAAAAAAAATCAATCCAAGTCAATAGAAATGTTCAATTTCAATAATTTTGAAATGCTTTGCTTTGATTTCAAACCATTATTTTTACAAAGTTTCGTTACTGTGATTAAATTTCAAAATGAAAAATCATTTTGAATTAGAGCAGCAGATTTTTTTTATTTTGAGATCAAAACACAACGTTACAGCCATTTAAAAACTTTTTCTTCAGCTTTTTTTTAGTAAAAAAATTTGTCAAAACTCAGCCTTTCCTGCAAAAAGTTTCCATTTCAATGAATCAGTAATTTTTGACAAAAAAAAGTTTAATCAAAAAATTCCTAACCAGCTCTGGTTAGAAGCCTCTAGGATCCCAATCATAATAAGATCACACAAGTTAAAAACAAGGGAATGATTTTACTGAATAACACTGTAACTTACAAAGTGTCTGGCCACTGGAGACCTGTACAATTACTAACTCTTCTAGAGGCTGCAACATGGGACCGTTTATCCCTCCTGCTTCCTAAAATACAGGATGGAAAGAAAAAAAAAGAAAGAAAGAAAAAGAGGGTCCCTTCCTTATGTCTCAATAGGAGACAAACAAGTCTAAATACATGTGACCCAAATCATAATACAGCGTAAATTGCCATAGCTCTGTCAAAGTCAGTGATCCAGCTCCCCCGCAGATGTAATTCAGTATATTTCCACTGAAGTCGACGGATCAGATCTTTAGCTGGTATAAGTCAGCATAGCTCCTTTGACTTTAATTCTTAGGATCTTGGCTGAACTGTGGATCTGGCCCAAGACACAAATGGTGCTAATGGTATAACAACCTAGATGCTCATCACCAGGTCTTCAGCTGGTATCCATTGGTGTAGCTCCATTGAAGTCAATGGATTTACAGTGCTCAGCTATACCTGCTCAGGATCTGGCCCCAGGACCATACTGCTATAAGAATATTGGCGTGATCATAACACGGCACAGTTAGTGGGAAAACATTTTTATAGCAATTATCTGAATCCATTAAAAACCGCTTATGGCCTTGAGCAAACGAGCACAAAATTGAATTGATGCTCCCTTGCTCAAGACAGGGAAATCACAAAATGGATTTACTCATTTTGCAATACATTTTATATATTTATATCCATTCTGTACAACCAGACATAACACTCCCAAGCTGGCCCCTTGCACGGAACTTACTGGGCACTTACATCTCCTGAGCAACTGGGGGCTATAATTTACACCAATGCAATGGCCAAACCCCATTGAAGTCAATGGGAGTGTCCCCATGGACTTCAGTGGATGCTGGATCAGGCCCTGAACGCTGAATAACTCCACTGAAGTCAATGGAGTTACTGCAGCTTGACACTGGTGTTTCTGAGTGCAGAATCTGGCCATAGGGGTTTACATAACCCGCACGCTTAAACGTTACATTTACACAAGCCGTGTCGACACGTAAGAGTGACAAACTGGCCTCTCTCACCAATGAGGTGCACTATTGGATTTTGAATGTCCCCGTGTCACGCTGAGAGCAAGCGTCATGGTACAGAAGAGGTCACAAAACCTGCTCCAGTGCTATACCTTGGTCTAGAGAATTCCAACCTCATTCCTCTCTCTCCCCCAAGCACTCCAAAGTCCACCTTGCATTTCCTTCCACACCCCCGCCCCTCTCCTTCTCTTCCTCTTAATTAGGCCATAGAGGCTTGTTTTCAAAACTGTCTGGATCCCAACAGAGGCTTTTAAGTCTCAGACATCAAATGGCAGGCATTTTACTATGGTTAATTATGGTAATTCTTGCTTAGTAGTATCCAGTCCCCAAAGAGTTGAAGCTATTTAGAAAAAGCCCCAGCCCTGGGCATGAATTTCTGAGAACGTATTTCTTGTGATTTATTATTTCTCAGCGTTAAGTAGTAGAATAAAAATAAAACCCAGAAGAAAAAGCTGCCCGTGCTGTTCCGAGATGATGCGTCATCAGGCCTCGTCCTTGACTTACGCAAACTGCTGAGAAACAGCCGCTGCTCTGCTGAGAAACATTGCGAGAGGCGCCCAACCACTTTGGAGTGACAGAACTGTGGCTTACCCTGCCCCATTGGCCAGAACCACAGCCTGAAGATGCTTGAACTCACGCCAGGAGGCGAGCAAGCCTACCTTAAAGCCACCTTGCCCAAGCACACCTTGGGACAAATGGAGAATCTAATGTAGAAGGTGTCTATTTATATACCTCTCCAGCCAGCACTAGTCTGGTGTTTAATCTTATTTTGGGGGTCTGGTTTCCTTTGGCTGAGAGACACTGTATAACGCAACGGGTTAACACCTTAGTCCCTAGATTCAGGCTTCAAGGGAGTGCAGCAGGTCAGGCTGAAAGCCAGCCGGCCTAGTGGCCAGGCAGTTCTCTTCAGCCTGCTCATTCTGGAGAGGGCCCTGCCTTGCCATACTTGGTGGGCCTTAGTCCCTCACCTGTAGCCCTTCTACTCCCCTCAAGGCTCTGTCACAACAGAGGGACTTGGGAGCAGCCCTCCTAATCCAAAGGGTCCAGACCCAAGGTCCTACGCAAACCTTCCACCCAAGCTGCAGCCCTGCATGGGTCAACACGCTGGGCGAGTCACAACAGACCTCTCAGTTTGGGTACTTCCAAAAATGATTTTGCTTCTAAGGAAGGGAGGAATGCATGCGTGCGAACAAACATCTTGCACAGCAAAAAGAGAGCAGGTATGTACTTATGTCTTAATGAAATGACAATCTTAGTGAAGGTGGAGTTAAGTGAAGGAGCAAGAACTATTCCCCCTGATTCTGAGGGTTATGTTCTTAGCTCTGCCACCAAGTAACTTATTTAGACTTGGGCAAGACACTTAGCCTGCCTCTGTTACTTTGGCTATACAAACAGGGGTATTAATATTTACCTGCTTCACAGGCTTCCATTCCACTAAGTGCTGCCAATCTTGTAATGAGAAGCTGCCACAAAAATACTTCCCTTTAGCGTGAGATGAGCCCAGCATCCCAGAGGTGTGTGGGACACAAGGGGGAAATGAGTTTTGCCATTGATTTCATTGGCTGCAGAATCAGCCCAGATGATCTCGGCTTTAATATACTCTCACAGGTAGAGTCTTAGCTCTGAAGAGTCTGAGAATGTGGTGTTTTTTATGAATTATTGCAATATTTAATGTTCAGTCCGTCTTTGCTGCTGCAGAGCTCATTTAATCTTCAGGGCTCCTCTTTTCTTAGGCAATTTAGTGATTCGCCTGGGAATCTATAAACCATTTGGAGCAGTTTGAATAAAACTTTAAAATATTTATTACAAGGTGGGTTCAGAGGCGAGCATGAGAATCTGAAAGGCAACTTCAAAGCCTCCCACATTCCACCATCTCGAAGCTGGAAGAAGAAAAAAAAAATTCCGTATTTCCAATTTAATCAAAGACAAGCATCTAAATCCTTTCCAGAAGCTCTCATACTCGGGCTGATGTAGCTGTTTGGTTGCAGAGTAGTTTGAGCAACTTACAAGCATTGTTTTGTGTAAAAGAAAATAATTGATTTTTGAAAGTTGGCAAAAACCATCCAGGTGGGAAGAACAGGAGTACTTGTGGCATCTTAGAGACTAACAAATTTATTAGAGCATAAGCTTTCGCATCCGAAGAAGTGGGCTGTAGTCCACGAAAGCTTATGCTCTAATAAATTTGTTAGTCTCTAAGGTGCCACAAGTACTCCTGTTCTTCTTTTTGCGGATACAGACTAACACGGCTGCTACTCTGAAACCTGTCATCCAGGTGGGATATTTCAGTGTTGAGAAAGCCACCTGCATTTGTGAGAACGCCTACTTTAAATGCCGTTTACTTACCTCCGGCTAAATAGTTTTATGTCTTTGGACCCTTGCTTGGCTCTCAAGTGTTATATTTCCTCTACCCAACTTTTAGCAGGGTTGTCTACACACAAGAGCGTGTCGATAGAAGTGCTGAGGGCAGCTGTTAATACAAGGAAATGGGGGTTAGGGGGGAAAAAGAGTAGTATTTGGCTACTCCAAAGGAGTTTGAAGGCCAGCAAAAGAGTGAAAGGCACAAATTGGTGTTGAGGCACTGATCCAGCAATGCATTTAAGCACATGAGTAACTCGAAGTGCATGGGTAGTCGCAATGAATCACATGCATAACTTCGAGCAGTCACTGAAGTCAGTGGGATTGCTTATGTGCTAAACGTTACGCATCTGCCTAAATGCTTTGCTGAATCAGGGCCATAGAGCAGAGGCAAAAAAGGTTGCTGACAAGCTGAAACCAAATAATTATTCAATTACCCACAGGCGGTTTCATTGATTTTAAGGCCACATGGGACCATTAGATCATCTAGTCTGACCTCCTGTATATCACAGGCCAGAGAATTTCACTCTGTTACTCCAGTATTGAGCCCAGTAAAGCATATGATTAAAGCATATCATATGGCTTTGGAGCAAAACACATTTCAGTATGTGTTTGAACAGTGCCTAGAACCACAGGGCCAGACTGTTGACTGGGGCCCCAAGGCACTTCCACAATGTGGAGGAGGGCGGACCAACAAGAGGGTATTTTGGCCACAATCATTCAAAGTTGGGTGCTGCTGACCCGCAAACATGTCCTGCTGGTGACGAGCCTGATTCCATGTCTATTGAAGTCAATGAAAGGACATCGTGGGCATCGATTCCGTCCCGATATCCACCAAGAACGGCATGCTCACTGTGACCTCGTCCTCTACTGAGTGAAAGACCATGCAGCATCAACGGAGGTTTGCACTGAGTTTCTAAAGGTACAAGGCTCGAGCTGTAACTGATCTGCAGAAGCAGGGCCATTCCATAGCTAGGGGATGTCCACAGAAAGTCTCCTGCTTCTGGGGGTTGCACCTTGGATTCTCTCAGTCACAATGTACCGGTTGATCGTAGCATTTTTGGTGGAGTGCAGAGATGAAGGTGGGGGGAACCCCTGAGGCAGCTAAGCCCTAGTCTATTAGAGGCTTTGAAGATGAGGATCAGAACTGGAGGGGCGGGGCGTGAGACGCACAGAACAAAGATGCAAACTTTTGTTATGCCGTGCCCCTGGGTGCAGAGATCGAGCTGGGATCTCTGGATCTAAATGCATGAGGCTCCTCAGCCTATCTGTGGCGCAATCACCACTAAAGGGCGACAGAGCTCCTCACTGAGGGGCTGTAGGTTACACTTGCATCAACCTGTCCCCCTAAGAAGGCAAGATGTTGCCTCTTGGAACAATATTAATAGCAGTGATGTCAGTTTACCCAGAGCCATAATGACGGCTTCCCCCGACTGCAGTCCCACACAGAGCAATGCTCAAGCCTGTAATCAGTTTATGCCTGAATTGTATTGTCAATACAGAGTAAGCAGAGCCCCGAGAGGACGGCCATCTGAACTCCTTCGGCTGTAACACCGTTCCGCTGCAGCTTTTGCTGTTCTGACCACATTTTATTCAGGTTCACTGGGAAGCACATTGAGCAAAATTGCAAGTAAAAGAAAACCAGTTTATAGCAGAGAGGCCCAGAGTGAGAGAGAAAGAGAGCGTGTGTGTGCGTGCGTGTACACATACATACAAACACACACTTAGGGCAGTAATACATTTCAGAATGCCTGTGCCTATCTCTGCCTGCTGTTATCTTATGTGACCAAACTAAGCTGTCTCAGCTAAACAATCATATCTGCAGGTGCCAGGAGGCCATGATGCATCAGCTGGAGATATTCACTAAACACCATCTTCCCACTTTATTACTCACCTCATAATTCTCTTCGAAATTCAGGCAACACTTACCTGATGAAACGATCCCCTGGAAATGTGATAAACTTGTATTGCATGAAGTAGATTCTTTTTGCGAAGAGACCAGAACAAAAGTCAGTCTGATGACACACCACCACCAATCCTAGGACTGCCCATGTCCCACCTGCACAAGTGGAATTGTTACAGCAACTATGTGTCCAAGACCCAGGGCAGCAATTCGAAATGTTGGAGCTAAATGCCACAACTCATGCCACTCCCTGCATCAGCAACCATTGTTCAAGGACATCATGGCCAGAAGCAGAGCTCTCAGCTATCCCATGGCAGATCATCTTGGATGTTACAGCATTCCTATGTCCCACAATGGAATCCAGTGGTTTTGCACTGATATCATCTTTGGAATGGAATAATTCACACCAGGTGTCCTCAGCAAGTTAATAAAGCCACATGGCGAACCTTGTGTGTATAAGTACAGCTGAGAGCATCAGTGAAAGATTAGATACTAGCCACAGTCCTGTGATAACCAGTGATGGGGGAACCTTGGAAGGCCTGTAAGTTCACTCCAGGATAAACATCTTCAAGTCCGTACATCTTCTGAACCGCCTGGGCTTGCAGAACAGGGCTCTAATTCCTGCAATACAGCCTCTCTCTTGGCTTTTCAAACCTTCCACTTCAGGGCTAGAATATCAAGGTGGGCAAAAATGACTTAAATGAGACAGGAACTCCACTTTGGATGGTCCTCATAGTCAGCAGACAAATCTCTGAGTACTACAGCCAGATTCTTACTCTATCGGGTGCAGCTCTCCCATGTTCAGTTCATGTTCCAATTTCCAGTTCCCAGGGATTCAGCAGCCAATGTTTAAGAGTGGCTGGGTCAGGATCAGATGACGGACACTGCATGCAAAAGGCCTCCGTTTAACTTTCTGTAGAATCTACCCCAGAGCCCAAAAAGGCTTCATGACCAAAATACACAAAGAATGACATGAGTTAGCCCTCTTCTTCTGGGGTGGCACCAACAGCCTCTCTCTCTACCTGACCACAGTCAGGGCTTCCCTCTGTGTCACAGCCAAGCGGAGCAAACCACCAATATATTATGATGAAACAGAGAACATTCTTCACTCCCCACGTATCAGCCTGATCTAAAGGGACACATCTCCACCCTGCAGCGGAGACAACACCCAGCCAAGAAAGGGAAAAGTTTCTCTTCCCATGAGTTCAACACAGGATATTTCCCTCCTTTTGGGCAAGCGCTGCCCCACATGCCCCTTGTGACAAAGTAGAAAGGACCTCCACAAGCCCTAGCATATGAGGATTAACCTGTCACATGCGTGATAGGGGATGGGGTTATAAAGGGATAACTAGGAGAAAGGATATCCCCCTTTCCCTTCTACCTGGCAAGGTCTCTGCCATTCGGAATTTACTCCTCTGAGGGGTCTGGAAACCTTGGTTCATAAATCAGGGACTAAAAGCCCTGCGGAAAGGGACTGAAGTTCTGCTGCTGGTGAGAATGTTATTCATCTTCTAGTCGTTCTGCACCCGGCCTACCGCTGCTCGCAATCCTGTGCAATATTCAGAGATCTGGTGGTAGTACAGGATGACCATTAGTTAGGAACACATAACATCCATTTTCTCCTGCTCCTCCCCCACACCAGCAGGTCCAGCAGCAGCTGAAAACTCTCCTTATATTGGGTCTTGGAATGATAAATGACAACCAGGCAATTGCTAAACGTATTCACACTTCCTAGTCTCAGGGGAGGGGGGGAGGGGAAATCATAGTGTTACTATGGGAAATTCTATTAGCTTGCCAAACTCCAGTGAATTATAGCCATTGATTTCACCATCTATTTTAGTATTACTGCCTTTATATCAGTCTCCGTAACTATTTTCAGCATTGCATTCTTTATTTTTTCTTGCAGGCAGGCAGTAATAAGCTAGCTTTTATGCCCAGAGCTGAGTGACTGTAGTTCATGAGAAGTGTTTGTATACCAAACCGTAGGCCATTTGAGTCAATTGACAGCACTTATGCTAATTCATAGATTCTAGGACTGGAAGGGACCTCGAGAGGTCATCGAGTCCAGTCCCCTGCCCGCATGGCAGGACCAAATACTGTCTAGACCATCCCTGATAGACATTTATCTAACCTACTCTTAAATATCTCCACAACCTCCCTAGGCAATTTATTCCAATGTTTAACCACCCTGACAGTTAGGAACTTTTTCCTAATGTCCAACCTAGACCTCCCTTGCTGCAGTTTAAGCCCATTGCTTCTTGTTCTATCCTTAGAGGCTAAGGTGAACAAGTTTTCTCCCTCCTCCTTATGACACACTTTTAGATATCTGAAAACTGCTATCATGTCCCTTCTCAGTCTTCTCTTTTCCAGACTAAACAAACCCAATTCTTTCAGCCTTCCTTCATAGGTCATGTTCTCAAGACCTTTAATCATTCTTGTTGCTCTTCTCTGGACCCTCTCCAATTTCTCCACATCTTTCTTGAAATGCGGTGCCCAGAATTGACACAATACTCCAGCTGAGGCCTAACCAGAGCAGAGTAGAGTGGAAGAATGACTTCATGTCTTGCTCACAACACACCTGTTAATACATCCCAGAATCACATTTGCTTTTTTTTTTGCAACCACATCACACTGTTGACTCATATTTAACTTGTGGTCCACTATAACCCCTAGATCCCTTTCTGCCATACTCCTTCCTAGACAGTCTCTTCCCATTCTGTATGTGTGAAACTGATTTTTTCTTCCTAAGTGGAGCACTTTGCATTGGCTTTGTTAAACTTCATCCTGTTTAACTCGGACCATTTCTCCAATTTGTCCAGATCATTTTGAATTATGACCCTGTCCTCCAAAGCAGTTGCAATCCCTCCCAGTTTGGTATCATCCGCAAACTTAATAAGCGTACTTTCTATGCCAACATCTAAGTCGTTAATGAAGATATTGAACAGAGCCGGTCCCAAAACAGACCCCTGCGGAACCCCACTTGTTATGCCTTTCCAGCAGGATTGGGAACCATTAATAACAACTCTGAATACGGTTATCCAGCCAGTTATGCACCCTGTGCATGCATAATGCTGTGCCCTCCTTCAGCTTGTTAAGAACTTGAGTTAGGAAGAGCTCCCAACTGCCAAGAATTCAACTGGAGTAGGCAATGGATGTAGAAAACACCAAAGGGATAGACTTCTGATAGAACATTGTTAAGTCAGGGTAGGGGCCCTTGGAGTTGCTGCCCCATTGTAACAGGGTAACTCAAAGTTGGTGGGAAAATGGAATTTCTGTTCTACGGGAAACTCCGATATTTCAAAATTTGTTTTTGTTCTGAACTGGAAATGAACCAGAGTTTAGTATATAAAATGTCCTAGGGTTTGGTATATGAACAACAATCACTCACCTATGGACATAATATAATGGCAAAAATATTAGAATATAAAAGTTGAAGCAAAATAAAATGAAATGATAAAACATATTTTGCCTTGACTTTATCTGACTGAAAGGTTTCAGCGTTATCAAAACAAAACAATGGTTTCCCGAAAGCCTGATCAGCAGGCAGGCTTCCCATCCCAGACATTTTCATAACATCTCATTCCTCAGAAAATTTCACATTTCCAACTTCTCAGTCCAATTCAGAACAGTGAAAAAACCCCTCAGAAATGCAAACATTTCCATGGGGTAGAAATTCCAGTTCCCTCACAGCTCTAGTTCTAACCCCAGTTCTGCCGCCAACTTGCTGTACAAGATCAGTTAAGTCACTTGACCTCTCTGTACCTCAATTAACAATCTGTCAGATGAGGATAATATCTTGCTGGGTTGCAGTGAGGCTTAATTAATTATTCCAAAGCACTTGAGGATTCTTGCAAGGAAAGGTGTTATATATGTGTGTGCGCAAAACATTAATATTTCAGTGGGTGTTAGGTTTGAGAATGAGCATGTGTAGGAGCCTTTGCAGTGGACAGGTGGTTAGCAAGTAGTAAAATACCAGAACTATTAGTGGACAGATGGCAAATCCCCATCTTCACGGGTACCCTCCCTCTATTTTGGAAGTAGTTTGCCCATCTTTAATCAGTAACCGTCTGGCCTACAAGTGAAAGCTTATTTTGTCAATGCCAAAAGATAGTTCTCCTGCACAATATAAATTAACCAATTACGCTGTTGCAACAACATATTCCCTTTTATGTGCATCTCCAAATGATTATTGCTGCTGTATGGAGAATGGGTTCTAGTTAAATGGGATTTCTATTTAGTGTGTGTTTGGTCGGAATGCTTGTCCATGAAGAAAATGCAGAAAGCTCTAGGTAGTTGTTATTGTCAAAAATACAGTTTGCAAGGAGAAAGGTATTTGCGGCTGGGGAAAGAAGGCTAATTTGAATAACAAAAAAGTGTTTTTTGTTATGAGCTATTTATTCATTCCCTGGGGAAAGGGGGGAAAAAGAAGAATTTGTCAGTTAAACATATTTTAAACAGATGATAATATCGACGAGAAAAATTCCATTTTAGCAAGGTACAATGAGAAGCTCATCAGGCAATTTCTGGCTAGGAAATTATAAAAGACAATTTAATGAGGCATGAAAAAATGGTTTGTAATTTTTTTTGTAAATAAAAGTTACATTTCAACCCACTTCCAACATTAACATAAAACCCTTTGACTTTATTCAGCCAAACACCGGTAGCTATTAGAAAGAAGAAAGATTTGGAAAATTAGATACTGTTTACCCACTTCTACAAGGCCTGGTCTACACTTAAAGCTCATACCGGCATAGCAAGGTTAGCTAGGGGGTGATTATTTTTTACCAACACAGCTATGTCGGTGTAAGCCCTAGCATAGGTGCATTTATACTTGCATAACAGTCCTATTGTCAGTATAGCTTGTGTCTCGGGGAACTGGTGTAAGATATGCCGACAGCAGCACGTTTATGTTGTGTCTCCACGTTTATGTTTTGTTTATGTTTGTGTAGACAAAACTTAAGAATTGCGGGGAATTCAAGTCCTAATCTGGCAAACACTTTAAGTATGGGAGGAGCTCCATTGAAATCAGTGGGTCTTATTCTTATTTACACTGATTATTGTTGAACTGGAGTAGAGCCTACGTGGCAGGGTCCCGTTGTGCAAGGTGCTGTATAAACCTATAACAAAGAGATGGTTCCTGCCCTAGAGAGTTTAAAGCACAAACATAAGGTAAGAGACAGTGGGTTGGAACAACAAACAGAGGAGGGGAACACAAAGAAACAATTGGTCAGCAGGCTAAGCAGTGTCACAGCACACCAGCTGCCTTTACACTACACTGGCTGTGTAAAGGCACCTTAGAGCGGCTGTACCTGAAATGTATTTCCATTTTAAGGCCCCTTTACATTGCCAAAGCAGCAGAAAAAGATCAGGGTAAATGAGAATAAGGCTGATAGATCTCAATGACAAGGAGACGGAGTTCTATCCCTAGCTCTCCCACAGATCCATGTGCCCTTATCACTAAATCGCTCCGTGCCTCAGTTTCCTATCTCTGGGGGTAATACTTCCCTACCTGACAGGGATACTGTGAGGATAAATTCAATCATGTTTATGAGGTGCTCAGATATTACATGATTGGGTTCCATGGAAGGAGATAGGCAGAGATCACTGAAAAGTATGAATCCTGTGAGCAGACATTACAGTCCTGCGCATTTCAGCCTGGGTTCCATCTTGTTGATCCAATTAAAGACAGCTCATATAAATTACAACAGCTGAACAGTCTTGACTGCCATCTACTATAAATTTTGAGTTAAAAATAAAAAGGCAACTTTTTTCATAAAGAAAAAAACACCCACCAGAAGGTAATTTATTTGCAAATGACTGTATGTTATAAACAAATCAATGTTTTTTCCCCCAAAGTTGAAATCATCTGTAATTATCAACATGCTAATCCCTTACAAAGACTGCTGCATTCAACAGCAAGATGTTAAGTCATCTACCTTTGCAATTTCTCTTAGCTGATAAAGACAGCATCAGGACTGAGAAGCTGGGACGGAGAACAGCCTGCCCTGTCTTTATTGCAAACTATCAAATCTTTGCTGCAGTCATCTTCCCTGGCCATCTCTCTCACCAGATTACCTGTCTCTTTGGATCACTCCACTGGCTTTCTCCACATCAGGCTTCATCTTATCTTCACTTTCAAGGCCCTTCCCAGCTCTGCACCCCACACCACACCCCACCCACCACTTATTTTGTCTGTTGCTTTTTACTCCTGGGGGAATTCTGTGCTACTGCACACACGCATAATGAGCCATGCATATTTGTAATTTTTTGTGCAGAAAAAAGCTTCAGCTGGAAAGTTGCTGAAGTTCTGCCTTTTGCCCATCAGAGGGTGCTGTGGCACTAGAACAGAGCAGCAGCTCTGGGCCCACTAGGGAAGAGAAAGAGCCTGCCTTCTTCACAGTGCCTGCTGGGACAGGTCAGGAGACAGGGGCTTGGGGAGACAGACAGCATGGGACTGCTGGGGGGTCAGACAGGGGCTCATAAGGGCTAGTGTGGGAGGATAGACTGGAGCAGGGTCTGAATGGGAGTGGAGGTGCAGGGTCATAGGGGGTAGGGGTGCAGGGCCATATAGGGACAAGGTGTGGCTGAGTGGGGTCACAGACACATGGGGACAAGGGGAGGGGGGTGCAGGGCCACATGGGGATGGGGGAGTGTCCCTCCACCCGCACATGTGGACAGGGCATGCAAGGACAGATGGGGATGCAGGGACACATGGGTACGGGGCAGATATGCTGACTAAATGGGAGAGGCTAGAGGTCAGCCAGGATCTGCATGGGGGAAGCTCCCTAACAATCCCTCCCCACCCCCCAAAAAAATCCTGTTCCATACTTTTTCCACCCATACCCAACAACCCTTCAAGTTCACACCCCGCTCCTTCCCAGCAATTACTTCCCTCTCCCTCAGCTCCTCCATTACCCCTGACTCCCCCAAGCTTTTGCACTGCTTCTGAGGGCGGCAAATATGGTTCTATATTGTAGTTTAAATGAATTATTACTCAGATTTCTGTATTAATATGCCTAGTAAGGAATCTATTTGTCAAAAAAGATTTCCTGAATCTTTTTTGTTGTCTGTATTGTTACAGACGTATTTGCTGACAGTTATTTTGAAATAAATGGCCAAAAATAATTGAAACTCGTATGATTATATTGTGTTATTTTGACAAATAAAATATGCAGAATTTGAAAATATTGTGCGCAGAATTTTTAATTTTTTGTGGCAGAATTTTAATTTTTTTGGTGCAGAATTCCCTCAGGAGAAGCTCTTTTATACAATGATGATAACCATTCAGTTGCACTCCAAGTAACCATGTTTACTAACTGTCCACAAACATGTCAGACCTTGCTATATACATCTAGCTGCTTTGGTTGGTTACTGGTGGCTTCTAAAACACAAGATAAAGTGAGCACCACTAGATGGCTCACAAACTAATTAAAGGGACCACTACACCACTCATCTCTTATGTTGTCCCACCTCCACTCCACCACCAGTAATTGCATCCTCAGCAGTTTGTTTGTCACAATTATCCTTGTGCTTTCTTCCATGCTGCCCATTGTGCATGGGATGACATCCTTGAATTGTTCTTCCCTCTCCTTCAAATCCCTCCTCAAGATCCACTTCTACCCTGATGCCTACAGGAAATTAGCCAACTAACAATTACTGGGTAGAGGGGCAGCTAAAAAGAGTGAATACTTATTTAATTGTTGTGCATGTATTAGAGCTGGTAGAAAAACTTAAGTATTTTACATGAAACATTTTAAAATTGATTTTATTAACTTATTTTCACGGAAGTTTCCAATGACCTGAAACTAAAAAATTCATTTTGTTTCAGTTTTCAAAAGCCAATACATTTTCCCTTTTCAATTATTGATTTTCTTTCCCCCCCCCTCCCCCCGCCATTTCTTTCCCTTTTTTCTTCTTCCCATGGGAAAGGGGGAGATTAAAAAGAACCTGCAAAACTGAAAACCAAAAATATTTGGTTGGTTGGGTTTTTTTTTTTGTTTTGTTTTTGAAAACTGAAAGGAAACATGTTTCCTATTTGAAAATATTTTGAATCATGGGGGGGGGGGGGACAGAAAATTTCACTGGAAACAAAAGTATGTTGTGAACATTTTCATTCTCTTCTTAAAGACTTCATCAAAAATATTTTAAGAGAAAAAAGTTTTGACCACATCTAGTTTGTATTTTCCCCCCCCATTCCCCCATCCTTCATCTGTTACTGGTCTTCTGATTTTTTGAGCTCACTGGAGCAGGAACTGCATCTTCCTTTCTGTGTGCAAAACACCAAGATCATTGCAGGCACTACTGTAACCTGTATAATAATAACAACATAAAAGTAGGGTTCTTAAGAGATCCCCATAGTCCCGGACTGGCTACATCAATTTGTATGTGGAGCAGTTGCTGCTGTTATGTAATGATGTGGCGTGTGGCTACAAAACCATCCTCCATTATTGTTTCTGTATAATTGTAGGGCCTAAAAATCCCAGTCATGGACCAGGACCCCAATATGCTAGGTGCTGTGCAAGCACAAAACAAAAAAGAACTCACAAGACTTCTTAGAAGGCAGGACTCTATCAATCTAGGTTATACAGCTAGCCCCCAGTACCAGATCACTTCACAATCTTTAACACCCCTATGAGGTAGGGATGCACTATTATCCCCATTTTTCAGATCAGGAAAAGAGGCTAAGTGACATGCCCAAGGTCACACAGGAAGTCCCTGGGATAGAGCAGGGATTTGAACCCATGTCTCCCAAATCATAGGCTATTGCCTTAATCCCCTCCTTCCTCTCCAGCGGCAGATCAAGGAGTGGCAAGCAACAGCTTACATCAGGCTCTCATGTGTTATGTAATGCTGGAATAAAAACAGTATCCATGTTAAATACAAGCTTTCATTGTTTTAGTGCTCCGAACAGCACGTCTCAATGCCCGAGGTCAAAGAAGACTGGGGAAGGAAGAGGTTTAAAGTGATAAGGCTGAACTCAAGGAACTGGCACAGAACGTGACAATCCAGCAATGCCGGGACTTTAAGAGATAAAGACTAAACTAGCGAGGTGTCAATCAGACTCTGTGCCCACTTAATCAAAAAGCAATATAAAGCCTTCGCTCATCCGTCTTGCTGTTTTATATAAAGACGCCAGAGTTATAATTAGAACACGGATGAAAAGTTAAGAAAATTTTCTAGACTCAAACTTCCACAGTGACCTCTCTCCCCTCCAGAACACGTTCCCTGCCACAAGGAAAGGCTATCTTGTGGTTAGTGCCCCAGACTGGGACTCAGGAGCAGGGCCGGTGCTACCCTTAAGGCAAATTAGGCAGTTGCCTAGGGTGCCAAGATTTGGGGGCACCAAAAAGTGGTGCCCCCAATTTTTTTTTTTTTTTTACAGCGTTCCTGGGCTGGGCTGCCAGCGGCTCGCTGACACGTGTGGCTCAGACTCCCTCTCCCAGTGCAGCGGCCGCTCCACTTCTCCCGCTCTACTTCTCCCGCCTCCCAGGCTTGCGGCGCCAATCAGCTGTTTGGCACCGCAAGCCTGGGAGGGGAGGAGAATTAGAGGGGGGCGGCGTGCTCGGGGAGGAGGCGGAGCAGAGGTGAGCTGGGGTGGGGAGCTGCAGCATGGCTCCCCAGGCCGGGGGGGGGGGAGGGGTGGCGCAAGGTGGAAGTTTCGCCTAGGGCGCGAATCTTCCTTGCACCGGCCCTGCTCAGGAGGACAGGGGGAGGAATAGCTCAGTGATTTGAGCATTGGCCTGCTAAACCCAGTGTTGTGAGCTCAATCCTTGAGGGGGGGCCACTTAGGGATCTGGGGCAAAAATCTGTCTGGGGATTGGTCCTGTTTTGAGCAGGGAGTTGGACTAAATGACCTCCTGAGGTCCCTTCCGATTCTGTGATTTTTTGACTGAAACCTTTTTGGGGTGAAAAATGCAGGTTCAGGTCAACCAAAATATTTTGTAAGTTGGTGTTGATTTCAGCAAATTGTTTCAGTAAAACAAACAAACAAACAAAAACCAACAAAACTAATTTCCAAAAACGTCAATACTTTTCATGACATTTTCTAAAGAAAAACTGTTTTTTAGAAATTTCCTTGATTTTATTAAACAAAGAGGAAATCGTAACGAGAATGCTCAAAATATAAACAAAACATTTCTTTTGGGATCGCACAACATGTTTTGTTCAACCCAAAATGAATTCTTATTCAACTCTTCAATTCCTTAACATTTTTTTAAATATTTATTTTGGGTCAACCCGAGGTGATTTGGGGGGGGGGGGGAGAATTGCCAGCAAACTAAACAACCCATTATTCACCAGCTGGGTTCAGGAGAGCTAGCTCCGTTTCCAGTTCTGACACAAGCCTACTATGTGATTTGGGGCCAATCAACTCATCTTTCTAGCCCCAACTCAGCAAAACTTTAAGCACACACTTAAACCCATGCCTATTTAGCACAACCTTCAAGTGGGTGCTTAACTTTAGGTACACTGAAGATAATGGGGCCTGAACATGGACTTAAGCACTTTGCTGAATACGGAGGGAGTGCAGCATCGGGAAACGGAGGTACACAGCCTCTATCTGTACAATCAGGACAATACTACTACCTGACAGGGATGTTGTGAGGATAAATGCATTCATGATTGTGAACTGCTCAGATACTAGTATGACAGGAGCCATGTAAGTACTAAGAGAAGTACCTAAGTCAGTAGTATCTTGTCTACACAGGATGTTAGTGCCTGGCAAGCCAGGGTGCGAATCTACAGCGCACTAGCTTCCCGCACACTAAACATCCCATGTGGGCACTGCTAAGTGCACTACAGAACTTTTAGTGCACTGTAGGCAATGTCCACGTGGAACACCTCTGCCCGGCAAACTAGCATGCGGTGTGTAGATTCACACCCTGGCTTGCCGTGGACCAACGTCCTGTGTAAGGAAGCCCTAAAATACCTGGGGTGTAATCCTAGTGCGATTGAAGTCATTGGGAGTTTTGCCATTGACATAATTAGGGTCAGGATTTCACCCCAGGTACTGTTTGTTTATCAGCTAAAGAGACTTTAATATTTGATCTCTTGGGCAAGGACAATCTTGTTGTTACATGTTTATATAATGCACAGCACAATGGGACCCTGACCCATGGCTGGGGCTCCTAAGCCAGGTAATAAACAATCATTTCTGTAGCTGTTCTCTACCCTGGTGTGCTTGTTTTGTTCTCCCGCAATAACACACGCTATTGCAATAGCAACAGCTGGTGTATGTCACCAAGAGGATTAAATAAACTTCATTTAGAAACTACATGACATATTCCACCTCATTACCTGAAAGGGGCCTGTGCATCCAGTCCTCTGGTTTATACCAGCTCTGCTTTTGCACGTGATTGTAAATATGGAGCAAGCTGGAAACAGATCAGATCAGTGCTCATCACAAAATGTTACAGCTCCTACATTATGAACGTTAAAAATGAGGTGTCCTGATGCTGATCATTTCAGGAGGTGGGGGGTAAGGATGGGGGTTAAGAAGAAAGCCGTATGCCATTATAGGTTATTTTTATCTGACATTTCCTTGCAGCTGTCATTAGTGAATTGATGACACAGCCTGTTAATATTCTGTCTGTCTTCAATATTTATAGCTCGCCAATTACCGTGGTATCAAGGCGCAACTAACAAGCTGCTATAGGATGAAGCTGGGCTCTGAGGGCGAGATCCTTAACGGGTGTGAATACATGTAAGTCCACTGAAGTTAACCGTTGCATCGTTTTATGCCAGCCCAGGATCTGCCCACAAGCTCGCAACGTTACCAGCGATGAAGCCTGATGCCCCAGTTCATCACACTCTGGATGCAACGAGAGGATGAAGAAAATAAAACAATCTGCAATGCAACTTCAGCTAGTTTTCTGTCTGAGATGTTTCAACTGTGCCCATGGCTATTACGATTCAAAGTCAAGATTACAATACCCTTAGTCATGTTGGATAGTACAAATACCCCCACTGAAGGCACTAGGGGAAATCCTGGCCCTGCTGAAATCAATACACGTTTTGCCCTTTGGGGCCAGGATTTCACCCTATGAGACTCCGCATGCAGCACAGGTGAATCGAAGCAGAAGGGTCCTGGCCCTAATTACAGATTCCTTGTCTGAAACAGGAGAGGAATTTCCTTATCCTCCTGGCAATGCACAGAGGAAATGTTCGGGATCTAGCTACAGCAGCCGCCGCCTTTCTCTAAAGTGGGGGGGGATTCAAAAGCAGGTGGCCCCGACCCATCTAGTTTTTTGCTAGATGTGCTCCCATAGCGCTTCCCATCCCAGGGATGTTGAAATGCTTTGCAAACCGTAGAGATTGCTTTGAATTGCATTATTACCGTGTTTGTACCCTTCTGCCTACAAGGCCAGCTACCTCAGTACCACAAGTCCAACCCTCCTGGGCTCAGAGGTTGAGGAAGGAACATAACACAGGCATTTTTTCATAAACTTAAATGTGACCTGAGACGGCTTTAGTGTTGACAATCTCACTGCTTTGACGCAATGGAACGCCGCAACAAGGGTCAAGCTCGTCTGTCCAGGGGTACGTCTATACTTACCCGCTGGTTCGGCGGCCAGCGATCGATCTTCTGGGATCGATTTATCACGTCTTGTCTAGACACAATAAATCGATCCCAGAAGTGCTCGCTGTCGACGCCGGTACTCCTGCTCTGCGAGAGGAGTAGGCGGAGTCGACGGGGGAGCCTGCCTGCTGCGTGTGGACCCGCGGTAAGTACCTTTAAGTTCGAACTAAGATACTTCGACTTCAGCTACGTTATTCACGTAGCTGAAGTTGCGTATCTTCGTTCGAACTGGGGGGTTAGTGTGGACCAGGCCCAGGAGACAACTTTTCAGGGGGGCTGGTCCCAGACTGTGGAATGAACTCCACGAACTAAGGACCATCACAAACTCACCGTGTTCTGCTCCAAGTGCTGGGTGCATTTGCCTTCTCCAGCGTAACTACATAGCAACAGGTACGTTTACAAAAGCCCAAACAAAAGAAGACTCCTGCACACACATCTCACCCTAGGAAGAAGATGAGAGAACAAATCACACATGGCAGATGTGTAGTCGTGTTGCTTAACGCACTGCTGGAAAGCGCTCAGATACCTTGGGGATGAGCATGGTATAAGAACCTGTATGGAACAGAAAAGAATAGCTTTAATATGCAACCCCCTCAGCATGCTCTGGTGCTCTGTGTCGTATTGGAAGCTGGGGATCTAGAAAGGATTAAAAAGTCTCTCTCACCCTTTGGCCTGAGAAGAGATTCTCAAAACCACAAACCAGTCACTAGGGTTGAAAGGAAAAAGCAGGAGAGCTTTATCTGCCTTATTTAACAACTGATCCCTGTAAAGAAAAGCTTGTGGACAAAGATCTAGGGCCCATCTCCCCTCCTTTTTCTGATTTTCCTCCTCCTTAGAAGCATCACAACAAAGACATCTGGGAAAAGAATCTCTTGCCACAGAGTTGAAGCTAGCACATGAAGATAGGGATTAAATACAAAAGGTCCAACTTCATTTACACTCCCAGCAATGGCATTTCACTGCCTAGAAGGCATTATGTATTAAGGGGAAATATTTTCCCACCATTCTTAAAGTTGAATCCTAGACTGAGCCAGCGCCCTGGTGCACTGTATCAGCTCCCCTCCGCTGGCCGCGTGCATTCCTGCAGAGGCATCTGGGAGAGAAGGTCTCACGGTGAATGTGACCCGGTGTAGCACTGAGTTATTCTGCCTGGGTGCAAAGGGAAGACCCAAGAATTTCTGAAATGGGTGTCTAGAGTTAGGGGGCGGAGATACAGCTAGCAGCCTATCCGGTCTCTGTCAGAACATCCCTACAGGCGTTTGGCCTCTTGCCCTGACCTGTCTCAGAGTCGAATCTCACCATTCTCCTACTCTTATGCCAGGGCCAGAGTACGCCATCCTGTGTATCAACTGCTTATCACCTAGGCACCTGGTCCACAGCAGGTAGCCTGATAGGCCGCATGGCCGAACCAAGGACAGGAAGTCCAAGATCCTTAGCAGCCCACCAGGCCGGGCCCATGATCTGATCAAACCCAAACCATTTCCACGAAATGTTTCTGATTCTATGAACTGGCATTTTCATGGGGGGGGAATCTCCAACCAGCTCTGCCACAGACTTCCTCTGTGACCTTGGGCCAGTCCCTTAGGGCATGTCCCTCTCTGCAGAGTTGACTTAGGTGAGCAGCCACACTGCAAAGTCCTATCCAAACTACCGTGCCTCACTGGTGCTGCACTATCCTGCGTGTCTCGCTCGGATTGCTAGCGGCCTAGCCCAGGGTTTTTAGCTTTGCAGAAAACTGAGCCACTCTAAGATTCTTTCCCAGTGAATAGCGGGAGAATTTCGCTGTCCTTCTGGGCACGTGCGGGGGGATTATGGGAAGACACTGGTGGACGATCAGCACTCAGGTGGGTTAGGCTGCATTCTCACGGAAAAGTGGGCGGGTTACCAGCCTGAGCGAAAGCCGCGTTTGGGCTCTAAAACTCACACCCCCAAACAGGCCACCTGGCCTGAGCTTAAACGCAGGAGAGAGGGTTTGTGTGCGGCTAGAAAGGACTTGGGGACAACACCTGAGTTAACGCTGCGGTAAAGACATAACCTTAGGAACCGAGTTTTCTGGAAATCTGTCCCCAACTGCGGGTGCTGAGCACTTTTGAAAATCTAGCCATGTCTCTGCACTTTAGTCCTCTATCTGGGAAGCATAATAATCCCTGGACCCCAACCTTGTCTATCTAGATTATAAACTTTTTGGAGAGGGGACTATTTCTTAGTATGTGTCTGAAGAGCATCTCGTTCAATGGGGCCCTGAGCTCATCAGAGGCACGTCCGTGCCACTGGAATACAAACAATAACGAATAGCCTACCACCCCTATTTCATGCAGCACCGGTTAGCGATAGAGGCTACAATGCTGATGTGCCAGTAAACACCCAGGACAGCTGAATGTCAAGTGAACGGATGACGATGATGGATCTGTGCCACACAACTCAGGCTAGACTTAGGTTAGAGCCTATCACTCCTGCGCCAAGGTCCCAGCCAAAACCTACATGCTAATTTCTCCCTCCCTCCCCTTTGCCACCGAGTCAGAACAGTGATTGCAAGTGCCCAACGTCAGCTCATCCCTAGGTTTCCTAATGACTCTGTGTTCCAAAAAGACAGACTTTTGTTATATGGATTCTGATCCTTTGGATCAACTTCAATTCCCGTTGAGGAACCCACTGTCTATGGGAGTTCAGGGTGCCCATCGCCTGGGTCTCTCAGAACCTAGCAGGATCAGGCCTCTGGAGAAGCAGCATCTACTCCCACCTGATCTTGGTGCTGTTGAACAGGCTGGGTCATCTATAAATAAAGGGCAATTTTCCACTAAACAGAGCAGATGGCCATGTATTTCATTCCTGCTTTTGCTGTGTAAACCTAAGAAAAAAGGGAATCACTGGAGAACACTTGAACTTTTGTGGTAGAGGTTAAATGCTCTATAATGTTAACAAATCAAAAAACATTACTTACCGGGCAGCAAATGCCAGGCCATTTACTTTAGCCATGCTTAGATTCCTGCTGTGATTAGTGTGTAATTGTCCACAAGCAAAGAACAATCTCTCAAAATTAGTGCGTGTCACAGAGCTCCAAACTGCCTAAAGTAGCACTTACCAGGGCTGAGAGTGGTGATGTATTGAAATCCACTACTGACCCAAATCAAAGGATGGCCTTTCTGGCTGGATGCTCTCCCTTGCTGTTCCCACACCCTTCTTCCACAAATGGACTCATTTTGGCCTTCAGTGTTATAGAAGCTGGAAAATTACACTGCCACTAGCAATGGATCTGCTGTGTGTCGTCCCCCCGCAAGCCCTAGGTTCCAGGGATTAATACCAGGATGATGTAATATTACCCTAGGACAGGAATAGTGTGGAATAAATAGAAAGCACCAGCCAGGATTGAAGATCAATTCAGTTTTCTATGGAAAATTTTTTTACATTTGTATAGTGTTTTAGTTAGTTAGAATGTGACCGCTAAGAATTCGTTTGCATCCAGACGGCAATTCTTCATCAGCAGCTTCTAGGCCAGAAAAACAATAGCCTAAATTTGAAAAAGGTAGAGGAAGACGTTTGAAGTCACAACGTAGAAGCCTCTGGGGGGTGGGGAGAAACCCAGCACAGTGACTCTTACACAGACACAAGTACAATTTGTTGGTTCTTCCAGACAATCTGTTTAAAGAAACACGATACACACACACCACAACTGGGCTGCCCTAAAAAAAGAATATTTAACATTAGGGAAATGTTGGCCTTCTTTGGACCCTTCTTTGGTTGTGACCCTTTGGGGGTGGGTCACAAGGTTATTACATGGAGGGTTGCGAGTTGTCAGCCTCCACTTCCAAACCCCACTTCGCCTCTAGCATTTAGAATACTGTTAAATATTTTTAAAGTGTTTTAAATCATTAGGGGTGGGGTGGAAATCACACTCAGAGGCTTGCTGTGTGAACGGGGTCACCAGTACAAAAGTTTGAGAACCACTGCTTTAGGCTGAGTAAGGCGCAGGCGTGATCAAAGGGGAGTTTGTAATGCTACGTCTCGGGAGCGCAAACTGGGAAATAACTCCAGAGGCAGACGGGTAGTGGGGACAACAGCTGTTGTATGGAGGAGAGAGACTACTTTGCTTCCTTACCCATGTGACTCACCTCAAAAATTACACAGCTGAAATGCGGATGTAGCCTTGACCCGCCCGCCATAATGAATTCTGTCACACATACGCATTTAACATCAAAAGGACTACAGAGGACTTGGATCTCAAGGAGCAGGGAGATTGATACTGGTCTTGAGATTAGAGGCAGTTGGTTGCATTCTCCATGGCCTTGTTGTAGTTTTTTTATACCATTCCCAGGTCCGTATGAACTGGAGTAAAATAGAGCAGCCTCAAGGATGCTCTAACTTGCATTTTGCTGCCTGTGGCCCTAAGGGGGTTGTTGCATTAAGTGTATGTCTACACTGCAGTTAAACACCCACAGCTGGCCAGCTTCAGCTAACTCAGTCTCATGGGGCTCACGATACAGGTCTATTTAATTGCCATGTAGATGTTTGGGATTGAGCTGGAGCCTGGACTCTGGGACCCTCCCCCGTCACGGGATCGCAGAGCCCAGGCTCCAACCCGAGCCCAAATGTCTACACCACAAATAAACAGCCCCCCAGAACCTGAGTCAGCTGACATCCACCCAGAACTGTGAGGCTGGGAAAGTGAGGAGGAGGAGCTAAGATGCAGAGGGAATTCCCCAAGGGCCAGATCTGTCGGGTTTATGGTCTCTTGGCGGTGGCAGGGATGGAACAAAGGCATTGCCTGTATTCAGGTGTAAATTATTCACAGATTTTTTTAAGGATCATCTGGTCTGACCTCCTCCATACCAAAGCCAAAGAACCTCGGCCAGTAGTTTCTGCATCAAGCCCACAACTTCTGTTGGAGTGATAGCATCTCTTTTACAAAGAGTCACTCAGCCTTGATTGAGAGATTAAATGTGATTTATTACCCAAGATGCCAGGCAATGGAGGATCAAGCCCTGTGGCTGACAGACTGCCCAAGGTCAGAAGAAAAGGGAGAGAGATAAGGGGAAGCCGGGGGGAGGGGGAATGGAGAAATGTAAAATAATTGTTTCCTTAGTGACAGGGATTGCACAGATCTGGATTGGCTTTCACAGTCTGTCAGACTAGATATGTACTGAGAAGCCTCTCTTTTGTCAGATTTCACCTCCTCACAGTTCATTCCCTTTTCCAGATCATGAATAAGTATCTCAAATAAACCCAGCCCTAACATGGATCCTCAGAGCAGCCCATGATTAACTACATTCCATGTTGCAAGATGAGCATTTACCCCTGCTCTGTGTTTTCTATCTCTGATCCATGACAGTTCTTTGGGGTTCCCCATGATTATTTGCATTGATTAAAACAGATCTTCCAGAAGGGGATCCAGTCTTGATGTCAAGACATTAGGAGATGAGGAATCCACCACTGGCCTTGGTAGTTTGTTCCGCTGGTTACGCAGCCTCACCGTTAAAATGTAGGCTTTACTTCTAGCTTGAATTGGTCTGATTAACTGGCTCTTGTTATGCTTTTCTCCACTAAAAAGAACAGCCCTTTAGTACCCCGCATTTTCTTCCTGTGAAGATGCTTATACACCATAATCCTATTACTGCATGATCTTTTTGATAAGATAATTAATTGAGCTCCTTACGTTTCTCACTGTAAGACACTTTCTCCAGCCTTTGAATCATTTTTGTGGCTCTTCTCGGCACCTTCTCCAATTTTTTGAACATCCTTTTTAAAATGTGGACACCAGTACTGGACGTAGTATTCTAGTATCAGTCTCACCAATGCCATAAACTCTTCCTCACTATCCCCTCTTTATACATCCCAGGGCTGTGCAGATCTCAATAGACCTTCAAAAGCCTGGAGCCTTTGCCTTACTTTTTTGACTTGACCTTGGTTTCCATGACACACATCTTTGGCCCATATCTGCGAGGCTACACTGGAATCAGCTAGGGCAGATCTGAGAGCGAGGGCTATTGTCCTTATGACTTTAACAGGGGGTCCTTTATCGGAGCAGACCTCAGCAATGTCATTCTGCGAAGTCTTCGGCCTAGTAGTAAAAGAAAAAAGCTGTGCACATACGTTACACCTCCTCCCTACACACACAACCTGTGTGGGTGAAATAATTACTTTCATCATTCGTGCCTTTTTTATCTCGGGGTAAAAAAAAAAAAATAGGTTGGAAGTTAACTGAGAAATACTAGAAGCTGGAACCTTGGTTGTGAACAGGATTCTTATCAATAGCATCACACTGGTTTGCAAATCTGCCACTGGAATCAGCGGAGAAATCATTAAGAGGGACAGTGAGAAAAAAGAAGGGAAGACTTCAAGGTGAAGCAGTTTAACCCAGCACAGAAGAAAGTTTCCTTTGGGGAAGCCTCGGATAAAAGTAAAAGGAGCCAGGGCTTGTATCTCGAGGGGCTGAACATCTGCAGCTGGGGTTCACCTCAGTGGAATTGTGGGTGCTTCGCCCCCCTGGAAATCAAGCCTTCTGTGTTTAAAGTAAAAATCATGTGACTTTCAGTGTTGCTGAAAGATGCTGGTTGGATAGGGTTACCATATTTATCAAATAAAAAAAGAGGACCCTCCATGGGGCCCTGGCCCTGCCCATTTCCCACCCCCAGCCCCACCCCAACTCCACCCTTCCCCGCCCTAACTCCGCCCCCTCCTCCCTCCCACTCCCAGCCACGCGAAAAGGGCTGCCCGAGCGCTACCGGCTTCATGGTTTGCCGGGCAGCCCCCAGACCCTGCGCCCCCGGCCAGCGCTTCCCCAGCGCAGCTGGAGCCCGGGAGGGGAAGCGCCCAGCCGGGGGCACAGGGTCTGGAGGCTGCCCGGCAAACCGTGAAGCCGGTAGCACTTGGGCTTTGGGCAGCCCCTATGCCTCCGGACCCTGCGCCCCCAGCCGGGCACTTCCCCTCCCGGGCTCCGGCGGCACAGGGTCCGGAGGCATGGGGGCTGCCCAAAGCCCGTAGCGCTCGGCTCTTAAACAGAACCGAAGAGTCAGGGGAGGAGCAGAGCCACCGCGGCCGGAGCAGGGGAGGAGCAGAGCCACCGCGGCCGGAGTCAGGGGAGGAGCAGAGCCACCTGCGCCGCTGGAGCCCAGGAGGGGAAGTGCTGGGCCGGCGGCTGGGGTCCGGAGGCAAGGGGGCTGCCTGAAGCCGGTAGCGCTCGGGCAGCTCGGCTCTTAAACAGAGCCTAAGAGTCTGGGGAGGAGCAGAGCAGCCGCGGGAGGGGAAGTGCCCGGCCGGCATTTTCCCGGACATGTTCGGCTTTTTGGCAATTCCCCCCGGACGGAGGTTTGATTGCCGAAAAGCTGGACATGTCTGGGAAAAAACGGACGTATGGTAACCCTATGGTTGGAGTAATTTCTA
Source organism: Malaclemys terrapin pileata (assembly GCF_027887155.1). Classification (NCBI taxonomy): domain Eukaryota; kingdom Metazoa; phylum Chordata; order Testudines; family Emydidae; genus Malaclemys; species Malaclemys terrapin. Next base: position 122,094,125 of record NC_071511.1, read on the forward strand.
GTCACCTCCCACGGGTGGAATTCTCCTTGGGCCTGATCCAAAGCCCACTGAGGTCAACAGAAGTCCAGTGGGCGTTAGGGTTGATCTTTCTCAAGCTAGACACAACCTCTAGAGCTCAGAGCGGAGCCAGGCACACTCAGACCTTGGTCTCTCTCCTGAGACTGCGAACAAAGGAGGGGTGGGGGGTGTTAACGTCAATGGGGTGGTGAAGTGAACGCCTGTGTTATGGGGACTAGGCGAGGCCCTCGAAGCTCATCTCACACAGGCTAACAACGAATGCAGACAACTTTCGGTGAGAACCAAGCTGGGTCTCACTAGTGACCTAGAGGTATGCAGCACCATTACCAATTCCCTGAACTATCCAGGCTCCAAGAAGAGCGGTTTCCTTTTGATGTATAGTATTTTAATGTATAGCATTTTTCAAGAGTTGTGTAACTTAAAAGGAATGTGAACTAAAGGAAAAAGCGAGGAGAGGGTCTGTAGAGTGGTGAGGCTGTATCAGAGTTCATTAAACTAAGACATTGAATTAGCAGCCCAGGTTGCTCTATGCATAGACCGTATAAATGCTACGTGCATGTGAATGGACAATCTAGAGTCCCATCTAAGTTGTCCATCTGATGGCACAAGCCCCTATCCCGCAATCAGATCTGTGCACTGGGATGCACACACGCATGCGCCTGCCAGCACCCATTGCATTGCAGGACCGGGACTACAATGTGTAGCAACAAAGTGAGCTATCTGTGTCTACAGAACCAAGCAGCAGGCTGAGAGCCAGGAGACTGTGGTCGTATCACCAGCTCTGCCACAGACTCCCTCTGCTACCTTGGGCAAGTCACCTCACCTTGCTCCATGCCTCAGTTTCCCCATCTATAAAATTATGACACCAAGACCTGACTAATCCTCCTTATCTCCAGTTTGGATAGTGAGGGATAGAAAGCACTATAAAAGCAAAGTGTTACAGATTTCTTTCTGCTGTGAGCATGGAGTGGGAAGAAACAAGGCTACTTTCTAGCCCTGCTTAAATGATTTTGTCTCCCCACCACTCCTTAAATCCTTCTCACCCCACTTCCCCTTTCATCTTCATTCCCTCTCCTTCACCCCTGCTGCTTCCCCCCCTTCCCCATCTTACTCCCCACTCCTCTCTTGCCCTCTCTGTCCCATCCCCTGAATCTTTCCTCCCTGGCTGGTGCCTTTGCAGCAGCTAACCATGCTTTATTGTACATTAAAAAATGCGGAGCAGTCCGAGTATGTGCTGAGCCCTGCTCCGAAATGAAGGAATAAAAGCAACCTCTCTCTAATAAAGGGAAAGCAGACAGACCGTGCATAATGCTGACAGTGATGCTTTCCCTCCGAGTTACGCGGTGTAATATCGTGAATGCTATAGTATTGACTAAAAGCTGCTCGATGTTTATTATTAGAAGGAATGGTCACTACTGCAGGCCAAGTTTGGCTCATCACAAATCAGATGTTAATAACAGCACAGCGGCTATATGCATGGATCCATAGACACCCAGCATCTGTCAAGATAATGGCACTTGAGCACCGGCACGGAGATCCCGCTGTCTGACCTCTGGCTGCGGGGCCACAAACAGAGCTTTAGGCCTTTGCCCTAATAGAAATCTATTCTCAATGAGCAACAGAAAATGACTCAGGCAAGGCTAAAATGTCAGTAGAAAACCAGACCTGAGTTGGCTGCTAAAGCTTTCTTTCACTCAAAATCAAGGGGCTGGTTTTCTGGGGAGGGAGAGGTGAAAATAGCAGGTCTGCGGTGACGCAAGCCAGCTGGCACAATTCAATTAAGTCTTCGCTGGGGATCAGAAAAATACAGGGAGGTTAAGCAACCACTTGCCGTGGGAATCCCAAACTTAGCTTTTTGCAGCTGAAGTGACTTGGTTCAGGACGAACACAGGTTTTTACATGGGAGGGACCAGGTATGAGAACATTCAACTCATCTCACACTATAGAATGTCAGGGACCTCAGGAGATCATCTAGTCCACCTCCCTGCTCAAAGCAGGACCTAATCCCCAGACCCCTAAATGACCCCCTCAAGGATTGAATTTACAACCGTGGGTTTAGCAGGCCAATGCTCAAACATCATCATCTGAGTACCTCCTCCAGGAGGCTGGATTGCCTCCTGATCACGTCTCCCCATAATCTTTGAAGATCTCCATATTCTATACTGTCATGCTCAGGCTGCTTCTTCGTCCTATTGCATGAGGGGGTGGCTGTCCTGCCAGCGATGGCATGGGGAGGTAAAGGGGATTATAACACACTATCCTTGGCAGACAGATGCTGCCACTTTCAGCAAGTCACCGCCCCAGATACATGCAGTAGCCACGCGATCTTCCTACAGCATGGAATGAATGAGGGAGACGGATGAATGAGTGGATGGGGGAATACACAGGAGGAGGGAGATTAAAGAATAAAATGGAAGAGGTTTTGCTCATGTGTTTTAAATTTGAACTCTGGCATTTGTTCCACAGATGGGCAGCGGGGGGGAAATGACAGGGGACCTTGGAACAAACCTGCACAATGAGGATCCTGGTTCTGTCCCTCTTTGTTGCCTAGTCCTAGCTCAGTGTTTCTGAAGGACCGGTCCATGGACCGGCGCCAGTCCCAGAGATCTCCCTGACACAGCAAGCTGGTCCCTGCGATCAAAAAAGTTGAGAAACACGGTGGCTGATTTGCTAACTGTGCACAGTGTATTGCAACAAACTGGCCCATGTTTAACCCTGTTCACAAACAGACTGTGAGCTTTATTATTTTGTTCATTATTCTTACTGGGTGTTTGTACAGCGCCTAGCACAACGGGGCCCTGACTGGGAGAGGGCCTCTCTGTGCTACTATGATAGAAATGTTACATAAATAATCAAAATATTCACAACTTTTCAACAAACATGAGCTTCAGCTTGGGGGTTACTGGCCAGCTGTTCATTCATGGATTCATTCAACAGCTTCTCTTCAATCTGTGTGATCCAAGACATGGGGTAGTTTTTCTACTCACAGTTGCAAATACGAGGCTTCTCATGAAGACTCATTTGTTTGCCAGCAAATAGGTCTGCCCGTAAGAGCTCCCCCTGACTTTGAATGAACAAAACCTGGTGTAGGCCAATGATCACAAACAGTGAACAAAATGGACTCACTAATTCACTGGTTTTTATATGCACAGATGTGCTTGGACAATTCTGCAGCATTTGCCTAGCTCTATGCCCGAGTTTTAGCACTTGGATTTAAGGAGCTTTCCGTTACCTGGGACAAAACCTGCACAAATGCACAGCTTCTGATGCCACTCAGCATGATTTAGGGTACCTTACTCCATTGACTTCACTAGAAGTACTTGTGGAGTAAGGGACTATTCAGTGTGAAGCAAAATAATCAGAATCTGGCCCTTGGGCCCTGTTCCAAAGGCTATTAGCAACAACAAGCTTTGGATCAGGCCCCCATGGAGCTAAATATGGGCTCATAGAGGCTCACGCTCTGCAGACATTTGAGCACATACCTCAGTCCACGCCTATTTAGAAAAGCACTTAAGCACATGTTTAAATCCCCACGAAAAGTAATTGACAAGGAGGATGGTCCTGTGGTTAGGGCCCTCATCTAGAAGTTGAGAAAGCTAGACGTTCAAGACCTAGCTCCACCAAACTTCCCATGTGTCTGTGGGTAGATCCAAGTGTCTCTGGGCCTCAATTCCATTGCTGTCAAAATGAGAGAATAGCACAGCCCTGCTCTACAAGAGGCAGACAGATCCCAGGGTGATGGGGGACCCATAAGTACCTTTGTGATGTAAAACCCACTGATTTCAATGGGACTGACATACACACATTTTGCTGAATAGGGATGTATTACTGAACTGGGGCCAGAACATCACTATGCTCTACCCTTGACAGTAGGTCCTTATATACAGAAAATCTTGGCTCCAGTGTATGACTCCCCTTTCAATACTATAGGTGCCTCTTAAATATGTACCACACATACCCGTGCTGTACGTCCATCATAAATGGCATAAGTACTTAAAAGTTAATCACTTCTGCCATTTGCTGCAGTCCTCAAAAATAAATCAAACTGCAGGATCAGCATCAAATCATAAGGGAAGATAGTTTTATATGGTAAAGCAGCACTTGGAAATTGCTTATGCCGGCAGTATTAAAAAGGAAAAACCTACGCAGTATTTCAAAATAGTCATGTGTTTGCTTTTAAAAATGAATTGGATTATAAACAAAAAATAGAGAGCCCCCGAGGGGATAACTGCAAAACGTAGCAAAATAAAAAAAATTTTTTTTTAAAGTGTAACTCCAGCTTCATAATTCTGGGGGCATTTCCCATTCTGAACATGAAACAATGCTGACAAGCCATTTGCCTTGAACAGCTGTGCTATTTTTCTTAGCGTCTTAATGCCACTTTTGGCTTAATGAAAGAGAATGACATCCGGAGTAAATGACATTCTTCACACCTGTGTGAGATCCCGGGATGGGGATCCCCTTAGTTGGTAAAGATGAGAAGTGATGTAATAATGAAACAAGTCTTCAGGTACCATGTAACCCCCACTGAGAACATATAAGGGGGGGGACTAGAACTTGTCACTTTCTGCTCCCAAGGTACAGGCCCCTGCCACCTGAACTAAAGGTATGCTGCTAGTAAGCCTGATGGCAAAGGTTGATGCTATTCTTCCTTCCCCAAACAGTAGACAAGTAACTTTTATGTTCCCCTAACCTATCATCTGATTTATCCAGAGTCCTACTCCGGAGTGTCAGGCAACCTGTAGGGGGAAATCCTGGACTACCATGCAAACAAGGAGAATCCCCTCATGCTGCTAGCATTCTGGGGTATATGAAACACAGTGGAGCAGTTCTGATTCCATCCATTAGGGAGCAGTACTTCATGTGCAAGTTTTTTTGCAATAAAGACAAATAAAAAGCCCCAAACTTACTATGGAAACCAGCCCCAGGTTTTGAGCTGACAGCTTCTACCTTAGGTACTTACACAGCTCCCACTACGGTAGTGTCTAAGCACCTCACAATCTTTAACGTATGCATCATTGCTAGTATCCCCATTTTGCAGATGGGGAACGGACACACACAGTCTATGTAGCTTATCCAAGGTCACACAGCAGATCTGTAGCAGAGCAAAGAACTGAACCTGGCTTTCCCAAAGCGGACCCTTGCACCAAACCATCAGACTAGCCTTCCTCTCTGCTTTTGAAGAGCATTTTTTCCTATACAGGCAGGCATGATGATCTTATACCCAGGGCCGGCTCCAGGCACCAGCGCATGAAGCAGGTGCTTGGGGCGGCCAATGGAAAGGGGCAGCACGTCCGGGTCTTCGGCGGCAAGTCCCTCGGTCCCTCTCGGAGGGAAGGACTGGCCGCCGAATTGCCGCCGAAAAATAAAGGGGCGCGGCAGAGCTGCTGCCGAAGTGCCGCCGATCGCGGCTTTATCTTTTTTTTTTTTTTCTTCGCTGTTTGGGGTGGCAAAAAAGCCGGAGCCGGCCCTGCTTAGACCCCAGCCAGCCAAAGCAGAGCTAGATAGAGGAGGCCAATGCAGCAATGTGCTGGTGGGGAGGTTGGGACCCTCCCAAAGATCCCCTTGTTAAAACCAAAGGGAAGGTTGGGGGAATTTCACTGACTCACCCCATCTCTGGATAGGGATAACTCACCCCGGACAGAGGGGACAGATCCCTGGAGCTTGTATAAATAGTTCTTCAGAAGTCTACAAAACACTTGACAATCTTTAGACAGCGGGTGTGATGCGCCTGTATCCCTGTTCCCTTGGTTCCGCAGCTGTTGGTCATATCCCCCTGATGTCTCTCCTCCTAAACATAGATTGTGGGCCCTTCTCATGGGTTTGTGCAGCTCAACAGGGCTGGGATCTCTAGGCACCACCATAATAGTGAGCATAAAAAAAGAACAACGATTCTGCCTTTGCAATGGTACAGAGCACCACACATGGCAGGGACTGTCAACAAATCTCCCAGGGCAGGGCGGGATCTTCACCCCCTGCACACTCCACATGATACACGAGACCCGGCGCTCTATTAGAAACACACTCAGCATATTCTTCAGCAATGAGCCCTTACCAAGCCAGCGTCCGAGCGCCACCTCCATCCTTGGCTGTGCTTACAAAAAGCATTTTGGATGCCGTGGGGTGATGAATAGATTCCTCAGGCCCTCGGCCATCTCCTGCACAATGCCCACGCCCCGGGTACAGAGGGCTTATCACAGCTAAGTGTGTGGGGAGGGGGGAAAGGATGCTCTCGTGGCAGCCCATCACTGTGTGAGGGAGATCCACGTCTGTTTAATAGGCACCTATAGATCAGGCTTCACACACCAGGGGACCTTTCCTGGGGCAGGAGCGTTTCGTTTCTGGCTCTGGGGCCAGAGCCCTTTCGCTCCAGGGGAGAAGTGCTCCTCTTTGGCCAGCTGTCCGGCAGCCAAGCCAGCCCCTTGGCACGGTGAGCCAAGGACACAGAAGAGAGGCTTGGAGGTGGCAGCCAGCGTCTCGGGAGACAGGCCCCTTTTGTTCTCACTCAGGAACACCAGTGCCCACGCGAATGAGACTGAGCTCCTGTTTGAAATGGCCCACTCTGCGCAGTTCTGGGAGGGCTGCACGGAGCCCATGCGGCAGCAGGCGAGGTGCAAACTGCTCCCCGGGTGCGACCCAGCGCTTCCCAGCAGCACCAGCTCCATCTGCACTTGCTGGGCTCCCAGCAGCACATCCTTAGTATTTGTGCAAGCGCCTGGCTCGCAGCTGCCCTTCCGTTCTTTGTCCTGCCCGGGAGAAACACGAGGCTGTTGAATCAACAGAGCGGGTGGGACGGGGGAACCCATCCTCATCACTGGGTACTAACAAGGAAGCTTTAAACGCACTGCTGGAAATCTGTCCCTCCCTTGGGCCTGTGGAGCTGGCTACCACGGGTGACCTGGATGGGAGATGCTCCAGGGCTGGGGATAGAGTTCACATCTGCTTTTACCCTTCACAGCTCCCCAGCCAGTGCCCCTGTAAAGTCCTTGGCATTTAGCCCAGCGGCACTTGTCAGCTTGTGCGGCTTCCCCCTGCTTCCATGCCCTGTGACTAGTATAGATGCCGCATTCATGGGACGGGGGACTAGCAACTGAACTGCCCCTACAGGAATCTCCTCTCCATCCAGTTGGACCAGACCCCTCACCATAGCCTCTGAGAGTCATCCGTGTATTTTCTCCTCGCATAGGGTGACCAGATGTCCCGATTTTATAGGGACAGTTCCGATTTTTGGATCTTTTTCTTATAGAGGCTCCTATTACCTCCCACCCCCCGTCCCGATTTTTCACACTTGCTATCTGGTCACCCTATCCTCGCATCGCCCTCAGGAGCTAGGCAGGTATTATTCCTATTCTACAGATGGGTACTGAGAGACATAGTAGATGAAGTGACACACAGGGAATCCCAGCTGACAGCCCTATCCACTAGGCAGGCATGCGTGCATACACACACACGGGCACACAAATATCTAATGCCGTTTACAAGGTGTTGTTGAATCCTGATCTACCATTGGAGCCTCTGGTATAACAATTCCATCAGTTCTGCAGACCAGCCACTACAGGGGAAAGGTAACTCACACTGGGCAGTATGTTACACCCTTCCCCTACTTGGGGAAGCTCGTCCTGCGTTTCTGAGGCCCACACCAGCTCAAATCCGAGAGAAGTCCCTGCCTGTAACAAACTACATCATGGCTCGGCACTGGACTGAAACTAGATTTAATTGATGCATAGGCTGCCCGCTGGCCTTCTGCACAGGGGTGAAAACGCCACCTTCTGCAGACACAGGCAGACAGGAATAAATGGCGCAGTAACTGGCTGAAGTTGGAGGTTTGTTCTGAAGCAGAGCAGAAATAGATGCATTACGTTAACAAGCCTGCACCTGCAATTGACTCTAGCTTGTGTCCCAAGGTAAAGCCGTGTCAGGCTCAGCACTTCAGCCCACGGCACCAGCTTTCTCCGGCACTTCAACAGTCTGATTCCCCTAGAGCGCTGCGAACCAGAGCCGTAGCAATTAGCAGCAGCGAGTGACCCAGGCACGCCCCACTGGATCAATGGCTGTGCTGGCTGGATGACTACAATCATGCCATGATTGCACTAGACCTGGAAAGGCAGCAGAAAGCAGCCGATTCCCTTATATAAGCCTGGTGTTGGAAACTGCACACAGGGATGGGGGTGGGGGAAGTAGTGTGATTTATTTCAGTGTTTTGAGAAAGGAATCTGAGAAGGTTTTAAGAGGGAGACTATGGCGATTTAGGCAGAAGGAAGATGTTAAGATTATGCAAAACGCTGCAAGTGAGTCTCCCAAGAGCCCCTGATTTTGCATCCCAACTCTTCCTCTAACGAGGTCCTCCTCATTAGTATGGCTCTAGCCTCTCTCTCAACAAGCAAACCTAGATGTCATCTTCCGTTCTAAGGCTGAGCCACCCCACGGAGAAAAAAGCAGGTTCCTGTCTCTCAGCACAAGCAGCTCACTCTCTCTTTCCCTGCCAGTGAGACCGATTGCAGATTCGCCCTTCTCACTTCCTAGTTTCGTTTCCCTTCTTTACACTGTTTGATGGGTTTTCTGATTCCCATTGGTACTTCTCAAATGTGCACGAGCCGAGTCCACACCACAAATCCTACTAGCCAGTACTCTGGGTTAGTACTCACCACACACCAACATAACAAGTACTCTGAATGAGTACTTGCACCAATGATATGCTGGACAGTACTCTGAAGAAATCCTCCTCACAAAAACCTGCTGGACAACTTCCCAGACAAGTACTCGCTAGAAAAAGCTTGCTGGACAGTACTCTGAGGGCCACATCCTGCTCCCAGAGATGCCAATGGCAAGATGCCCTGTCATGGCGATACTCTACTCACCAACGGTCTGGTGCCTCCTGCTGGTCACCCTGGGGACTTAGCTCCTGAGTTGGACTCCCCCGTCCACTGTCTGCACACCGTCGCTCCAACTCTGGTCTGCGGCTCCTCTCGCTCCAGAACCTCCAGCATCTCCTTTGTGACTTAGTCCTCCAGTAAGGTCACTCAGCGTTCCCCGTTCCGGGGTACAGTCCCTCAGCAGGCCTGGGCAGTCTGCCCATTTGCTCAGTTCTACACCACGCCCTCAGTGGCTGGTAAGGGAACCCAGGTCGCCCTCTTCTCTGAGCTCCAGCCTACAGACCCTCAGCTCAGAGCTTCCTCTCTCTGCCCTCACTGCTCCTTCCCTGGACTGCTTCCTGCTCTCTGGTTCCCCTTCTCTCTCTGGGTGTACCGGCTCCAAGAACCCTTTTCCCAGGGAGTGACTGCTGCCTGCCTTCCTGCAGCCTTTCCCAGCAGCCCCCAAACACTCCTGCCTCTTTCCAAAGAGTGACTGTCCTTTCTCAGCAGCAGCTCAGGCCTGCTTCATAGGCCCTGCCTGTTCCTGCACAGCTGAACTTGTTCCTAATCAATCTCCTGCTCCCTGGCTCCTGCTCCAGGTGCAGCCTGTGGAGTTAATTGACCTACTCGGCCACCTTAACCCCTCATTCCTGTGTGGGGTGGACACCCCATCACACTCCTATTGACTTCAATGGACTAGGATTTGGCCCTGAATAAGTACTCATCACCACACAAACACATACTGGACAGTACTCCAGATTAGTACTCACCACACAAAAACATACTGGGCATTACCTCAGATTACTACACACCACACAAATACATTCTGGACAGTACTCCAGATTAGATTAGTACTCACCACACAAAAACATACTGGACATTATTCCAGATTAGATTAGTACTCACCACACAAAAACATACTGGACATTATTCCAGATTAGTACTCACCACACAAAAACATACCGGATGAATCTAAATCACAGAGACATGAGTATTTCTAAATATTCCACCTTCCCTCTCCCTTCCTTTGTTCCATACCAAACCCCAGGTCACTGAATCCCAAGTATCTGGGACCAGGTCATGGCCCATAGCTGGACAGCAGATAAGAATACAACCAACTGCCCCCTACCCTCCCCCAGGCCTGGGCCAGCCCATGGCAGGACCTGTGTATGCCTTGGCAGAATTTTGCCCCTGGTCTTCCAATTTCTCATGGTGCCTTCATTCCCCGTTTTTCTCTCTAATCACTTTCCTTCTGCTAGCCTCCCTGTGGCTCTCTCCCCCCTCCAACTAACTTCCTGCCCCCTTTCTCTCCCTCCCTCCCACCAACCCACATGGCATGCTTGGCCCCCTCCCTCTCTTTCCCCCATTTGGCTCCCAATTCTCTTTTCGCCTTCTCCCTCCCAGCTCACTAAGGCCTCTTCTCCCTCTCTCCTCCCATCCCAAGAGCTCGGGGCAGGGGGGCGCAGGCAGGAGGGGAGCTGGGCAGGATGACCAAAACTGAGAACCAAGGAGGGGGAACTTCCCCCCATCCACTATGAGTGAGCCAGGGGAAGGCCAGAGCTGTTCACAGTGGAGGTCTTGTGCCCCCTGTTCTCTATGTTCTGGCTCCAATGCACACACGCCCCTTGCCAGCCCTACAATCACATGGGGCTGCTCCCTGTGCTCTCTGCGGGGCTCCACATTGCACAGGGGGCGCGAGGGCCCCTAGCTCACAGCAAGCTGCACTAGTCCGTTGCAGGGCTGGTGGGTGTTGGCAACACACTGGATCCTGGCATGGCCATAGGTGGGACCCGAATTCCTCATGCAGGTTGGGAGAGGGGCACCAGAGCCTCCTGCTTTGCACTTAGCAACCTTCTTCCTCCCTCTCCCTGTGAGAGGCAAGAGCTCCCACACCTGCCACTGACATGTGGGACCACAGGTGCCTTAATGTTCTCATTACACTGTATAAATCAAGCCTGAGGCATTGCTCTTCTAAACACAGAGCATAGAGGGGAACAGCAGAGTAGCTGTGACATATGCCCAGTAAAGGAATACAATTTCAGAAAGGGCCCAGGACATGCCAATAACATCATTACTATCAAGGGAATACACAATATCCTATTAACAGGCAGGACACAAAGGCATTAGGCACTAAAGAGAGTGTCAGAAACACAGAGTTCACAAATGTAGGGTTTACCTGTATTGTTATCTGTATTAAGGTAGAACCTAGAGAGGCCCCAGACAGGATCAAGACCCCATTCTGCTAACCACTGTACAGACATGTAGTAAGAGACCGTCCTTACCCGAAAGAGCTCACAATCTAGACAGACAACACGGGGGAGAGGTGGGTGTAACCTACCAGCAGAGTTCCCAGGGATATGAGTGACACTTGCAAGCAGTTATTAACAAGACACAATCACAATCCGTTCTGCTTTGAGTAGGTACAAGAGCCCGTGTTCCATGAGTGGGCTACACTATCCCATTCCCTAGGAAGTAGCCTCTTTGGAGGTAAGGTTCTTTTCTTTTCTTTTCTAAACTTGGAAATTTTATGAAGTTCCAATATTTGTTCAAGTTCCCAGCGTTACATTCCTTCCACGCTACTCTTGTCTGAACTGGATTTCAGGCCTTATCACTTTAAAGATGATTCAAGAGAAATTACAGGGGAATTACACGCTATCTGGCTCTGGAAATGGCCTTTGTGCTCATATTATTTGCCCACAACACTCCATCTCCACAATTACCATTGCTGTTTTAGCTCTGTCTGTCTGGAACACTGAAGGGGAAGCAGCAGTCAGTGTTTTTAGTTACGTGATTTGTTCAACTTAAGCACATTTACCTCTCTAGGGTACGTCTACACTGCCTGGGCCCACAGACTTCCATTAGCAGGGCTCATGCTAGCATGCTATAAAAAGCGGTGTAGATGTCCCAGCTCGGACTGGAGCGCAGGCTCCAAAGTCTGGGGGCAGGGCAGGAGAGCCCAAGCTCCAGCCCATTGCAATGTCATAGCACTGTCTACGCCAGGGGTGGGCAAAATTTTTGGCCCGAGGACCACATCTGGGAATAGAAATTGTATGGCGGGCCATGAATACTCACAAAATTGAGGTTGGGGTGCGGGAGGGGTTGAGGGATCTGGCTGGGGATGTGGACTCTGGGGTGGGGCTGGGGATGAGGAGTTTGGGGTGCAGGAGGATGCTCCGGGCTGGAATCGAGGGGTTTGGAGGGTGGGAGGGGGATCAGGGCTGGGACAGGGGGTTGTGGCGTGGGGGGAGGCTCAGGGGTGCAGGCTCTGGGCGGCGCTTACCTCAAGCGGTTGCCGGAAGCAGTGGCATGTCCCTTCTCCAGCTCCTATGTGGAGGTGTGGCCTGGCAGCTCTGCATGCTGCCCCATTCGAAGGCACCACCCCTGCAGCTCCCATTGGCCGCAGAGCAGCTCCCAACCCTGCTCCCCAGCGGGAACTCGAGGGCCGGATTAAAATGGCTGGTGAGCCGGATCCAGCCTGTGGGCCGTAGTTTGCCCACTCCTGGTCTATGCAGATGCAGTGTAGACATACCCCTAGAGTCCAATAAACAGCGCAAAGCCGCCAGCCCATCAATGCGTCTGCTTGATTCCAAACCCTACGGAGAGGTTCTATTGCAAAGAAGGACAACCTAGTAGCCTCATATCAGGATGTTTGAAAAAAGGATACAACAAATGGATCAAATGTATATTACACAAGCAGTGCTTTGCTGTGGTAACACCACAGAAAAATCAAGGATTTTAAAACCTTCTTGGTGCATTTGCAACAACTATTGTAACATTCTAATCCAGTTGGGGATCATCTGGTATTCCGAAAGAGGACCGCTTCATGTTTCCTTTTATGGGCAAATCTGGAATTGTCCCTAGGATGGGTTCTGTTCCTGAACCTGCCACAGCCTTTTTCCATGATCTAAGACAAAAAGAAATCACTTTGTGCCTCAGTTTCCCCCATCTGTAACATGGGGATAATGATCCTGACCTCCCTAGTAGAGCTGTTATGAAGCCTCATTCATTAACCTTTACAAAGCACTTTGGATGGAAGGCGCTGGAGAAAGTCAGAAATATCAACATCATCATCATCTCCTTGGCAATGTGCAGGACACAGCTTGGAGCCATGTGGCTAGAGAAGGTTTATTAAAGGCACCGCTTGATGCAATCGGACTAAGTCTACTCACAGCACTGCAAGCTGGGAACTTGCTGCTTTATTCACCTGCAGCGCAAGGCGGGGACTCCCATTGACCCAACATGAAGTAAAGGAAGGGGGGGGGGCATGGAGCACAGTTCCATCCCATAATACTCTGGGTAACCCAGTGAACCCAATCATGACCACGTGACTGCAGAAGGGCTTTGGGACCAGATTTTTAAAGATATTTAGTTGTGTCAAAATGCAGGTCGGCACCTAGTGGAAATTTGCCCATTAGGAGTTAGGCCCCTACGTGCTTTTGAAAAGCCTACTGCGTGCCTAGCTGCATCTTTAGGCAGATAAACACTTTCCCTTGGTGAGCACGGCCTGCACTATTTGTGGAAGGCATTTTTTTCACTTCCCCGCATCTGACAGAGTCATTCACCCCCCTGCCAAGTGAGTACTATAGGTTGTTGAATCAGAATCTCTCCTCACACTGGTGGTGGCGTCTGTGCCCACTTTGTACCAGGGTAAGTGCCAGGTGTGGGATGGGGAGTCCCAGCGTTCTATTCCTGGCGCTGCCGACTGCTGCAGACTGGCTGTGTGACCTTCCGCATGTGGCTTCCCCTCTCGGTGCTTCATTTTCCTCTTCTGTGAAATGGAGGAGAACAAGACTCGCCCAACTCACAGGCCTGGCACAAGTTTCAATTCACTAGTGTTTGTAAAGTGCTTTGAGGTTGTCCCAAGTGCAAAGTATTGTCATTCCATGGAGTGTCCACTTTGTTCACTGGCGAGCATTTCATTGGGTCGGGGCAGGTCAAAACAAGCCTCTTCCCAGCTTGCTGATGTCTCCCTCTTCAGATGCGGCTGCACCAAGAGCCTTTCCTGACACGAGAGAGCTGCAGGCTAGGTTTACAGAGGTGCCATCTACCTCCCAGAGCTATGGAAAAGCTCAGAGGGTTTAATACTAATACCTAGCTGTTACATAGCGCTGTTCATCTTCGATCTCAAAGCACTTCACCGTCTTTAATGTATTTTAGCCCCTCAACACCCCTTTGAGGTAGGGCACTGCTATTATCCCCACTCTACAGATTGGAAACTGAGGCACAGAGAGGCTAACTGACTTGCCAAAGGCCATACAGGGAAGTCTCTGGTGGAGCAGGAAATTCAATAGAGGTCTCTCAAGTGAAGTAGCTGGAATTTCTCTGACAAATCTGGCTGTGTGGGATCCTAGGAAAAGTGCTGTCATTTCACACAGATGAGGTGTTTAATCAGACACGCAAATCCCCACATTCAGGGGATGTCAGCAGGGCCAGCTCTGGCTTTTTTGCCTCCCCAGGCAAAAAAGCCTCCTGCTGCCCCCGGCCCCCAGCAGGGAGCGCGGCAGGGGAGGGGCCTGAGCCCAACCGCGGGGCCACTCTCCCCACCGGCCGAAGTGCCACGGGGAGGGTGGCAAGCCCGGCCGCGGGCCTGCTCTCCCCGGCCGGAGCGCCGGGGGGAGGGTGGCCCCGCTCTCCCCGGCCGGCCGGAGCACCGGGGGGGGAGGGTGGCGAGCCCGGCCGCGGCCCTGCTCTCCCCGACCAGCCAGAGCGCCGGGAGAAGGGCGGCAAGCCCGGCCAGGGCCCCGCTCTCCCCGACTGGCTGGAGCGCCGGGAGGAGGGCAGCGAGCCCGGCCGCGGCCCTGCTCTCCCTGGCCGGCCGGAGTGCCACCTCCCTCCAGGTGCCGCCCCAAGCACATGCTTGGTAGGCTGGTGCCTGGAACCGGCCCTGGATGTCAGGGATGGTCAGATAATACTTAGTCCTGCCATGAGTGCAGGGGACTGGACTAGAGAACTTCTCAAAGTCCCTTCCAGTCCTATGATTCTATGTTCCTTTCTCCTCTAACCCTTTGAAGACTCCAATGTAAAAGGAAAAACCATCCCCACTTTGATCTGCAGTCTGAATGCTCCGACACTATATGGTAGTGCCCCTTGGCGTTTAGCTGACTTGGATATTGCAGGAGGAATGTATTGCAGACCCTGTAAGCTAATAGCAACATTTTGCTCTTATATCTAACTGGTGGATCTAAAGCCCCGCACTTGGTGGATCACTCTCAAGCAGTGTTTTGCACTCAATGCTATTGCCACGCAGACTGTGGTTTAAATGCCAACGTCTCCTAGTGGGATTATTGTTCAGTAATCCATCCCTGCTGTTATTCCAAAAAAATCACATAAACCCATGGAGTTTTTCTGGGATTTCAGACTCCCCTAAGGCTAATTTTGCTGAAAGCCACATTAAACTAATAGCCCCATGAAAGGCCCTTTGTGAGATGTAATTGGATTGCAGGACTTCCCTCTACAAAATAATAAAAAGACTGCCAAAGGCAGTTTCCTAAGGTCAATTATCTTTGTGTTGCTGGAGCCTGAGTGGAAGCTGGCCCTGGCCTTCCATTTTACAGGCCAGTTAATCAAAACCCAGGGGCTTTCCTACGAATCTGACCTCCTCAGCTGCTAGAAGGGGGAGGCAGAGACCAGCTTTAATTCTCCAGGCAATGAGCAAAGGCTACCTCACAGTCACCTCACGAGGGAACTGGTCGGTAAACAAAGCTGGTGGGGAAAAGAAAAAGCCGGGTTACAGCCTCCAAGGAGAACAGGGAGAAGGCGAATTCAACCGCTCGACTCTCTTTGCTCCTGAAGGAGGCACTGTGATGTGCGGGCTTGGTGTGTCTAGCACTGCCTCGGAGCAGCGCCCTCGCACCCCGGAGGGGAGAAGGGACTGTGCGACCGTAGATCTACTTTAGCTCAAGTTACAGAAGTCATTTAGAAATGAAGCACTGGGGTCTAGCCCAAACTCCCCTTCTGCATGAGTGATCTGTGTAATAGCGCCACCTGACTGGTGTGGTGTGTGGAGCTCTTACATCACCAAAAGCAGCACTGAAAGTCTCCCCCCCCCCCCCGCCCCACCGGGGCATTTGTTCCCTGACTCTTATTTTAACTCTCAGTAATGCCGGGGGTGGGGGGGGGGAGGTTGGCCTGTCACATCGAGACAGCGCCATCTGCTTCGCTGGCTGGTCAAATGCTTCTGCTGAGAGTAGGGTTGCCAACCCTCCAGGATTGCCCTGGAGTCTCCAAGCATGAAAGATTCATCTTTAATTAAAGCGTATGTCATGCGATGAAACCTCCAGGAATATGTCCAACCAAAATTGGCAACCCTAGTTGAGACGGCCGCAGGCAGGGATAGCAAACCCTGGTTCTAGCAGCAGGTGCTGCTTTAGGGACTCCTGGTGGGAGCCTGGGAGCCAAAAGGGGTCAGGAAAATAAGGAAGGGGCTGCAGAACTCGGCGCAATGAAATCAAGAGGCCGCAGGAAGAGGGAGAGGCATGTAGCGTTCGGCACAGGGCTCGCTGCCAGCTGATGATAAAGGCTAACAGAAAACCAGTTATCCCTCAGCTCTGAAGTAAATTACAAGACACATCCCCGGAGAGCGCAAGGTGAAGCCCTTGATCAGACAAGCGAAGCTGGAGTGTATTCCCCTTGATATTGCCTGATTTGAATGTGAGTGCTCGTGAAGGGTGCGGGATTGACAGCTCTGGAATCTGCAGAGAGCAAGCAGGCCCTGCCAGTGCCTGCTTCTCCCAACCTGGCCCCACCAATGCCACCTCTCAGCTGTCTCATGAAGGAGCTACGCTGGGGGAGAGGGTTGAACGGCACATCTGGCACTTGGGTTCTCTGCTGGCGTGGACAACACAGAGGTCAGTTGGTGCCAGCCGTACTGGTGGGTTTTGTGGGCATGGGCACCTGTCAGTTAAAGAGACAGAGAATGAGAGTGTCACATGGGCCACTGAATCTCTTGACGTTTACAGATCACATTAACCTGAAGCTCGTTTGACAGTGTTAAAAAAAAAAAAAAAAAAAAAAAAAAAAACACCACTACGACTGTCAAACATTTTCTTCACCTAAAAGTTCTGTCTTGAAAAGTCTCAGCCAGAGAGATACAAGGGAAGGGTAGGACCTAATGAATGGGGGATCTGTGATCTGTGCCTTCTCTGCACAGCAACAGAAATTATTATCACCTGTTTATATTGTATGCCGTGTTGTTGTAGCCTTGTTAGTCCAAGGCTATCAGAGAGACAGGGTGGGGGAGGTAATATCTTCTATTGGACCAACTTCTGTTGGCAAGAAAGAGAAGCTTTTGAGCTTACGCAGAGCCCATCATCAGGTCTGGGAAAGGTACTCAGAGTGTCCCAGCTAAATACAAGGTGGAACAGAGTTAACATAAGGAGTTAACATATTTCAAGGGAAAGTTCAAGGTGAAGCGGCTGCAGCACCCAAAGGCTTTGACCACTGTCAGGGCCCCATTGTGCTACATACTGCACTAATACCCAGGGAGACAAGGCCAAACCCTCAGCTGGAGTAAATGGATGGGGCTCCATTGATGTCAATGGAGGGTAACTGACACCAGCTGAGGGGCTGACCCCATCATTGCCCCTACCCCATACAATCACTTCCATCTGAGCAGCTTGAAATACTTTCCAAGCATTAACTCAACTGGCTGGGGCTGGGACGCGGATCTCCTAACTCCCACCACTCACCAAAGCCCTTTTTCTTTCCTAAGATATGATGTTGCTATTTCATTTTTTTACCCTCTTAACATGGCTACCCCTATCAGTGCTCACCATATTTGCACAGCCAAAGAAAGGGTAACATTTTCAAAAATGCCTGCGCAACTTAGGAGCCTACCTCACATTTTCAAAAGTGACTTAGACGCCTATTAGCCTCAGTCCCATTGAGACAAATTCCCGGGTCACTTTTGAAAATAAGACACAGGGTCAAAAAACTCTTGTGTGCATCTGAAAATGTTACCATGGTTCCCATCCCGAAGACAGTAACTAATATCTAGCTTGCATAATGAGACAATGGCTTGAAACGCCAAGGTGAGAGAAAGACAGATGAAGTTTATGTATCACAATGGTTTTTGATATTAACAATGAAGATGACCCACCGGAAATGGCAAATTTGAACTAACATCCAGGGTACAGACACCGTATTAGGAACAAATTTGGAACGCCATCTAATTAGATGCAACAGAGAGCCCTGTGGCACCTTTAAGACTAACAGATGTATTGGAGTATAAGTGGTAAATACCCTCTTCGTCAGAAAGCTTATGCTCCAATACATCTGTTAGTCTTAAAGGTGCCACAGGACTCTCTGTTGCTTTTTACAGATCCAGATTAACACGGCTACCCCTCTGATATCTAATTAGATGTAAACACTATAGACCTGGTCCTCAGCTGATGTAAATTGGAACAGCTGTGTTGGACATAGATCGAGGGACATCACCAGAGCTGTGCGTGTGGAGACCAGCTGAGCATCTAGCCCCATACATACGTATTCAGAATGTGCATGCTGCATTGCCTACAGATTGAAATACTCTACTGAAATACAACACAATCGGTAGACAGGTTGTTTTAAAGAATTTTGGCGGTCAGTTTTAGGCAGTGAAATATTATACTGTTGATACTGAGCCAGTTTCAGGCCTGGTACAAATGCGGATTTATCCAAGAGCTCTCAACTAAACCAATAAAGGAATGCAGCCCCAGTCCAGAAGGGTGGAATTAAATGCATTTCAAGTTTCTCTCTCTTTCCTCCACTGCACTGGAAGCAGCAAAGGAGTTGGTCATTTCTGGAAGCCTCCTGCACTATCAGTTTAAATAAAAACTCCAATGATGAGATTTCCTAAGCTGTCAAGAGGGAATACATCCCGTTACTAACTCTGAAATATCAGGGGATGGGGTAGGATGGAACAGACCAAATGGTGACAGGGAAACCATAACTGTTATTAATGCACTTTGCTGTGACATTCCAACAAGTCTCGCATCTAGGTGCACGTGTATTGGAAAGAGGCTGAGAAAAGATTCAGTGTAACTTTTAAAGAATGAACATGGGCAACGCAGCTAAATCCCTCTAGTGTACTGAGGCCTGATCACTGGAGCTGGTCCAAAAAAAAAAAAATCATCAAAACTTTATTTTGACAAAATGTTAATTTTTGCCAAAACAAAACATTTCAGGGTTTTTTAGTTTTGTTGGCAAACAGCCAATATTTTTCCTGGGGGAGGAGGGGGGTGAGAGACAATCTCCCAAGCAATGGAACTTCCTACTTTCTTTCTATTCTTTGTATTACCCTAGCAACTAGAGGCTGCAGCCAAGATCATGCCTTCATTGTGCTAGGCACTGTACAAACGCATAGGGTACGTCTACACTGCAATTGGTGGTGGTGCTCTGATCCAGCTAGAGCAGCTAAAGTAGCAGTGAAGAGATGGCAGCATGGACCCTGACATGGGCTAGCAGTGCTGGGACGTAACCAAGGTCCTAGACAGGCGGCTGCACCCTTCCTGCTATTTTTAGCTGCACTAGCTACGCTAAAGCTAATGCTACGCATTAGCTGCGCATGCTGCAATCACACCTCTGACGGTAGCATAGACAGAAATAATCCTTGTCCTGAAGAGTGTGCACTCCAAATAGCCAAGACCAGCAAAGGAACTGTTCTTATGCCCATCTCACAGATAGCAAGATGAGGCACAGGGAGATTATACTGACCTGTCTGAGGTCACCGAGTCTGTTGCAAGGGCAGGACTTGAACTCAGAGTGGCTGAGATGAGCCAGGACAGCATTTCCACACAAGACCATCCTGCCTCGCAAAACTGTTTCTTAGGTCAATGTAATACTGTACAAATTTTCTTTTTTCCCCCCAGGCATTAGCTAAACTGGCTTTATTTCACCCCTTGTCCAGGCTGCAAAAAATGAAAATTGCAAGTTTGTTTTTTTAACAGAAACTAGATGGGATCACACACACGGTTTGGGGCACATGATCGGTTACTCAGGATTAAAAGGCAGGAGATTCTAACTGACCAGCTCTGACCAGGTCAATCAGCCACTGTCACAGAAGACCCTATCCTGTGACTAGCTGGCACTGTTGACTTCACTGGGCGTTGAAGTCGCTCATTACCTTGCCGAAGACACTCAGCATATTGCAGGAGCGGGGCCCCAAATTGGGTGCACAGAAAACCTGCATATGTGCCCTGGTTTGGCGAAGCCCTTAGGCACCTAAATACCTTTGAGGATCTGGCCTAACTCTAATTGAAATCAATAGGAGTCAGGCACCTAGTTACCTTTGAGGATCTGGGCTGTAAACACTTGAATTGTCAATGGGACTACTCATGTGCTTCAAGTTAAGCACTTACTTAAGTGTTTTACAGGTCTGAGGCCTGGATGATGCTGCCGCCATGCAACGTGATCCATTAACTAGTCTGAGATCAGGAAAGTGGTTTGAGATTTTGCCTGGGCCCACGGTCTCTCATAAAAGAGATAGGTGAGACTCATGCTAGCTGATGGATGATCAGATTCCACACCTCCCAGCCTCAGTCTAGGAAGCTAGAGAGCCGCTGGGGTAAGCAATCAACCAAATAGAGAATACGATAATGCAATGTTATCACTAGGGCTACATTTTGAAGCAAGAGAGCCTTTCGCAAAGGTACATGTGTGAGAGTATCCGATTTGTCGTTTACTCACCCGGATCAGGATTTTGCAGCATGCCCAGTTTTGGGCACAGGGCCAGAGGCTGTTTTGGAAAAGGTGAACCTAAAGGACCAACAACTTCAAAGCCACAACAACAAAGGCAAAGGCTGCACCTTGTCTTCACAGTGCAGCAACTAGATTTGGCAGCACAGAAGATAAGCTCTCTCCAGCAAAGACTCTGGCGCAGGAAGAGTTCAGCTTTGTCTTTCTTTTTCAGATTGCAGAGCTCCACACTTGAACTGTTCCGTAAGTAACAGCCCTCCTCCCCACCCGGAAAAAGCAACACCACCCCCACCCCCGGGAATCCTGTTTGGGGTCAATCACTACCCCATTAACTCCCAGTCAAGGAGCCCACCTGCCCCGGCAACATCCTTAGATCACTGGCAAATAGCTTTTAACCCCCCTAGAGGTGCCCACGTTCTGACAAGCACTCGACATCTGGAGCCCTCTACTCGACCAAATCACACCAGGGTGAGCTAAGGACAGGATTTCAGCTCCATCTCTAAACGAGTGTTTCTGTGGCTGTAAGGATGTGATCATGTGTGGTGCAGAGCGCCTCTTGTGATGTGACTCAGCACTAGGCTGATCAGATAGCAAGTGTCAAAAATCGGGACAGGAGGTGGGGAGTAATAGGTGCCTATGTGAGAAAAAGACCCAAAAATCAGGACTGGCCCTATAAAATCGGGCCATCTGGTCACCCTACTCAGCACTTTGAACTCCACTGAAGTTACTGTTTGCCTAGGGATCATTGTTAGACACTCAGCACATTGCAAGTGGCTCAGTTTCACACACACGGTCAGTCTCTGTGATGCCCTTGCTCATGCCGGATAGTACTTTACTGCATGAGTAGTCCTGCTGAAGCCAATGGGACTGCCTGTGGAAGGAGATGCTACTGAGAATGAGAAAAGGTATCAAAATCTGACCCAGAGAGAGTCCAATGCGCCACTTCAGATTTGAATAGGAGGGGGCACGTTTCCACAGGTGTCCAGGGGCCACTTAGGCCCCTGAAAGTTCTTGGCTTTATGGAGGATAAAATGTAAAAATCAGTCTATTTCAGGAGCATGTGTTGTGATTATTTTCTTTACTTCTAATAACAATTCACACAGGTTTACTACAACAAAATTACCAACACCATGCCCCCTCGGCTGGGTTTTCAGTAGGATTTGAAGCTGGGACCATCAGAGCTAAAACCACTCATGTTTTATGGCTTGAGCGAAAGGAGCAGCTCCTCTAACAAGTAGCTTTAGTAGGTTTTTATCCTCTTATGTGGAGCAGCTGCTAGAGGGGGGAACAGAATCATACTGAGCTAGACAGGAACAAAGACACTGTGCTTAGTGGGTTAGTAGATTGAGAAGTGCCTCATTTTTTAGCAACAGCCATGAGCCTAGCAATGGGAGCCCAGGTATATCCCATGGTCCTACTGACAACCATTCACTGCCTCTCCTAAGAATGCTAAAAGGGGAGGTGTAAACATAGCTTCTTCCCCCTCAAAGGTGCTGAGCCCTGATGACCCATCCTCTCCCCCTCTTCAGGCTGAAGTACAAGCTGCAGGCGCACGTATACAATTGCATCCAGCCAACCCTGCGGGGAAGAAGAGACTGGTTGCCGTGGAGATGCGCCATGAGCTCGCCTTCCCCAGCTGAAGCAAGAGTTGGGACAGATTTGTGCTTTATGGGCCAAGACAATGAACCAGGAACCCTTGTGGCTCCCAGCGGCCAAGCAATGTGGGAGAGGCCTGCTTTCTCCAACCCCTGGACCTGCCACTCCAAGGATGTGGAAACAACTCCCACCCGCCCACCGCACCCTTCCTAAGTGTCTCCTCTGGCAGCAACATGCTCGGCCCCTCCTGAGGGGTTCTAAGCAATCACAATTCCCATTGACTTCAAGGAGAGTTGAGGGTCCTCAGCCCTTCAAACGATCTGGACTCTAAACTGCTCCTAAATTGCATCCACCAAATGCACTTGCACATGCCAACGGTCAATTGCACCAGATTAAAATATGCAGCTGTCTGTGCATTTTTAACAGGCACAACTTAGGCACGGCTTTTTGAAGACCAGATCCTTAACCCCAGCTCCTGGGCCAAGCTTCTGTCACCCTTACACACCCCTTATTCCACAAAGAGCCCCGTTGACTTGAATGGGACCATTCGTAGAGGAAAGAGCTATTTGATGGAAAAAAAACGTCACAATCTCTCCCGATAGTTTTTGGAAACAAACTAAAACCATCCTCCCGTGGAATGGGTGACCCATCAGCGACGTCACCCACTGGGTAACTAGTACTCATTTATTAAAGTCCCTAAATACAAATTAACCTAATCTAGAGGCTAGAGCCTCCACTCCTAGAGAGTAAATGCTGACCCTGATGGGCTTAGTGTGGGCCAGTGAATAGGGAACCAGGCTAGAAACCACAATTCCTGCCTCGTGTTCCAGACTGTCACTGACTCACCCTCCTGTAGCTTAGGATTTAAAATAAAACATTCAAAGAGATCCTTTTCACCCTGCCGCCTCTCTCCAAATTTGCTTGTGGCGTAGTTAATTCAGCCCTGGCGTAACTCCACAGCCATCCATGGAATACTGCTCAGTTTGGCTCAGTGATCTGAGAACTGGCACACTGCACACCAGCCCGGAGGGAAATTTGTACAGCTAGATTATAAAGCTCTGATAATAGTGTTTACAGTGCAAATGTTGACAGACCTACCTGACAGCCAGTGTATCCAGAGGGAGGGTGTCTCTGTAGTGATGCTTTGTTGATAGCCCGCAGTGATGTCTCATTTCTTCTTCCCCAGGCTGCTAACACCTTGGTTAGCTTTCCTGTAAACTACCGCAGCCTCTTCCTTGATGGCCACACTGTGTCTCGCCTCTCACTCTTCTAGGCCATTTAGAACACATTGCTAAAACCCATGTTCCTCTCCTGCTGCTCCCGCCACAGCTCCCTCCATGCACACATCACGCCTTCTTCAGTGACACTTGGAAAAGCACCTATTTGTGAGCACCTCCATCCCCTCTTATGTGTTTGCAATACTGATCTCCCCACAGCTGGGTCCTGGTTGTGATCTGCCTTACACCAGTGAAACCCCGTGGACTTCCGGGGAGTTATTCCTGATTTACACTGGTAGGAGATAGCAGCACACACCATGTGCCTGATTGTATCTATTATTCACACTCCAGTTGTGCCTACAGGTCCCATTTATGGATCCGGGCCGCCTGGTGCTAGGGACTCTGTACATGGGTAGCAAACAGATAGTCCCTCCCCCTAGAGAGCTCACGCTTCTGTGGCTGAATTTGTTATATCATGTATGTTGTCTGAGTGAGGCCCGGCTCCTGCAATGTGATGCGGACAGACCCCTCTGCACCAATTGACCTCAGCTTAAAGGGTCAGGGCCTTAGATAGTAAGCTTCTTCAGGGAAGCTACCTTGTCTTTAAAGTAGCATGTGTCCCTCTCCGGAGCTCTGAAATCAAACACTGATAAAGTATTACACCCCCCACAAGAGAAGTTCCTTAGAATCCATGATACACTCACCAGGCAGATGGCTATGGACCTAATCCAACACCTGCTGCAGTGAGTGGAAAAGTTCCCATTTACTTCAGGGGGCATGGATCGAGCCCTCCATCTTTTCACATGCTTTTATAGCAACCAAGAGGTGAAGTGTGCCTATACCTTCTGGTTTACATCTCGCCCAGTACTGGATTCAATTATCATTATTCAGCGACGGGACCTAAATGAGCACTTCAGAAATGCCGCCTACAACGCAGGGCTAAGTGAACAAATGATGCTACCATTAAAGTTCTGTCGTTTCCTGCTGTGTAAGTCAAATCTCCGAGCATTAAAAGCACCTCGGCACCATGCAGATTCACAGACAGTGACAATGATTTTCAAGTTCTCTGGCTTTTATAGTCTCGGGGGTTTTGTTCTGTTTCTGGTGTGCTTTAGTCAATTTTAATGCCTGAACCTACATAAGGTTTCAGGACTCTGAGGCTGTAAATTAGGCGGGCTGTAGTTGCTTAGTTCCTGGCAATGATAAAAGTTATTAGCAACAATTCTTAATTTTTCAAATTCCCAAGCAAGTTTAGTTCTCCTAAAAGCGGTAAGTTAATGTAGGGTTACCATATTTAAAAAATAAAAAAAGAGGACACTCCACAGGCCCTAACCCCACCCCTTTCCCACCCTGGACCTGCCCCAACTCTGCCCTTTGCCTGCCCCTCCCCAAAGTCCCCGCCCTAACTCCCCCTCCTCCCTCCCAGCCACGCGAAAAGGGCTGCCTGAGCGCTACCGGCTTTACGGTTTGCCGGGCAGCCTCCAGACCCTGCTCCCCCGGCCAACGCTTCCCCAGCACAGCTGGAGCCCGAGAGGGGAAGCGCCCAGCCGGGGGGCGCAGGGTCTGGAGGCTGCCTGGCAAACCATGAAGCCCGTAGCACTCGGGCTTCGGGCAGCCCCTATGCCTCCGGACCCTGCGCCCCCAGCCGGGCACTTCTCCTCCCCGGACTCAGACTTCAGCTCTGTTTAAGAGCCAAGCTGCCCGAGCCAGCGCTACCGGCTTCGGGCAGCCCCCCTTGCCTCCGGACCCCGAGCCGCCGGCTGGGCACTTCTCCTTCCCGGCTCCAGCTGCTTTGCTCCGGCTGCTTGGGGTCCGGAGGCACGGGGGCTGCCCGAAGCTGGTAGCGCTGGCTCGGGCAGCTTGGCTCTTAAACAGAGCTGAAGTCTGAGTCCGGGGAGGAGCAGAGCAGCCGCGGGAGGGGAAGTGCCCAGCCGCTATTTTTCCCAGACATGTTCAGCTTTTTGGCAATTCCCCCCTGTAGGGAGCCAGGGTGGCTTCCCTCCAAACCTGAGGGTAAAGTGCCTTTCCCTCAGCCTGAGTGGGCGGGGCCAGCCCAAGCTCGCTCCACCCCCCGGAAGGGGAGGGGTGGAACAGGAAGTATAAAGGGCAGGGCCCTTAGCTCAGTTAGGGGAGCACCAGGGAGGGAGGCAGACACAGACCGCGGGCTGCTCCCTTCAGAGCCTGCTGCCACACCAGGGGAGGCCCTGGACCCATGGAAACCTCACCTGGAGGACGGACTGGGGCTGCCAGGACTGCCCGCTGCCGAGTACCCAGAGGAACTGGAGGAGTCGGAGGGGGAGCGGGAGCTGCCAGCAGCCGAGTACCCAGAGGAGCCTGAGCCTAAGGGGGAGCCGGAGCTGCCAGCAGCGGGCTACCCCGACGCACTCACGGGACCAGAGGGATTCGGGCGAGCAATCGGGTAGGAAGTAGCCCAGGGACAGAGCTGCACAGTGGTGAGTCTATGTAGCAGGATGACCCCGCTGACCCAGTGGTGGGACCCTCGTTCTGCCACTGTCAGGGCCCTGGGCTGGAGCGCAGTGGTGTAGGGTGGGCCTGCGCTCCCCTACCCGGCAGAGCCACGCCGGGACCTTTGCCGGCGCTCCCCTGCCTGAGGGGCGCGCTGCTGACCTTTGCCGGCGCTCCCCTGCCTGAGGGGCGCGCTGCTGACCTTTGCCGGCGCTCCCCTGCCTGAGGGGCGCGCTACAGACTCTTGCTGGCGGCCGCCCCGCCGCTAATTCCCCGCTGACGGAGGCGTGACCCAGGCCGGCCAGTGACCTCATAGCTCCCCACCGCCCCCTAGCAGGTAGGTGGGCCGACGCCGATCACACCCCCGGCCGGGGGTTTGATTGCCGAAAAGCCAGAAATGTCCGGGAAAAACCAGACGTATGGTAACTCTAGTTAATGCAATGAGCTGGGGCAGGGCTAGTGGCCAATGTATTCAAACTTCGGGTGCCTAACCTTAGTCTCCTAGAATTTTATTGCTATCTGCTGCACTTGGCAAGTGGGCTCAGACCTATTACTCATCCCTTCGGAGTAGAAAGCATACTTGCTGTCACAAATCATACATAGTACTTTGCATTCCTATAGTGCTCTTCATCTAAGTACCTTAAAGTGCTTTTCAAACATGAATGAATGAATCCTCCTAACTCTCCACTCAAGTATTATTATACCCATTTTACAGATAGGTAAACTGAGACAGTGAGATATTTAAGGTCAGATTCTGCCTCCCTTCCTCACTGAATAGTACCTTATTCCATTCATAGTCCCCTTTATTTTGATACTAGATACTACACAGTGCAAGTAATGGTGGAAGAATCTGTCTGTTAGGGATTTGCCCAAGGTCACAAGCAGAAAGAAGCGGAGCAGAGAATCAGCCTGGTACCTACACCTCCATTCCGTGCCCCCTGCCTTAACCATTAGATCACACTCTCTCCTAGATCCTAATCTGAATTAATGGAAAGACAGCCACTGATTTGAATGAACTTTGAATTTGGCCCCTATATTGTACAGTTAAGATATGGAGTAATAAACAAATGACTTATGCATAATGGGCTGGGCTTCTAGGGTTCTCTGAGCCCAATTTTCCATTGTTACCCATATGAAGTAATGGTTTACTCTGGGAATAGTTTAATTTATTTCAATACGACTACTCCCAGAGTACATTACTACTCAGTCTGAGTAAACGGGGAAAGAATCTGGCTTTATAGTAACTACTGGAAATTCAGCTCCTTTCTAAAGAATGGCCTAGACCTATTTGGGATGTCTTCATACTCATCTATCCAGGTCAGCCATCTTGACTTTACTGTGATTGGATTATTGTGGTTATACTGAAATGTCACACACACACAACAAGATTCAGACAATAAGACTCCTCTAAAATGATACTGTGGTGCAAATATACTTGACAGAGAAAAAAAAAAATACAATAGATCTGATGACTCGGTGTTCTAGTCTGATGTACCAGCAAAGTAGATTCCCTGTTGTATTTAACTTGAGTCCCCTGAATTAAACACTTCCATTAAAAGTTTCCCACAGTAGCTTCAATATTTAATTATGTATTCCACCAAAGCAAAGATCAAAATCTCTGCAAAGGGTTTTTTTTTGTATTAAATATTTATCAGCATCTCTCCTCAGGGATGAAAAACTAGTCCAAAGAGAGAGCATTCCATATAGAAATCAGTTTCAAAACATTTTATTTTATAGCTTGAGAGTTTCTCTACTTCAGCTCCTCTTGCAGTGATTTTGTCATATCACTTGGTAATTAAATCTCTTTTGGCCGAAAAGATTGGAGGGCTCACGCTGCGTTGCAAAAACAATTTTTTAAAGTTACAAAAATGTTCCAGGATCTTTCTCTTAATAGAAATTAAAGTGCAAAGTTTGCCATGTTTTGAGTTCAGCTTCACAAGAAAATTTATAGAGGATGGTAGGTTCCAGACAGAGTAGACAGACTGCCTATTTGAACAGACATAATTATGTCCCTTAGTATCCACATCCAGTATGCAGAATTGCATCCCTTAACAATGGACAGTGGGTAGGTGTACTGTGGCCAGAAACTCCCTTGATCTTAATAATGGCTGTAGCAAATATTGAATAAACCAAACGATATTACCGAGGCACAAAACTGTCATGTGAACATCTGAGCAAAGAGTTGTCAACTCTGTATTTGCTTAAAATAGGCCATGGAGCTTCTTGTTATTCCTTTTTCCTTCTTTTCTGTTTTTCTCCTTCCTATTAGTAGATTTAAATTGATGGATAAACAGAATGTGTTTGGGGTGGAGGTAGATATAGGGTATATAGTTGCGCATATTAAAGTATTTTGGGTGTTACAATTCTAAATAAAAAGTCACAGTAATAAGGAAGAAATATCAGCATATGTCCCAGCTGTGCAGCTCCATGGACATGTGGTAATGCTGGTGCCATCAAGGGTGGAATTTAGCCCACAGTGTGTAAATTACAGCACTGGCCGCTCTAGAATAAGCTTCTTTTATGATAACAATGCAGTGATAGCAAAGAGAATATTTGATATGAGTTACTCTAAAACCATTCTCTGAAACACCCAAGAACGAATTTAGTTCAGCAGGAAAAGTGGGACATGATGAGATGACTCCAGTTTAGGCCATAACCTTGGGCGGCTGCTTGGTGAGAGCAAAGCCTCCCCCAGTGAAACGAGGGACGTCCATTCTCTGCGTTGGATACTCCTGCTCCATGTTAGCCAACACTCGCTCCTTATCCCTTTAGAGGAAACAAAGAGGGAAAGGAAAGGAAAAAACATGTTTCACTTTAACTATGCAACAGTGTTTTCAAACTAAGCAAGTCTGTGTCCTCCAAAGTGTCTGTGATGCAACCACTGTACCAAGCGATCATTAAAAATATGTTGATTAAAGCCTGTTAGGCTAAACAGCCAAGACTAGGTGTCTGTTTGGATCTAATTAAGCGACTACTGATGCTTTTCAGAATTATTAAAAATTAGAACTAAATGAGTTCTAATGTTAGCCGCCCAAAGTCGGTCAGAGCATCTCATTAGAACTAGAATAAGCGTGAGCTTTGCGACTTTGGGTTTCTAATCATTGCCCCGTTCTACCAACTCCTCATTTGTTTTCAAACGAACAGCTAGATTCATCAAAGGCAGGATGGGGAGATATTTTTTCCTTTGTTGAATTTTAATGAATAAATAGTGTTATTTTAAATTAAATTAATGGAGCTATCCCATCTCCTAGAACTGGAAGGGACCTTGCAAGGTCATTGAGTCCAGCCCCCTGCCTTCACTAGCAGGACCAAGTACTGATTTTGCCCCAGATCCCTAAGTGGCCCCCTCAAGGATTGAACTCACAACCCTGGGTTTAGCAGGCCAATGCTCAAACCACTGAGCTATCCCTCCCCCCGCATCTGTCTTCAAATTTTAACAAAGTTCCAGTTATAATTACCCAGCCTGTTGTATTTGCAGAAAACCAAACACTAGATCTGTGGGGCATCTATAGCCTCAGGCACTTGCTCCATCTGAGGATCCAGAGCGTGAATGTGGTGGCCTTAAGAGACCGGAGCAATGTTTAGATGTTCACTCTTCAATAGGTCTCGGGGAGGGAGAGGGGCGCAGGTATCCAGAGTAGAATAAATATAAAGGGGCAGCATTTTCAATTTTCTGAGATGCACCTCAAGGATTCAGAGACAGGTGTCATTTGTGTGGAAGCATGTGATTAACCACAGGTTGGGTTAGATGCACACAAATAACTTGTAAATGTTTTTAACAAAGTCAATGTAGTGCTGAGGGAAAGGTACCAGGCTGACAGCCCTGGGGCCTGAGGTGCCCCATGGTGACAGGTATTTCCACCCTGGAGTGAGAAGGTTGGCCCAGCTCCATGTCCTTTCAAACTGTGGGCCCTCACTGAGGCTGTCAGCAAGGGTGCCAACTGCAGTGTAGTGGATTCTTGTGCACCAGGTACTGTTTCAATCAGCATCATTGTCCAAGCTGTCAGGTGGTAATGACTTTCTGGTTACTGCCTGTAGTCAATGCAGCTATTCACACAGGAAAGGGCTAATGGATCAGGTCTCTGATCTGGATTCAAGCTAGCGACCTAGAGGCAATTAAAGGCTCCATATCCCATACCAATCCTCGGAGATCAAACCAATACCAAGGTGTTTGAGGCAACCAGCAGAGGTAATGGAGAAGAAAAGCAACAAATAGTGGTAGGGGAGAACAGGGAGGAAGAAAGAATGTCAGAGGGAGCTGGTGATTCTGTCAGGGAGGGCCAGGGAACAGAAAAAGAGGACTAAAGATTTCCAGCTTGAAG
This sequence comes from Malaclemys terrapin pileata, assembly GCF_027887155.1. Taxonomy (NCBI): domain Eukaryota; kingdom Metazoa; phylum Chordata; order Testudines; family Emydidae; genus Malaclemys; species Malaclemys terrapin. Next base: position 122,124,269 of record NC_071511.1, read on the forward strand.
CCAAATCCAAAGCTAAGGTCCTGTGCAAATCCATCAATCATTACAGCCATGGGAAGCTGCATCACTTCAAGAAGCAAGACTTTAAATCACAAAAGAGGGCAGTCTGGTGCAAATCAATAAAGGCCTTTAGATTACCCCTTTATATGGTGCTATCGAGGAGCATTAACTCAGCCACATACCAGCGTAGTCAGTAATGCTGCCAATGCTGTTGCACCAACGGGATTCTCTTTTTATCAGCAAAGGCAGCCACAAGTAGAGCAGACACGCTGTCGCCGTTTGCCACTGTTACAACAATCAGGTCAAAACAAGGCTTAATTTTGGGTTGCACTGAATATGAAATGTCAGCAAAATTTCAAGTTGGGTCAAATGAAGGCAGAGGAGCAGTGGTGGCTAGGGCACTCTTCTAGTATGTGGAAGCCCGAAATTCCATTCCTGCCTCTAGCTGATCTGGAGAAGGAATTTGGACTTGGGTTTTGCAGGTCACCCTAACAACTGAGCTATGGGGCTCTCAGTCTCTTCTGTTGAAGCTTTCCTACTTTTTATAAATAAGTCATTGGAACAGGGATCAATATCAAATAGTTTCAGTCAACCTGAAACTGCATTTTTTGGGCAAATAAACTATTCACCAAAAGAATTTCACTCAGCTCTAGCGATCTCCCAGAGGAGGCGTGAGAGTCAGAGCTGGGAACCAAAACAATACTGTCCAACCTCTGAAACAGGTGTGGGGGGGGGGGAGGACATAAATCGCTGCTATCCTGGACAAATCTCAGCATTGGCACTTGGATGAATTCCCAGAACATACATAGGGTGTAGCTAGCAGGGAACAAACAGCTAAAAGGATGGCCATTGTGCCTAGCCCTTGCAGGGGGCTGCCAGGGAGAGATGGCCTGCTGAGTTGAACTACAGGCAGAATTTAATCCTTAACTTTTAAACAGAATGATGGGACTGGCATAAACTGACCAGCAACAGGAACCTCTTTATCACTGTGAAACTGACAGATTCAAACATAACCGTCCCTTGCAAGGTAAAAAAAAAAGTCATGTCCTGAGTAATGTGATTCTCAATATAATTCTAACAGGACATCAATTCTAGCTACAGACATACAGCAAAACAGGAGCGTATTTCTTCTCTAATGCACAAAAGCAAATGTGAAACCAAGGTCCAAACTGTAAACATTAGAAGTGTTTTCAAGAGGACACTTAACTGTTGGAAATGGATTGTTAGACATTATGGGAGCCTCGTTTATTGATCCTGAAACTCCAGGAAGGCCATTAGTGGTGAACAATTGTTGATAATTCCAACATCAAGGCAGCCTTATACAATTTGCAGATGAACAAAGGTCACTTGTTATCACTGACTATTTTGCTAATTCCACCATCAGTACTGCTTACTCTCTAAAATACAGTTAAGGCAAAGACAAATGCAGGTAGCTTTGAATCACAGTCAATGAAAATGGAAAAATAGAGTTTGGAGTGTCAGAGGGGACAGGCTGGGGGAGAAAATGCATGGAAGGGAAACTGGTTCATGCAAAAAAACAAAAACTAAAACGCACACACTACTGCAAATCAAGCCATCCAACTGCAAAATGACATCATCCCCTAGAAACCTCTCCTTGGGGAAAATATCTGCATTTCCAAATATGACTAGTGATTTTGGGTTCAACTTGAGGCACCATAATGGAGCCTGATTTTCAGACCGTGCCAAGCACCCAGCCCCTGCAAATTAGGCCCCTTTAAGGCATCCCAAGTGGAACACCCAAAAAACGTTAGTCACTTCTGAAAATTGAAAGCAGACTGTTTGAATACACAACTGTGCTCTGTGACTGTAGAGGGAAGTTACCTACCATCAAACTAAAACACTGACCATTGGCTAAAACACGAGTGACTAACTAGATTCAGACACAGCCTGAGGTAGAAAGGGGTGAGAAGTCTGGCAAAGAAAGACTGTAGGCGCAGCCGAGGTGCCTCCATTTGCAGCTAAGGAGAAGAAAAAAGGTGCTTGGGCATTGCTCCTCCTTTCTAAAGCTGTGGGCAATGAATTTCTGCAGCCACAAGGGAGCACTTGTGCAGCCCGAATGGGCATGGTTTTTCTCCAAAGCTCTGTGGTGCCAGGGATACTTTATCCCAACACCAGGAATATGCACTCAGAAGAACTACCTCCCCAACCAGGGTGCTGTGCAGTTTTAATATTTGTAAAATCCCTTGAGAGCCACAGTCCAGTCAGTGCTTGAGAAGCACTCAGTAGATGCACCTGAGCTGCCCAGTTACCACCTTGAATCCAAACTCCTATTTTGGCATGAGATAATAAACTGGCAAAGGGCCTCCTCCAACCATACCTGATCAGCACCAATACCTGGACCATCTTACGCTGACTTCAGACTGGGACTAGACACAGAGACGCTATTACTGCAAAATAGTCTTGTAATCAGACGTGGACTCACCCCTGCGGCACCTCCTGCTGGTCATCCAGGGAATTAGCTCACCAGCCACTGGAGTGCCCTCTGCAGGCCGGTGATCCGCCTGTCATTGACCCCTGTGTCCCTCCTGGACCCCGGTGCCCTTGGCTTAGGTGCTGCCCCCCTGGCAGTACCCCACTCTTTCTCTGGGTCTCCCCACCCAGGGGAACCCCCACCCCTTATCCCAATGTTGCCTCAGTCATGGCTACTGCCAGTCACCATCTAGCCCCCGCACCCTGGGGAAGACTGCAGTCTATCAGCCAATCATCACAGGCAACAAGGGGTTTGGACTGGCTGCCTTTACCCACCCACAGGCTGCCTCTCGGCAACTCCAATACCTATATAGCCTAGGACCAGGCCCTGCAGCCTGGGGAGTTGCTGGCCTAGGGCTTCCCAGCCCCCAAGGCCTTTCCCCAGCCCTGCCTTACCCTAGGCCCCCGGGTTAGCTAGCTAGCTAGCTAGCTAGCTCGCTCGCTCGCTCGCTCGCTGCGCTGCCCTGCCCTGCCCTGCCCTGCCCTGCCCTGCCTTGCCTTGCCTTGCCTTGCCTTGCCTCGCCTCTCAGAAGGAGACTGCTCTGCTCTGACTACCCTGGCCTTCTTATAAGGCTGAGTGGCTCAGTTTGGGGCGTGGCCCCATCTGCAGCCACTTCCCCAATCAGCCGGGGTTTGCCCCTTTACACAGCCCAAGCCCTCTGCAGGGCTTTTCCAACCCCTTCAGAGCTGGAGCGGGCGTTCACCCCGCTACAAGTCTCCTGACCATGGGCCATGGTAGCTGGCTGAAGCTCAACCCAGCCATGACCAAAGTGATGTTGGTAAGTGAGGGAATACACTTAGAAGAAGTGGCACACACCACTACATCACCCTCAACCAAGTATGTCCTTGCACCAATGATAAGGATAGTTTACAGTCTCAAGGCTCTTAGCAGTAATGAATGTTTTTTTCTCATCTGTAGCAGGCTAGGAGGTCCACCCCATCCTGGTGGATGCAGATCTGGGCACACTGATCCAGACATGCATGACTTCCAGGATTGCAATGACCCTGCCTAGGTGCAGGCCTGAGACCTGATCAGTCTCTCCCTGCCCCCCCCCCCCCCACACACACACACACACATACACGCTATATTAAACCAGCCTTGGGTGAAACTCAAGGAGTTCATCACTAAAATTGAAAAAAAAAATGTTCTGCTGCTGATAAAGCACCCCCACCTCAAGAATGTCCCTAATGAGAATTATAACCACCAAGGCTGTAAGGTAGAGACACCCAGGCACTGGGAAATTAGGAAGGACACAGAAAGAGACTCAATAAATGGTAAAATAAACTCTGACCAGCGTTTTTATGCTGACCATCTGCATAAACAGAGGAGGTGACAACTAAGTTACAATTTAGGCATGAAAGATACAAATATAAAAAACTTGGGCAGGAAGGAGGACACACAGGTGCCAGTGTGTAATTGGTTACAATTTTTGTTATCTAGGAGTGTGGGATAATGTGATAGGTTGTAGGGGGTAGCTCGTTTTAACTATATAATGAAATTGAAAAACAATGCTCTTTGGGAACCATTTCCGGACTGCAGTTCAACATCAAGCTGCTGGAACTCTGATCCCTCTGCATGACCGTCACATGCAGAGGCACTGCCAGGAACCCCCAGATGAGTGGATCCTGACTTGCCGTCGGGAGAAATTTCTCTGTGTATTGGGAGGGGTGAGCATAAGAGATTTGCTTGTTATACATATTCTGTGTGTGTTGCTACTACATAGATGTTTAAAGCACAGCTGTGTAAGGCTCGTTCACTGGGAAAAGGTCACACAGATCCGTAGAGCTCGGAGCCCTGTGGGAGAGGGCAGGTTCGTAAATTGACCAGGTTTCTACTGGAGCCCCGTGGGAAAGAGCA